>NW_022145601.1:32211810-32811810 GCF_000002235.5 Strongylocentrotus purpuratus | reverse complement strand
GTATTTTAGACCGTTATTGTCTGCAATTGCGCCTTTAATTTTCCTTTACCTTACTTTAATTTGTTTTTAATTTTCTAATGTGTTTTGCATGATCAGGTCTTCTACTGATCACTCACCATTGTTACCCATGTTAAGTGAGTTCAGTCTGCCAGGAAGCTTCCTTCAAGAGCTTGTATTGCAGAGTTATCCTGATCCACAAGGATTCAAGACTGTAAGTAACCTTGGTCACAGTGAGAACATTGTGATGATGATGATGGTAGTGGTGGTGATGAAAATGATGGTGGTGGTAGTGGTGGTGGTGATGATGAAGATGGAAGTGATGATAATGGTGATTATGATTGAGATGAGAAGATCACTGTGGTGGTTGTGATAATGAAAATGGTGGTGCTGGTGGTGGTGATGATGATGATGATGATGATGATGATGACGATGATCCCAATGGTAGTCACTAGTGGTGATGATGAAGATGACGACAGTGAAGACGATGATGATGGTGATGATGAGGATTATGAATGAGATGAGATAATCCCTGTTAGGTGGTAATGATAAAAATGGGGGTGGTGGTGGTGATGATGACGATGATGATTCAAATGGTAGTCACTAGTAGTGATGATGAAGATGACGACAGTGAAGACGATGATGGTGGTGATGATGATGAGTATGATTGAATTCAGTCTGCCAGCCAGCTTCTAACAAGAGCTTGTATTGCAGAGTTATCATGATCCACAATGATTCAAGACCTAACCATTGTAACAGTGAGATGGCGATGTTACTGGTGATGATGATGATGATGATGATGGTGGAGGTGGTGGTGGTGGTGGTGGTGGTGGTGATGATGATGATGATGATGATGGTGGTGGTGGTGGTGGTGGTGATGATGGTCATACTAAAGAGGAGGAGGGATAGTAGGAGAAGGAGGAGGGCAGATGTTGATGGTGGGAATGATGTAAAATGTAGCATGAACACAAAGGCAATAATATTTGTTACAATTGATGATGATGATGATGATGATGATTTTGGTGATAGTAATAATTTGAATATATAACTGTATATAAATTGTTCAGCAGGCTATCCTATCCTCTTTACATGAAAATGGTGATGTAACAGTGACGAGAGTTGTATCAGTGATAAACAGGAATATTCTTTTCTTCTTTCTCATGTTTAGATCTTCCTTCCTGTCATCATGGGGCTAATACAGAGACTTCAACGAAGCTCCTTATCAACGGATGAATACAGAACACCCCTCATGGTATGATAGTAACCTCAAGGATGAAGGATGATTAAAACCATGTAGATATGCATGACAGAATTACCTGGCATACCATCACCATACAGAAGCCATCACGAGGCCCTTGCCTGCGTGGATGGCATAAGTCAAATAAAAAAAAAACATGTGGAAGCCCGATAGCACGTGGCAAACTAATCTGAAAGTCAGCCAAGAATTGGAAAAAAAGTTATTGTTTTTATCTTTTAGAACAGCAGTCTCTAGTGTAATTCTGTTGCAAGGTAGATCTACCAGTATAACAAAACTTGCTCCAATATCAATCTATGCATTTAGGCAAGATCAATGTGTGATATGTCCAAATAAATTTGTTAATTGGTCTTGGAAGATATGTTAGTCATATGAAGGCTATGGCTACAGAATTGAATGAGCAATTCTAGTCGTATCATGTATCAGTTCCTTTTATTTTATATTGTTTTGTAAATACTTGAAAGAAAATAATTATCTAGGATATGTTCGCATTCTTAAATATTAAGGAATAACAACTTTCTTAATTTTCAGATATTTTGTGCAAAGACTTTTCATAGACCATTCACATTGAGAGAATGCTCTTTTATTAGTTGACTGCCCCAAATAGAGCTCTCAGTTATTTAGGAGTTTTAACACAGTTACACATTGATTGAAAAACACTTCCACACAATGCTGAACCATAGTCAGAAGTTGTTCATTGCAATTTATCCATGTCGGATATTAATCTATGATTGTTTTTGTATTTATTTCAGATTTTAAGTGAACTATGCAGAATAAAAGATGGCAATGCAAGACCTATATGTAGCCTTGTAAGTATTAAATCTCTAAGATCGTTATTGACAGTGACCTATCAGCAATGGACAAATCGGCAGAAATGTCGTAGAAGGAAATGTAAAGTAATTTCTGGAAAAGAGTAATGAGGAAAAAATATTAGAGGAGTAGGAAGAAGAGGAGGACAAACTAGGAGGAGGAGAAGAAGAAGGAGGAGGAGGAGGAGGAGGAGGAAGAGGAGGAGGAGCAGGGGGAGCAGGAGCAGGAGCAGGAGGAGCAGGAGGAGGAGGAGGAGGAGGAATATGAGAAGGAAAAAGGAGGAGAAGGAATCTTATATTTTGTTCTTTTCCTTGTCATCTTTTTAGCTTGCCTCATCCCCTCTGTGGTTACCTGATCCTGTAAGCAGTGCAGCTGGTAGAGAGCTTGAACAACTATCTCTTCTAGGAGCCTGCTTGAGACTTTCTGTGTTTTCTGAAGATGATGTAAGTCATTGAGCCTTGCTCTCTCTCTCTCTCTCTCTCTCTCTATCTCTCTTTCTTCCTCTCTCTCCCTCCCTTTCTCTCTCTCGCTCTGCATTCACAACCTAAGTTCATCACTCCCTTTCAGGACTCCACTCACAAAAGAATATCTCTCTCTCTCTCTCTCCTTATTTTCTCTACTTCTCTCCCGACAATCCCAAGTAGTCCTCCATAAGACAAAACTGCAAGAATACTTTCCCCTCACTCTCCCTCTCTTTACTTTCTATCCCCTTTCATATGGGACAGTCTTTTTCAGGGCTACCCACGTGGTGAACCCAAAAACCTCATGGATGTGACGTAAGTGGTGTCATGTGTCTTATCCAATCAGTGGTGGCATTCACTCAGCAATCATTCAAAAGTGTACAAACTGTCCTGGGACCCATTTCTCAAAGCCTTTTTTCAACGAAAAATGACAAAAATCAGTGACAAATCTGCTGATAACCAATCAGAAGCAAGTATTTCAGTAGCTTATAACAAAAACTGTCATTTGTCACTGATGACAAGTTTTGTGAAACACCCCCCTGGTCCAAGAGAAGGTCACAATGGATGCCTGAACAATGAATATAAATTCAAGATAAATGCATTTCAAGGTTTTTAAAGTCTCTCATGCTGTGTATATCTCTTCTTTACTCCATCACCATGTGTCCTTTAGCAAAATGTGGCATATAAATACGTAGTAGTAATAGAAGTAGTAGTAGTAGTAGTAGTAGTAGTAGCAGAAGTAGTAGTAGTAGTAGTAGTAGTAAGCATAGTAGTAATAGTAGTAGTAGCAGTAGTAGTAGTAGTAGTAGTAGTAGTAGCAATGAGAATAGTAGTAATGATAAAATGATAACAACAATAATAATGACAATAAGAAAGATAGATGAGGGCAATTTCAGCACATTTTTTGCAGATTTTACTTTTAATACCTTAATCTAGTTACAATGCGTATTTGGGATGGATATGTGAACACTAAAATGTTACTACATTTATGATTGATATATATTTCTTTTCTCCACTATTTCAACGTGTACCCTGCAGCAAAAAGTAGCAGACAAATACTTTGCTACAACAACAGACAGCACCAGGCTAGCAACTGATACACTCCAAAGAGTACTAGAGCAAGTCAGGGTAAGATTTATTTGTAAATGGCCTACAATAGTATGAGATGCGAAACCGCAACTAGATCCTAGGCTAGATCAGCCTTCTTGAAACTGTGTCATTACATTGTGCACAACTGCTGAGGTTTTTAGTCATCACCAAAAATGAATTATTTCGCTTTTAGATTGATCATAAAAAGTGTTATTTTTATTTTGTTGACTTGCTGCCAGTTTTGAGTTTGAGTTGTAGATGCACCATCATTAGGTGGTTCATGTACTTGACTTCCAATGAAGAGATCGATCTCTGCCTGATGCATATTTCCCCTTAGACAAGGCATCGTATATCTGCTATTTCTTCTGACCCAGATATTAAAGGGCTACCTGGCAGATTTTGTTCCCTTTCAAATGCACTAGATACACAACAGCTGCCAGAGTGTTAAGTCTGAGTAATAATTTCCAATTAGCTTTGAAGTGCATTTTGTTTTTAAAAAACGTTTGTTTTCCAATTATTATTATTAATATTATTAGTATTATTATTATGATTATTATTGTTTTTATGTGATTGATTGTAGGTGGAACAGCATCACATTGTGCATAGTATGCTGGTGAACAGTGAAACCAGAGAATCAATGCTATCCTTCCTAAGCAATGTATTATCCAGAAACAACAAGAGAGCTCAAATGCAGGTACGAAGCAAGAATTTATTCTATTCAATCCTTATTTTACTGTCCCCCATTCACCCATACCTTCAACAAACCACAGATTTTAAAAGTGAAAGTCAGCTCTGCCCTGTAATACTAAATAGTATGTATGTAGGATGAACCTTGAAGGACATTGATAAGTTCTTTTTTCTTGTTGGTTGTTTGCTAAAATGTCATTTGTTTTAGTCATCCACTGTATAGTCTTCTTCTTTGTCTTTGAGAAATTATTAGAGTTATCAATTTGGAGAAGGAAAAACTGATCATTTGAATAGCCATTTCATAAACTAAAGTCCTTAATTTGTCGTTGTATACATCTTATTGGTTTCATTATTAATGAGTAGCATATCCTTTAGCGTTCCTTTACAATGTACCTCAAATGCATTTTACAGGTTTCATTATTAATGAGTAGCAATTCTTTATTCTACTTCAGGCATTTTGACTGAAAGAAGTTTTGTTTGTTATTATTTATGAGCAAATTTATATTTATATTTATATTGAGTGATACCCATCAGGCTTTTATTCTGTTGCACCTTACAGGTTGATGAGAGCCAGGTCGCTGGGGATGGTTTCATGCTCAACCTCCTAGCCATCTTCCATCGTCTCAGTCAGAAGATACAGCTCAACAAGGTGGATGTACGATACACGCATCACCCTAAGGCTAGGATAGACGTCTCTCAGGAAACTAAGATGAATATGACGGAACAGGAGGCTCAGGAATGGCTTAAAGGAATTAGTGAGTAGAAAAGAAGGGAGAAGGGGGGAGGGAGAGAGGGAGGGAGGAGAAGAGGAGGGGTGTTACAGCTACACCCACCATCTTCAGATGAATATGACAGAACAAGCGGCTAAGGAGTGACTTAAAGGCTTGCTGTAGTGATCGGTAGAGGAGGGGCTTCAAAGGGATATTGGGTTCTTACCAAAATGCATCATTATTAAAATGCATTGTAAAGGAGCCGTTAACCCTATCTTGCCCGGCATTTTTCGCGATAATTTTTCAACGCAAAAAAATCTTGCATTGAAATTTTGTGACTTTTTTCTTTAGAGTCTTGCGCATCTTTTGAAAGAAATTTTTCGAAAATCAGACCTACCATTACAAAGTCACGTGTCCTTTTGTCTTTGCATGTCAGCCCGAAAATCGCTCATTTTTGTGATTTGTGGAAATCTCATTTTTCGAATAATTCAATTCAATTTAGTATTTATTGTCCATTTCTGGATATTTGATTTTCACTGGCGTAACATATACAGATTAACATTTACTAATGTATTTACAAAAATGTAGACATTAACAGTGAATACACAAGGTTTAACATATGATTAAGCACAGATTAACAGAGGATCGAATGTTGTTTTATAAACACTAATTCAGAACAATAGTTAACATAGTAAATGGAGCAGAGCAAGAGGAGGTGTCAGGTGATCAAACGATTTAACAGGTGAGGTAAATATAAATATACTGATATTCTGAGGAGGTTTGGTGTCCAATCTACCCATACATGTATTTTCGTTTTAAACCAATTTGGGAATTATTAATTAGAGTTATTAAAGTACAACACTGGGTCTTTGAGACATTCTGTTGAACATATGGATGGAGTTTGCTATGAATGATTGCCGAGTTCTCACTCGTGCAGACCTGGGCACACACAAACGAAAGCCTGACCTATTGTAATTGTAATTAGTGTGAAGCGGGTGGGTGGGGTCGTTCATGATTCGTTTGACTTTAGCAACTACTCTTTCTTCATACAGTGTGGATACTGCGTGTAGGCTACTGCCAATTATCTGTTGTGCTACTCTCCTCGTACCGTCTAACTTCTTCTTATCTTTTTGAGTTGCATTCCCAAAATAGCATATTATGTTGTATGTAGCTACACTCTCTATCAATGATCTGTAGAATAGAGTCGGAATTGTTTTGTCTACATGCATTTTTCTCATCATTCTCAAGAAGTACATTCTCTGATTGCACTTTTTTCTAAGCAAGGTAACATTTGATGACCAGTCGAGTGAATCAGATACCGTTGTTCCCAAGTACTTATAACTGTCAACTCTTTCCACAGCCGACCCCTGAATAGTAAGCGGTGGTCTTGCTCGTGGACTTCTCCGAAAATCTATAATCATTTCCTTTGTCTTCGAGACATTCAACTTGAGATAGTGTCGTTCACACCACTGTACAAATCTGTTTACACAGGTGGCATAATCTTGTTCACTTCTGGTGTCTGACATAAAGCCTGAGATTACAGTATCATCTGCATACTTAATCATTTGACATGTTGGTGATGTGCTTATACAATTACTGGTATACATGTAGATAGAAAATAATACTGGAGAGAGGACACAGCCCTGAGGGGCTCCTATGCTGATGAGTTTCACTTTAGAGTTTACATTTCTCAAGTGAACATATTGTTCTCTTTCATTTAGGAAATCCTGTATCCATAAAATGAGGGTAGGGTGTGCTTTTATCTCAATTAGTTTCTTAATCAGTATGTGCGGTACAATTGTGTTGAATGCACTTGAGAAATCGACAAACAAACATCTTACAGAATTACCAACGTGGTCCATGTGATTATATATATTATGGAGAAATGTCAAAATTGCATCGTCTACACCTCTACCTTCCCTATAAGCAAACTGCAACACATCTATCTGATCCCCAACTTGCCTCATGAGGTGTTTCAACACAATCTTCTCTAAACATTTCATTACGCTACATGTAAGGGATATGGGTCTGAAATCATTCATTTCTTTCGTTTGTTTACCTTTTGGGATAGGGATAATTATTGAGCGCTTCCATAACTGGGGGATTATTCCTAGACTTAGAGATTTCTCAAATATTTTAGTAAACACTGGGGCCAACTGATCCTTACATACTTTCAGAATTTGGTTACCTATTCCGTCTGGTCCGGGCGACTTGTGTGTTTGTAAGCTTGCAAACATTCGTCTAACATCATGCTCATGTATTTGGATAGGTACTCTGAATGGAATTTCGTCTATTACCTTACATTTCATTTCTTCGTTTTCAATAGAGAAATTTTCTACATCAAATCGGCAATAAAAGTCGTTGAGTTCGTTAACAAATTCACTATCTCGATCAACTACCACAGGTTTAAATTTATCTTTATTGTAACCAGTAATATCCTGCATTGTTTTCCATGCCATCCTGGGATTGTTTTCACGGAAGTTCTGTTCAATCTTTTCCTTGTAGGAATGTTTACATTTTTCCGTCTGACGCTTGATTTTTCTTTGGATATTCTTTAGTGACTCAGAGTTTCCAGCTGAGAGTGCTGCTCCCTTCTCTCTGAGCAGATCGCGAAGCTCTTTATTCACCCACGGCTTGTTGTTAGGGTACACTTTAACGAGTCTGTGTGGGATTGTCAGTTCAATGCAGAACTTGACGTAGTCGGAGACAATAGTTGCTTCTTCGTCCAGAGAGTTCGCGGAGTTGATTAACAAGTCCCAGTCGGTGCAGTCTAGGCATGGGCGTAACGCCTCGTTGGTTTCTGGGGTCCAAGCGTATCGTTGCCTAGTGACGGGCTTGCTACGTTTCAGTTTCTGTTTATATGCCGGTATCAGCTGTATGTTCCGATGGTCTGATCGGCCTAGTTGATGACACGCCCTGGACTCGTATGTGTTTGAAATATTTCCGTAACACAGGTCTAGGGTGGCATCCCCTCTTGTAGGAATTTTAATGTTTTGTTCGTAATCTGGTAGGGAGTTTTCTAGCCGCAACTGGTTAAAGTCGCCCAAGATGAAAATTGGGGCGTCAGGGGCAGCTGCCTCTAAACGATGCGTGTTCTCAGTTAGGATTTCACTGGCAGTGGTTAAGTCTGCCCGAGGATGTACGTAGCAAACTGTTACAAATATCTGGGGAAACTCTCGGGGGAGATAAAACGGTCTTAGTCCCACTGAGATTAGCTCTATGTCTGGTTTACAAGTCACATCTTTCACCGTCCAATTTTGACACCATTTTGAGTTTATGTATAGGCATACACCTCCTCCCCTCGTCTTTCCGGACTCTCTCGTTCTGTCCCCTCTGACCAATTCAAAATATGGAATATGTAGAGCACTGTCTGGTATCGAGTCATTTAGCCAAGTTTCACTAAATCCCATGAGACATGTTTCTCTGTATTCATGCATATATCTTGTAAGGGTTTCTAGTTCATCTATCTTGTTAGCAAGGGATCGCACATTGCCGATAATCATACTAGGTAGGGCTGGTTTCGTACCCCTCTTTCTTGAGCGTACCCTGAGTCCCCCTCGCTTACCTCTCTTACGCGGTTTTACTTCATGGCAAAATCCATCAAAGCCTTGTGGTCGTGCTGTTGCCGGGGAAGTGTCGCGTAGGCGAAGGAGCTCAGTTCGACTATAAATCAATCTTCTATGCTGAGGGAAAGCTTCTATAGCAGAAGTTATCCAGAATCCGTTCAGGAAAACTAAAAGCATCAGGAACCCAGCCAGAACAAATCTTGTTTTTAGGAACGACATAATGGCTGAATGTAATTAACAAAAATCCTCCAAAAAGAATGAAATTATGGGTAATTCCAACAGAAACACCAGTGAAGGTCGCCACAGTGCGGCGCCCTAATGATAGTGATAAAGAGATAAAACATTGGTTATTTGGTCTTGTTTATAGTTTAGGGGTTTATTTTGGGGTCAAAATAGTTGAATTATAGTTGGAAATGAAATAAAACAACAAAAACAATAAAATACATAAGTTAAAAAAACAATGCAATACATAAGAAATTATCAAAACAATAGATAACATAAGGAATAACCTGGCTCTTCCAATATTTTTGGCTGTATTATTATCCCAAATGGTCTAAATAATATATGTAGTGAAAATTAATGTTTAACCCTTACTGTACTGGGCTATTTTGAGCACCTCCTGACTGGGGGGGGGGGGGGGGGGGCCTGGGAGGCCCCCCCCCCCCTATGATCTCGGCCGTCGGATGTCCGATGAACACGAAAATTTGCATGTTTGTAGATATTTACGTAACGAACAAGATGGTGTTATTAGTTTTTTGCGAATATGCACATTTTTGTCGTTATAGCCTAATTAATTATGCAAAATGCTAATTTTATGCATTTTACAGAAAACGTGTCAAACTTCACTTTTTGAACGTTGAAACTCATTATTCATATGAAACTTCTTTTCTAACACAAAATATTTATTTGGATGTAATTAATAATGATAATTTATGCAAATTTGATGCGATTTTCAAATATTTATTTTCTTATGTATTTTATTGTTTTTTTTATTTCTTATTATATCTATTGTTTTTATTTCTTATGTATTCTTTTGTTCTGGAATACATCAAGTTACTTTGAGAAACATATAAAAGCAATTCGATATCAATTTATATCACCCACTTAGGAAGGAATACATCTAAACCTGTATTCACATTTCTGCTTGTACATGAATATATGCAATTATAGCATATTTTTGATGACATGCGCATACTAATTGTTATGTAACACTTCACGGGTATATCCGATTGCGACGAAAATGGTATCAAAACGTGCGTAAGACTTGAGGGAAAAAAGTCATGAAACGACAATTCAAAATTTCAAGCGGTTGCGGCTCAATCTCCGAAAATGTCGAGGGGGGGGGGCCTCCCAGGCCCCCCTCCCCCAGTACAGTAAGGGTTAAATATGAAGAATATATGATTTATGGATAAAAATGTGAATGTTATTACCATATTTGCATAAATTACCATAAATATGCAAATTAGTGAATTTTTCAAAAAAATTGAAATTACCATAGTATTCTATTTCACTTCACTTGACATGCATGCAAATTTTTGCGGCGATCGGATGTTTCACGGCCGAGATCATAGGGGGATGGGGCCTTAGAAGCCCTATGCAGTTTCAAAATAGCCCGGGCTAAATAATTGTAATTGAGATGCTTCTGTAAAAGTGTTTTCAATTTTAATCCTCGACCTCTCTTATCCCACTGAGCAGTTGCCAGTAAGTCATTCCCTCCAAGTTAGTATGGTTTTCCCAAATATACAATTACCGAGATTTTTTTAAAGTATTGCTTTTCAATAGGTTCCTCACGTTCTACTAAATCTATCATATGGATTGAGAATCATTGAGACGTCCTCATATATACTACATGTATTGTATATATATATTTATTTTATATGTACATCTATATTTTTTGTAAAATGTGGAACAAATAAACTTGAAACCCTTGATTCTTTCAGAGCCAGAGACCTGGGTGGAGCCCAAGTTCCCAACAGAGTGTTACTTCATGACCCTCCACTGCCAGCACCTTGCCCTGCTGCCGGCCTGCAGGCACTACTCCCAGCGGATCAGGACCTTGAGGGAGCTCTCCAGGCTAACAGATGATCTTCAGAACCAGGAGCCACAGTGGAAGGGGACTCCCCTGGAGCGCAGGAACAGACAGCTCCTGGAGCGATGGAAGTCACAGACAAAGGTCAGTTAAAGGGCAAGACTGGTCAGGCTGTTATCAAAGAAGCTGAAAAATCGGACACATTGGCCCAAATTCACAAAGGAGGTTTGTCGACAAACCTAGGTTTATATGTGTCATTTCGAAGCGTTTCAGACCAAGGTCTGATAGCAGTAACCAATAAGTTTGCGCAAAATAGGACAACTATTAAGAAAATTGATATATTAACATGCCATGGAACACTCATCCCCTCTCGTTCAGTCACACCACACCACATCCATAGAATAATTACCAAGATAATATGATTCGATTTTAAGGAAATTATGGGTTTTCCCGAAATCAATTATGAGGTGATCATGAGGTTAGTTGATATGTATGTAGCCTATGAATCATTTTAGTCAAAGTTTGAATGCCAGCCACCCATCTATAACCTTTGTCATTCGTCACCCAAGTTAAGTAATTGGGTAACTCAGAGCTGCCAAATAGTACGAATTTCCCGTAATTTTAGATTCATAGCACCGCTTAGGAAATTATTGATTTATTCCCAAAATTACTGATTTTGAGCCTTGTGATTACCAAGTTTCTGTTCTGGAGGTTGGAAGCTCTGGACTAACTTGGTTTGGATATTTTTTTTTTTTTGCTTGGCATGTACATTGGTCAGCACTTTGTTTCTTCTGGAAACAGTGCTATATAAATAGAGTTACTACTATCTCCATACACAGTTATCTGTGCATGTCCCTACATGTGTTTGTTTTTACTTCTCTTTTCTCTAAACAGAAAATTGAGAAGGCTAAAGTGTGTGCTGACGCTGGTCTCCTCCATGAGAACCTACTCAGAGGCTGCTTCCAGTTTTATGGCACTGTCATGTCTCTTCTAGTCGGACTCGTCAGTCCTAAGGGACCAGCGTAAGTGTCTGTTTGGGGTATTATATATATATATATATATATATATATATATATATATGTATACATGATGTAGAAGAATATTCAAGAACCAATTAAAAGAAATTGATTATGAATGATTTAGAGGCTGCTTCCAATTCTGTGACACTGTCATGTATCTACTAGGGGGACTCGTCAGTCTGAGGGACTAGATTTGAAAGCATGATAATGATTTTCTAAAAATCAAAAACTTTTCTATGATATAACCTCCCACTGCTATCTTTTGAGTCATGTCAGAAAGAATGAGTTTATTGCTCTAATAGTGATATTGATACCCTGAGGAATAATTATTCTAGAAGACCACACAATATATGTGCATTTCATCATTTCTGAGTTCACTTTAATCTTGCCCTCAATCTTCTTACAGCCTGCCATTACATACAGACATTCCACCAGCTTTTGCTGCCCTGCCAGAATACTACATTGAAGACATCGCTGAGTTTCTTCTATTTGTCGTTCAGTAAGTCTGCTATTCATTCAAAATTTAATATTTGTTTAAGCCGTGATTTATGGAATAACTACAAATCAGATGAACATCTTCAACGGTTTCGGTGCGATGTTGGTCAATTTGTACATATGACTGCTTCATGAAGTTTCCCGCTTCACAAAATATGTTTTTATCAGTGTATATATCACTGCTTCTGCCTAACAAGCTGGTGACAGAGTATTACATTCAGCTGTTAAGACTTGTTCTCATCCAGTTGTCAAACGTTATATTTAATTTATTTATTTCAATAAATTTTGCTCAAATATTGATCACGTACATACAACATCTTTTCTAATGTTCTTTCACCAGACACATGCCTCAGATCTTAGAGGACACTGCCCAACATGACATGGTACCGTTCCTTCTCACTTTCATGTGCTCAGGCCAATATCTCAAGAATCCTTACCTCGTTGCAAAGCTTGTCGAGGTAAATATGGATCTTCTTGTTCCCTGCTGTTTACATCAATGAAATGTGATTTTATTTTTTTTTGTTAATGCTAAGTTCACAGATAGATGCCAGCTTGGGTTTTTAATATCTTAGACGTCGTGGTCTGACTGACTGTTTGTAACCCTGTTGATGATGATGATTCTGCAGAGTGTTCTGTCTTGAGCCATACAATGGGCTGAGAAGAGTGATAGACCTGGTGGGGGGGGGGGGATATATGTACCTAATCGTAGTCATCACTCGAAAAGTGGTATTCTATTTGTACCAAGTCTGATAGAAATCATATGAGAGAAATCGTATATCTCTAGTTTCATCCAGTTTATAAATAGCAACACCCAACACAATAGTAACACACCTTTAGTAGATTCAATCGATGACTATCACAGAATGTTCTTGCTTTCCTCAGCTTTTGTTTGCAATAATGCAAGAATTTTTCAGCATTTCATAGAGTTTTTGGAGAGACTGGTAGGCCTGTTTCCTACTCATTAACTCTTTACCTGCTTTGCTCGACTAATGAGACAAAATAGGGATTGCCGCAGTCAACCTTTGTCACAGGACAATGTATGTACATCATTATATTTCAACAATGTGACAATGTAGGAATATCAATTGATGCAAAGCGTATTAAAAGAGTCAATTATAAGTTCTAAGTATCTACTCTCATTACTTGTAGGTATTCTTTGTGCTGAGTCCAGCCGTCCAGCCCAAAACTGCCAAACTCTTTGAGGCTATTCAACTCCACTCACTCGCCATTCCGCATCTTGTTCCTGCACTCATGAGATTCTACACAGGTAAGCCCCAAGCATGTAACTTTGTGTGGGAGATGAAACTGTGTATAAAATATGACAGGTCTGCCCCACATATGTTGAATTATGTTAGAGGGGTTAAATTTACCGACGGGTCAGTCCCACATATGTTGATTTGTGTTAGAGGTATCACAGGACAGGTCAGTCCCACATATGTTGATTTGTGTAAGAGGGGTTGCAGTACAGGTCAGCCCCACCTATAGTAAGTTGTGTTAGAGGGGTTACAGCACAGGTCAGTCCCACACATGTTCATTCTTGTTGGAGGGGAAATGATGCATAGTTTCTTTGACAGGTTCCATGTGTTCATGTGTTTGACAGGAAATAGAGTCTTATCCTTAGTAAGTCTGTCTAATGTTGACTAGATTGCTGGAGGGGCAGGAAGATTTAGCATTGTCCTTTCAAGTCAGCCCCACATTCTCTGGTGTCTGATAAGATCTACAGGGCAATGCAACTCATCATCTTTTGAGCAAAAATGACGCCTGGCTGGAATGCTCCCCAGGGAGTGGAGAATGTGCATACATTGTATGCAAGTAAGCCTGAATCAAATGACCGGGGTAATAATATATATATGTATGTAAAGCGCTTTGAGAAGGCCTTCGGTCTTGAAAAGTGCTTTATAAGAACTAGCTATTATTATTATTATTTTTATTAACTCACAAAGATCTCAAATCTTTAGAAAAAAATCTTTATTATTGTCCAACTCCACCCTTTTCATGTTAGACTATTATGAATTTGTTTGAGTGTCGTGTGTATAGTTACAACACACCATTTATCTTTGACCCTGCAGATATAGAGACAACGGGAGCAAGCAGTGAGTTCTACGATAAGTTCAGTATCCGCTACCATATCAGTATCATCTTCAAAGCACTTTGGAAGATTCCTCTACACCAAGGTGTCTTTGTTAAAACCAGCGAGTAAGTCTTTCATCTTCCTTTTCACAGTAAAAAATGTATGCAAAAGCAACCCTGTAAGAATGATTTCAATGCAGGAAGTGGCTTAAATTGCCCAGACTTGAAATATAAATTGTATCAAATGCTTGTGGATCTTTCTATATGAAATTCAAGACTTCTAGACAAAGAACATTTAACTTCTGTTTGAAATTCAATACTTCTGGACAAAGAAAACTTTTTTCTTGTAAAATTTGAAAGTGGACTCATGACCACACAAATGAAAATCTAATGTGTCATTCATGTACATGTTTGCAAACATGGTGCTGCTGGAAGGTTCACCTTTATCTAAAGCAATTGAGCAAATTTGAAAATCAATGTGTTCTATTTTAACACTTTGGTTGCTTTCCTAGCCTCTCTGCACGTTTGTTTGCCACATGTGCAATTTTGTGCAAAATTATAAACACCAATTGATGGAAGGATTGCTTTGTGCAACAAAATGGCTTTGCAAATGTTCCCATTTCTGGTCTTGATTACTTTTACCATGTGTTTAGATTAATCTTGCACTGGATACAGTTAAATAATCTTGAAGCCTTTGGTATTTCCCAGGATAAATACAATGTGTGGCACAGGGAGATTACCAGTATGTGTGTGGCATCTTACGAGGTAATGACATCATAAAGTGAAGCTTGCATATTTACCAAGATTTTATTGTATTTATCTGTTACTTTTCAGGATCCAGGATTCCAACTTTGTGCGCTTCATCAACATGCTGATGAATGACACCACGTTCCTTCTAGATGAGAGCATTGGTTGCCTGAAACGCATCCATGAGGTCCAAGAAGCTATGAAGGATCAACAGAAATGGAGAGAAATTTCTCAGGTAACTCATGCTTGGGTCAGACCTATTAATATTAATAATCTGGATTAATATAGTGCTTAATACGGAATACCGAATCTCTAAGCACTTTTACAGATATTATTACTCCGGTCATCGGATTCATTCACGCACAATGTGCATCTCCACTCCCTGGGGAGTATTCCTACCATATGGTCACAGTAAAGGCATAGACGATTACTAACATAAATGCTTTTGTCATCCTACCTGGTCCCCAATTCTCTCTGGGGTATTGAGTGGCAAATGAAGATTAATGCCTTGCCAAAGGACATTAGTGCCATGTCTGGGATCAAACCTTGACTTTTGAAATTCAAGTCAAGTGCTTAAACCACTTGAACACCACAGTCTGGCTCCAGTCAGATTTGGAAAGAATTCACCCTAGCATTTGATATGAACATTCAAACATGTAACATTTATTACAATGAACAAGGATCTGAATAATCACATGACTGATAAAATCAAATTTTCAAGGTGTTTCATGTTAAATCGGCTCAGAATCGCTGTGACATCAGACCAGTAGTGCGATTGTCTCTTATGTACATAGTTGCGATTGATATCAACTCTTTGTAATACAGGGCCCAGTAGTGCGATTGTCTATGTAGTGTTGGTTGTGTGCAACTGTACGGTTGCTCCCAAAACAGCTCTCTTCAAGTATAAAGATTTAGTGGATATTAGAGTTTGTCTCTCTTATCGGTTACTGTTGTTAATATTGTAGTCAGGCATCTTCTAGACAAATTTGTGGATTGTTGATGTTGGATCTTGCTAAAATTTGAAGCTGAGTTATTGTGAAGCATCGCCAGTTGATTTGTACAAAGTCTACCATTTTGACTAGGTTTAAAAAAGACTACTTATTAATTTGAAAGTGTATTACAAAATTGCATATGACATTTAGAAAATGGTAACAACACATTTTACTATTTAAACATTTTAATTGCATAATTAAAACATGTATTATTTCATGATTGTTTGAAATTAGTTGTTTAGTTCATTAGAATCAGTAATTAATATAAAAAAAGATCGCTATAAGTATTGATTTCTTTATTCTTGTATGTATTTATAATTTGTTAACTGAATTGTATGAGTCTCCGGACTTTTTATTCGGTATGTTTTTATTTACAATAAACCAGAATTGAATATAATTTCTAGCCAATTCAGCTTTTATTCTGACTAGAAGATTTAAATGCACTAAAATTGGATGTTGATATTCATATCATTATTTAGGACCCAAATCAGGAAGATGATGCTAATTTCCTTTTCCATATCTACTATAATGACTGTTTCTTTCAAAATCAAATCACAGGAGGATGGTATAGAGTGATAGGCTTTATTGAGATCGATTTGACCTTATTCATTATAATTGTACATGTTTGACCCGCACTGACCCAGTTAATCACTGACCTCTACCTCTACCTCAGTGCAGACCATCACGTCCGCTCATTTACGTGCAGTTGTCCAAAAGAAGACGTAGATAGCGTCAACCATTATTTCCCATGCTACAGCCCCTTTTACATCTAAGGTCTCTTCTTATAACTCAGTTTTCTTTCTCTCTCTCCCTCTTCCTGTCTGTTGTAGGAGGAGCAACAGAGCAGATCTCGTCAGCTCTCTTCAGACCAGCGTCAATGTCGGTCCTACCTCACGCTTGCCAACGAGACCCTAGAGATGTTCAACTACCTCACTATACATATCAAGAAACCCTTCCTAAGACCAGTAAGTCAATTAACAACTACAAAATAATAATAATGATAATAATGATTGGATTTATATAGCACCTTTTCCAAAGGATACAAGGCGCTGCTCTCTTAGGCTATCAACAATTTAAGAGAATTTGTACAGGTAAGTAAAATATATTGCCTCTTACAACGACCAATCAGCAGACAATATCGTGCTCTCTGAGTTCCTTTGACAGTATACTGGATTCATTTATCAACTTGCATGATACTAGAGTGTACAGGCATATTTGAAGATCGGGTGCTGAAATTACAGAAGTAAAAGCAGCTTGTGAATAGACTATTTGATGAACCTGTTTGAGATTATGGTCCATCTCTTGATCACTGAATTATAGTCACCTGTTGCATTAACCCTGGTGCATTTGAGTGATGGATACTTATACAGGATAATATGAATGTGTGTGTTGAACGAAAGTGATATTTGCTTTCAATGCCATGTTTGGTACTGTCCTATGACAAAATTCAGATCATTTATTCTTCCCTGATTTGTGCAATCTTATCGTCTTTTCTTTGGTCAGTCTCCCTTTCTTATCCCTCTAAATATGCAGCCCATCTTAATAACTTGCTCTCTTGTATATTTGTTACACATCATAACCATCTGAGCCAGCTGCTTTCTCTTATCCAGATCCTTACATGTAAAACATTTCTATTCTCTTAAAGGTAAAGACTAGTTTTGGAAATGCCCCCCTCTCAAAAAATGAAATGGAAGCTCTTATTACCAATCATGTGAAAAAATATGTTTTGACTAATACGTGACCATACAAATTTTGTCGAGAAACCGCCCACTAATTGATATATTTGGTACATTATTATATCTATTTGGACCTAATAGATATAACGAACGTGTCGCGTAGTCCAAATACATCTTTCTCTGTACAGTACTTGTAACTTTACCAAAACCAGGCCAAATTTCTTATCATTTTGATGATTCCAGAACCTTGCAGTACAATACTTAAATGCTAGATGATCCACCTTATCTGATCAATTACTCAACGTTTCTTTCACAATGCAATGGCATGACCATAACTGGTCTTTATCTCTTAACATCTCTCTGCCCAGGAGCTATGCAGTCGTCTGGCGGTCATGCTGAACTCTAACCTCCAGCAGCTCTGTGGCCCAAGGTGCAATGATCTTCGTGTCGAGAACCGTGAGAAGTACGGGTTTGAACCACGTAAGATGCTTGACCAACTGACCACTATCTATCTCAACCTGGACAGCAAAGAACTCATCGAGGGTATCGCAGCCGATGAGGTCAGTTGAAGAATGGGTAGCAATATCCTGGGATCTTTTTATTCATTGTCACATTAACAATTTCAAACTCGATTTATTTTGAACAGGGCATATCATGTATTAGCCATGACAACAAAATCATAATTTCTCTTTTGGAGGGGGGGGGGGTAGTTGAAGAAGGACATGTTGGTATTTTCCATTCCATTTTATTTCTTATCTACCAAATCACATGAGAAATGAATGGAGATATGAATATTAATGTAAGGTACAAAGGACAGGAATATTCACGTATTTAGGGGTAAGGATATGTACGGTTGCAAGTGGTTTATTAAAAGTGTCTATGTGGAGTTATGAATATTAGCCCGCTGAATTTCATTCCAATTTAAAAGTTCCAGATGTACCGTAACCAAAATGTTAAGAATGAATACGTCTTCTAACGCATCGGTATCCGCCAGCTCAGGCACACTTGGCACGGGTCTAAACAAAGTAATACATACATCTGGGTCAATCAATAATCAATTTACATATTTATGTTTAGTTCTCCTAATTAAAGAGTTGTGTTTAGAGACCTTTTTTTTTTAAGATTAAAATGTCAGATTTGAAATCCCATCTAATGGATATATGATATTTTATGTTATTCCCACAGCGTTCTTTCTGCCAGGACATCTTTGCTGAAGCCATCCGCATCATGAACCGCAACAAGATCAAGACCTCGTCTCAGATCCAGCAGTTTTCTGATCTATCTCTGAGGGCTCATAAGATAGCTGAGATGAATCGACAGACTGATCTAGACCTAGAGGATGCCCCTGACGAATTCAGAGGTGAGTCGTCTTAACCTTTAGCAGTTTTTCTACAGATCTATATGAATTTACAGGAATTTATTTGGATTCTCCACTCTTTCATGGTTAAATTATTGACATTGATTGGTTTATTCTTGAATTCTCTGAGTTAATTTTGCATTTCTGGTGATAAAATTCCATTTCAAGAAAAATTGCTTGAAAGTAATTATGAAATGTTTGTCATACATAACCAGAGATATAACCAGAGAAATTGTAGCTAAACTAAAGTGCTAACTGTTATACAATTCTGAACGAATGACGGCTCTTGTTTCCATTTCTGGATATCTTGTGAAGAAGCTCTTACCGGTAATAGCACTAGTACTGTACATGATGGATTTATTATGTTCCATGTTTTGTTTGACATCACTTTGGACGAGGAGGTTTCATTTGGAAAGAAGACTCATTCTGTTTCTATGCATGTAGCAGTTCTCTTATCGACTGTTAAGAGCCAGAAAGGTTAAAGATAAAGTTGAGTTATGGTCATGCGATTGCGCGTGAAAGAAACGGTGTGGAATCAAGAAAAGGTTGATCATCTATAGCATATAAGTATTGGTGTGTACTGCAAGGTTCTTGAATCATCAAAATGATAAGGAATTTGGCCCAGTCTTGGTTAAGTATTAAACAAGCACTGTACACAGAAAGATATATATGGGACTACACGAACATGTGGCGTAAAAATCTGTCCCCAATTTTTATACTGTTACATGCCATATTTAGAATATTAAGGCATTTGAAGAGCCATGCTTTTCAGGGCACATTTTTAATCTGATGTTCTTTCACACTTACATAATAACAATGATAACGCTCACAAATTATTGTTCACCTCTTCCCAGAACTCAACCTTCTCTTTAAAGGTTAACTCTGTGTAAAAAGATTTGACTTGCCACCCTTCTGTTCGTAGACAGATGATATAATACAGTTTTGAGTCACCTTTCTCTCTTTTTCCTGTCATCATTGCAGATCCACTAATGGCAACATTGATGGATGACCCAGTGATCCTCCCATCAGGCAACGTCATGGACCGTTCAGTTATAGAGCGCCATCTGTTGAACTCCCAGACAGATCCATTCAACCGTAGCGCCCTTAATAGTGAGATGCTCCAACCAGGTAAGAAGTAAAGCAATTTTGATATGAACTTACAGACTTTCAACTTTCAGGTTGCAGACCTTGCAGGAGACTCTAGTAGAATACATGAGAAATGCTGAAGCCATGAGGCTGCATGCATGCTACCGTTATAGTGCTTTGTACATGCAAGCTAACCATTGATTCACTGCCATGTGCGTGCAAGGGCGCATACGTAATAGCAGTTATTGTTCATGCTCATTGGACTGTGCTGTGTGTTTCATAGAACCATCGCATTAATCAGATTTTCTCCAAAACAACCTGGCATGTGGGGTTTGGGGTTTGGGGCTTGGCACAATGGGGATTAGCCCTGTGGCATGATCAGAGTTAAAGGTCGGCTGTACTAGTTCAGCCAGAAAGAATTAGACCACACAGCGAGGTCACTGACAGTTAGTTTTCTCATTAACTCAGCTCTCAATTAACATAAGAAAAAGAGGATCATGGGGGACCAACAGGCACCGATTGGGGAAGTTTTCTATATAGAGGGAGCAAGTAGCTACAAGTAGTACAGTGTGGCTTTAAGAGGAAGAGCCATAAGGGGAATGAAACGTTCAACCCCACAGTGTGTGAAAAAACGGACACTAAATGATGATGATGATGATAATCTTAGTGGATAATTAGTCATTTTCATGGGGTTGGACGTCTGGAAAAATCATGTATTTCATTTAGTCAAGATAAGTCCTTACTTTGTATACTGTATACTGTAAAACCAGAGAATTTCACTTGCAAGAAACCTATGTAAACCTAATGTACACAAACTTCTCATTGGTCCAGTTTCACTAAGTTTCATGCAGCGAAATAAATAGTTATTTTTATATTTTTATTTATTAATTTGTTATTAACAAAAGTATTGCAACAAAAACAAGAGACGTTCTAGATGGTTTGTCCCGCATTAATGTTTATTACATTGAAATCCACTTGAGCAGCCACTTGTGCAGAAAGACAAACTGTCTGTAAAGAGAAATTCTTTAGTTTCCCTAAATATCCTTTATCATTGATACCTGAAATATAGAAACCTGTACATTAAGACCATCTGCTTGTAAAGACCACATTTCTTGTCTCTCTTGAGTGATCTTTATATACAGGTATCACTGTTTTGTAATCATGATTTTCCCTCCTTCCCTCTATCATTCCAACAGCCACTGAACTGAAACAGAGGATACAAGAATGGATCCATAACAAGATGAAGAAAGAGTGATGATCTAGTGAGAGTCAGACCAGGGGAGTGTTTCACAAAGACTAAGATTAACTTAAGTTGGACTTAACTATGGCAGGCCGATCATGCCACTAGTTCCTCTAACCATTCCTGGGATTGATTTCTCAAGGGACGTACACATCGTGGTCACAAATCTACAGAATTTACCTTTTTTGATAGTTCATCATTGAAGGAAAAAATATTATCTCAAGATCATAATTGAGAGAACATTGGTGAGAGCAGCCAGTGGCATGAACGGCCTGCCATAGTTAAGTCCCAACTTGGCGTCAATCTTAGTCTTTGTGAAACACCCCCCAGAAGTCCTACAACTCTCTCAAGCATCAAGCAATGACAGATGATGTAAACATAGCCCATTTTCTGCTTAAGCATTGGTCAGCTTTGCAGGCCTCATGAAAATATAGTGCAAAATGAATAGAACATTACTTCAGATGTTTAAATCGAATCCCTTGGGGTATTTTAAAAGCAAAGTAAAGTGAGGTGAGAATAGGCATTGTAAAAACTGCTATTTATTTGTGCTGGAACATTTGCAAATCTTGCAGGTGAGGTCCCATGACAAGATAATGCAAGATGAAAAGAACAAACACACACATAAAAGATAATTTATTTGCGTTTTTTAAATCACTTGGCCCAGCTTGGTCCCAAACTGCCAATTGCTATTTAGAATTCTGCATTTCATAAGACTCCAGTCTGCAGGGTCTATTTCTCACGTTTGGTTAATAATGTATACAAAATTCATTCAAAACTCTCAAACCATTGAATGAAAACATTCACAAAGCTCTTTGTTTACATGTACATTGGTCATACGAATTAACTACATAATAAAACAATCTGATAATGCTAGGCTTAATAAACACCCTCCTGGCACTTAGGTATAAGGATATTTTTTGCCAAGTGCCAGAAGGGTGTTTACTAAGCCTAGTGTTAACACAGTGTTAACACCTCTCTGCCGCTCCACGGACAGTATGCTTGCAAAACCAGGAACATTCACATGCATTCAAGTTTTCCAAATTTTTCAAGTTCTCAAGATTTGTGAAAGTCTCGTGCTGCGAAACAGTAGTCCCTATCGATTTCTTGGTTCTAGTCCAACAACATAATCCTGCAGACTCTTTGCTATTAATGCTCTGTGTTTTAACTTTGTGGCTGCCTAAGTTATTTTTGTTCGTCCTGGATCCATACAGTTGTAACCTTTCCTGTATTTTTGTTTTTCCATATTTTAGTCTCAGTTTTAAAAGAAAGGAGATAGTTCAAAGAAGGAGATAAGTATGATGTTTTCTAGTCTCTATGCAACAGTGCAATTGTAACTTTCACCAAAGAAGGGAGAAAGTATTTAGTAAAGAAGATAATTTCTTGTATGCATCTTAAAAAGCCCTGATCTGATGTTAATATTGTATACCTTATAAAATGTTTGATTAATCCCCAAGAATGAGTGATATTAGTCCTGTTTCCAATGTAAATAAAATCATAATGTGCTGGGGGTGGAATTCTGATGGAGTTGCTGAAAGTTTGTGGTACCAGAATTGTAAATAAGAATTTCAAAAAGTAAAAAGTCTATGAGCTGGGAAGCTATGCATCGTTGCAGTCAATTTCTGTCCAATTCCATTCTTGGATATAGAATAAAATGAAAACTCTTTCAACATGGCTTTGTATACATTCAGAATCATTTGGCATTCAATATAATTGGCTAACGAAAGAAGAAACAGTAAAACTCTCTAACATAATATGTCTTAGGATTTCTGATATATATTGTACAAATGATTTAATAACTCCACGTGTGATTACTTTTATTTATGTAATTGAGGGAATTTAGGCCACAACTGAAACTTGCAATCATTGCTCCTTGATGGGATTTTGTTTAATGTGAGAGCAGTGGTCTTGGCAGAGCTGCCAACTAGTACGGATTTTCCGTAATTGGTACGGAAATTAACGACCATTACGGAATGTTGTCTCAAATTACGGATTTAAAAAAAAAAAAAAAAAAAAAGTTTTTTTTTTTTTTTTTTTTTTTTTAATGAATTAAATATGATTTATCGTAGCGAGTGCTGTGAATAGGAGCCATTTTTCATGATAAACTGTGTTGTGATGACCTGAAATTCAATACTTAACATCTTTGTGTGAGTAAAATCACCAAAAATTTCAGATAATCATGCGTCCGCGCAGTGTTGGCGTGTCGTTTTTTTAGATTCATAGCGCCGCATAAGAAATTACTGATTTATACCCCAAATTACTGATTTTGAGCCTTGTGATTACTGATTTTCTGTTCTGGAGGTTGGCAGCTCTGTCTTGGGGTATGCTAGATACCATATTGCAAAAGCTGTCTTCTGTCATCTCAATTGGGAATGGAACACTTAAAGCCCCCCCCCCCCCCCCCCCCTCAACTTACCCCCTCTCAGCCTGGCTGCTTCGTGTTCATGTGTTTGAAGCCCCTGGATTATCTACACCTGTAAAGGAAGCGGGATAACCATCCCAGATTATTCATAAACACCTCATTTTTATATCCATATTTGATTAGTTATAAAGAAAGAATTTTAGTCAGAATGGCATCATGACGTGTATACTTTGTACAGTGTTTGCCAATCTATTGTTCTCGTCATGTTTTCCCCATCATCTCTTTTTTACACTGTATGTGCATGCCAAAAAGGGTTTACCATTTTGCAGAACATTGTTAAATTGAGAAGCTATTGGAATATTATGCAATGAAAGCACATACCTTGAAAGTGTAGCTCTGATACTTTGTGCATATACTGCTAAGATTATAGGTACAGGATTTAAATTGTGAGAAAGATATTACTTTCAAGTTAAATGTCATGTCATGTTATCCAAAATGTTGAAACATTGAGTGATTTTTTGACATTTTATTAGCACGCTTTGATATATTTGATCTCATTTTGTTTTTAATGGGAAGCAAATGAAGTAAGAATATCATCACAGATGTGAGGCTTTGGGAGTGTTCTTTTGAAAGATTGGATTTGAAAATGGAGAGAATATGCTGATAAGACTCAAAATTGAAAAGGAAGTCCTCTGTGATTCAAATGTAGACTGTGAAGAATGCATAATCTCATTAGTTTGATGTGATTAGAAAATTAAAAGATGTCTGTGTTAAAGAAGTTTGTTTAAATTTATATCCTATGTTCTTTACTTCTGGGAGACAGGGTGTAGGCAAAAAAAGAGAAAGAGAGAGAGGAGGGAGGGGGTGGTGATATCATTTTGTTACTTCCCTCCTGCCATTTTTTTTCCTAATGAATTTGCTCTTTCCTTTTTACTGAGATACATTATTAATTCGAAGTTTTCTATCCCATAGATGTATATCTCTCTAACTTTCACAATTGAAGTAAGCAAGTGCGAGAGAAATGAAGCAATGTCATGAAGGAACGTTGGCCCTTATTTCAGTATTAGCATGAGAAAAGTCTGACAGTATGTAGAAATAATTGAGCTCAAATAATTATCAAATCAGACTATATGTTCAGTCGTTCGCTTTTATTTCCTTGCAGTTGTATCCAGACATATATTCTGAGCTAATGTATATTTCGCGATGCATCATTATTGAGGATTGTTTTTGCCATTGTTTTTTTTTTTAATGTGGAGGGGTAGCACAAAGTATCATTGGCTGTTTATTAGATATAACACCCTGTGTGTGTCGATATATTTATTTGAGTATTTAAATGATGTCTTCAAGAATATTTAACCAAGTGTTTCTATTGCATCCACTTAATGCATGTTCATGATGTAAATTAGTAGTCTAGGTAGACCTACAGCTAGCAACTTAATTATTCATACT
Organism: Strongylocentrotus purpuratus; assembly: GCF_000002235.5. Classification (NCBI taxonomy): domain Eukaryota; kingdom Metazoa; phylum Echinodermata; class Echinoidea; order Camarodonta; family Strongylocentrotidae; genus Strongylocentrotus; species Strongylocentrotus purpuratus. The sequence goes on along the minus strand of NW_022145601.1, from coordinate 32,786,716 downwards.
CCTTGGAAATTTGAAGGTCTTTGTGTGTGTGTTTTCAAACTAAAGAATGAAAGGTGGACTGGTTGAATTAGGATCCTGGTTGAATACTTTTAGATGTATTAAGCTGTGATTTGTCACATTCTCAAGAAACAAATCGGGACAAATCAATTTTTCACATGCTTAGAAAATTACAAACCTTGATAAGGGTATGAATAATTTAGTTGTTAACTGTATAATTCTTGTTTGTTATTTCATTTTTTATTTAATCCAACCTGTAAGGAAGAGAATGTTTTAACTTAACACCATTTAATCCACGTAAGTCGTATTGAAAATTAAAATGACTACGGTATTCCTCATTGTCTTAAGTCTTTCTTTCTGCATGAGGTCTATAAGGACATTTCAATTTTGTTTACATTAGTTCATGTACCCTTCAGATTTCTTAGTTTCTAGAGCAAAAAGGCAGGGTATGAATCCTCACCTTCCAAAAAGTTCATAAAATGGTTTATCTGCTCAGATCTAAAAGTATGTACTTGTTCATTTACCGGGGCAGGAGGCTGTGATTTGCAAAGGAGGTCCCGCATCCAATGAATGGGCAATATACACCCGTTTTACTCCACAATGAAAGTTTACACCATGATTCATTCCAGGGGGGGGGGGGGTTGTTTCACAGAGATCCTAAGTTGGACTAATTATGGAAAGCCATTAGCCTCTTTGAAAATATTTTTTGAAAGTTATTTTAAAAGGCATTAAATGTTAATTCAAATCATTCATATTTTCTTTTGGCAAGGAGATTGCATGTTTTTGATGTGGAAATTTTGGGAAGTCTAAAATACTTGAATTTTTGCTTTTGAATATATTTTATTCCAAGGCTACAAATGGCTCGCCATAATGTTTAAGTCCAACTTAGAGTTAAGGTCGACTTCAGATCTTTGTGAAACACCCCCTGGAACCTTTGTTAATTCGGGCCAAAGGGTTTCAAATAATTCTGAATGAGATCAAAGCGGGCTCTGCTTCATTCAAGCTTTAGCAGTTCTTTCCATCACCCATTGGCATCAGGAAACTATTCTTGTTCCTTATAATAGACCAATGTCTATGAAGTTTTTTTAAAAACTCTACCTTAAGTTACAAGTACAATGAAAATATACATGTAGGGCCTCCTGTGTATGAGGGTCAATATCGATATTCAAGATTCAAGATGAACTTGAGGAAGGTTAAACACTATATCAAATTCACGGAAAGACTACATAATAGTGTTTGTGACTGTATGTGATAAACATGATCATAATGTGATGAAGAAGCTGAATAAAACTCTAAACACCACGGCACTTCTTTATTTATATGCAAACTGAAAAGTTGACTACTACAAGTAGAATGTTTTAGGCCTCATTTACATGTTTTCCAGTCATACGACCTGTGAGGAAGATAGTGCTCTCTTTTCTATTCCTCAGTGTCGTGCATATTTTGTACATTTGAATATAAGAGTTAAAAGGGTAAGGTTTGCTAAAATTGAATTTAGGTTTGTTTTTAAATTATCTGAGTCTCAGAAGAATGTGAACGTATAATGTGAATGATCAAATATATGAATGCAATAATATTTGACAGCTAGCGTATAGACTAGTAGTTGATTGAATTAAATGGGTCAAGTGGCTGTTAACCAAAAGACTACAGTAAAGTGTTTGTGACTGTATTTATTGCATTTCATTTCAAGTTACTTCATTTTAGTTCATTTTATTTGAATACGGAAACACCCGATTCAGTCGAGGGCTATTCTTCAGCAAGTCCGTGCAAACACAAAAAGACATACAAATAGTAAATGGTAAAGTTGGATCGCATATAAAATAACATTTATAGGTATATAATCATACATATCAATAAAAAGAAAGATAATATATAAATGAACTCTACTGAATTTGATTTGTGAACAATAAAGACCTCCCATATTCTATTAAGCTATGTTAATACATACGTACGTATATAAACATTTTCTGTAATTTTAATAAGTCAGAATAAATCAGGAGAGCTTAATTGGGTATTTGTTTCTAGTTCATCGTGACTGTGCCATGGACCAGTAATGGCCTGGTGTTGGAGTCGCTGCCCGGCAAGCAGTAGATGCGGGTTCAAGTCCCGCTGGTTCCAAGATTTGTTCTGACTTGTTTTTTTCAATACAGATCGATCAATCAATCTTATTTGCTGGGCGTAAGCCACAAATATATTTAAATACTTTTCTGTAATGTTTGAACTCGGACCCATCCATGGTGGACAAGTGCAATCTCTTGAATTTAAAATTCACCCGCTGCTAAGGCAGGCGAATTCAATAACCTATGTAGCACTTTCCATTAGTAAACCACCCAACTATTGATGCTAAACCCAATTCTGACTGGTTTGATTTGTTTGCCTGTTTGTTATCGAGAGAGAGAGTGTACGTGTGTTGTGTGTGTGTGTGTGCGTGTGTGTGTGTGTGTGTATGTGCGTGTGTGTGCGCGTGACAGAGAGAGAGAGAGGAGGAGGGTGGGTAAAAGAGAGAGAGAGAGAGAGTGATAGGGAGTGAGAGAAAAGAGAGAGAGAGAGACAGGTTGATGAAAGGGAGAGAGCCGAGAGAGACAGGTTGGTGAAAGGGAGAGAGCTGAGACAGGTTGGTGAAAGGGAGAGAGCCGAGAGAGACAGGTTGGTGAAAGGGAGAGAGCCGGGAGAGAACTAGACCATTATAAAAATCCGTTATCGCAAGGCAGTGAAACCTTCCTATCATCTTTTCTCACTCTTTCAACCTTGAATTCTCGCTCCTTCCATTTTGACTGCCATAAATCAACCACTTATTTCATAACATCATTGCCATTCCCATTTTCTCCCTTTCTTCTTTTGCCTTCACCACATGTGCACACCGACTCCATTTCTCTTCTCCCTCTCCCTCTCCCTCTCCTCTCTCCCCATCACTATACTCAAGCTATATTTGGTGTATTAAAACGTGAAACCTTCATTTACTAAAAAGGTGAGATAAGAGTTCATTGAAAAAAATCTCAGAGAAGGCCTGGGTAAAAATATATGTTCGCATCCGTCATATTAATTAGAGGTTTTTTTATGGAAGGGGTTTCCACATAAACGCAACATTTCAACTTACAATATTAAGAAAATCACGAAATATATTTTCCAGCAAGCTAAGTAAAACGAAATTTCTTAATATTCACGTAGCTAACATTCAAAGTAATCTGACAAAAGCAATTGTCTAGAATTTACAAGTTGAATTAGGTATATTTTTACATAATATATTAATCAACACATAGTGGATGGTCATATTGTACTCGTATGGTAGATAGATAGATAGCTTTTTGGTTTCCACAATATCTCATTTTACAAAGAGTGTAACAACACATTGAAACTGATTATAATATACATGTACATACATTACCGGTACACACTACTCAGAATATTGTCCATTGAGTTGAACTTAAGAGATATAGTGGCGGAGCCTATGGAAAAGCAGAGCTTGTTGTGGATATATGCTCCTTAAACTACAAATGACATAATTAACTAAAGTAAAGTTTATAAATACCAATACACGCTAAAAAGGGAAAGGGAGATTACAGCGATACATGAACCGATACTCACAATTAACTACAAAAAACAAGGGAAAGGGAAGGGAATATATCTGCAGCTTATTGAAACAATATTACAATATAGTTTGCTCTCGATATGAGTATATTATAAACATAGTTGGCATGGTCATTCCGTTATTTACTCATTGTAATGAACAAAAGTATAAAGCTTGGAGACAAGAATAGTCAGGAATCAGGAATGACAATAAGTATTAAAATAATAACATTTCAATCTGCACATGTTGCAGACATGAAACAGTACATGTATCTTCGCATGATAATTTGATGATGCTACACAATGTACGGTTAATATGCCTGTATCTTAAAGGTACTATGTCCCATTTGCAGGCCAAACATATCGAAAAGGTTAAATTCCAACGGCATTTGAAAATAATACTTAATTAGAACTTCCCTCAAAACAAAAGGGCTTAAAAATGCCTTTTGGGGAAAATAATGACCGTTAGTTGTCGATTCGAATTTAGCGATCGCGGTCGTTTGATTAAATAGTCTGATTTTCAGACCCTTGTACCGAAAATTCGTACGTTTTGTGCTGCGCAAAGATTCAATCAGTTGAAATTTGGCCATTAAAAGAAGTGGGTTATTGATGTAGAAAAATGCTCATGTATCCTTTACAGCTCAGTTTCTGTATGTTATTACCAAAGAAAAAAAGAAATCCGCAAGTCACTCAATAGTGTCTGACAGTGAAGTCTAGAAATTAAACGAGTTTCCTTGCATAATTCGAATGCTAGGACACTGCTAACGTTTAAATTTCACAGATCATCATACGTAACATAATCATAATTCCTGCAAGTCCTACAGAATTTGATGTTGACTGCAACAGGGTTACATTACCTTTTAACTTATTTGTTATCAATATCAACAAGTTACGATAACTGTTATAAGCTACTGAAATCATGGCATTTGATTGGCTGAGAGCAAATTTGTCATGGATATTTAGCATTTGTTATTGATAACAAGTTTGATGAAACATGGCCCTGGACCAGTATACCTTGATCAACTTAAAATTACCAACAAATCATTAACTATTCAGTTATTATTATATATAACATCATAATACGTAATAAATGTATAATACATTCTGATGGTCATGATTATAATAGAGCATAGAGGAAATAGTGGGTTTCCATCAAAGGCCTCAAAGAAGTGTTTCGGATAACTCCAAAGGTATACTCCAAATTTATTTATTTATTTATTTATTTATGCATGTTCACAATTTCACAATTCATTGAAGCTAACATCACATGAAAAATTAATATAATATAACAAATCATTTTCAATTTTACAATCCATTTGAATTAACTTCACGTGAACAAGAATATAACATTGTTTTATCAAAGACAAGTTGCAACTAATATACAGTTAATAATACACACGCAGGTGATGAAACATAAGCAAATAGAGCTTGAATCGTTACAACACCTTTCAAATATATAATATATGACAAATAAAATTCCTAAAGTTTTGTAGTGAACTATTCACACTATTTACAAAATTAAAAAAGAAAGAAAAAAAAATTCGTTAAGCCTAGTATCAAAATTATGTTAGATTAGAACTGATATATAGATTATAATGTAAGTAATATCTTACATCTGTGAAATGATAAAACATTTGAGTGCTCTTTTAAAGGAGTTTGTTGATTTTATATTTCGAATATCATTAGGTAAAGAATTCAATACATCTGGACCTCTGTGTCTGATTGATTTCTGGGCTAATGTAGTGTGAGGATTGACCACATGTAAATTCGATGACTGCCTTGTTGAATACGAATGAACCATGTTATTAGGTTGGAACATTGAAGATAATGACGTAGGTAATACTTTAATGTTAAAACGGAACATAAATATGGCAATTTGGAGGAAGTTAATATCATTAACCTTTAAGCATTTCAGTTTAACAAATAGTGGGGTAGCATGGTCACGATAACCAGCTCGGGTACATATGCATACAGCTTTCTTTTGCAGCAGAAGAATATTATTAGTCACACACTTGGATGTTGCCCACAAAATATTACAATAAGAGATGCGTGGTAAAATTAGACTATTATATAGCATAAGTAATATTCTATCAGAAACAAAACATTTTATGCTATACAGTACGCCAATATTTCTGGAGATTTGTGTAACAATGTGTTTTACATGGTCGCTCCAGTCAATTTTTTTCATTGATATAGACACCAAGGAATTTCGTACGTGTCTTTCTCTCTAAAGAAATATCATCTAGTTTAATATTAAGAGCAAGGTTGTCATTAGATTTTCTAACTCCAAAATGAATATAATTTGTTTTAAGAACATTGAGAGAGAGCACATTACTTCTAAACCATAAAGTCAACTTTGGCAGTTCCGAATTTAGTTTCTGTTCAAGAGTGTTGATTTCACGATGAGACAAAAAAACACTCGTATCATCTTCAAATAAGGTGTAATTTAAAGTTTTAGATACATTACAAATATCATTGATATAAATAAGAAATAATAATGGGCCCAGGATGGATCCCTGCGGAACACCACATTTAAGATACAGAATGTCAGAGTTAACAGAGTTAAATTCAACCTTTACAATTTGCATAGCCTACACCTTGTATGGTATCTTTACAGAATTGATAATACAAACTGTGCATAATCTGATTGAAATAAATTAAAGCTCCATGAAACCCAAAACCTAGAGCAAACTATACCTCTTGAAGAAAGTCTAGAGTTGAACTCTACCTTTTGAAAAAGAAGCATATGCTTTCACTAGTTCTTTACTCTTGACAAACAATTTACACGAGTCTGTTTCCTCCTAAGAAGCACCGACGCAGAAAAAACTCTCCTTGTATCTGATAGCCCAGGTCGCTTCATATGATCACAAAATCCCCTATTCTGTTCCCTCCTAGTTCGGTTCCATGGGTTGGGGATGTAATTCTTCACATGCCGCTCCTAGTTGTTACAAAAAACATAGGCCCGAATTCACAAAGCAAGGTTTGAGCTCAGACCAAGGTTTGAGGTCAAACCTCCTTTTATTATTTACAAACCAGGTTTGTAAATAACAAAAGGAGGTTTGAGCTCAAACCTTGGTCTGAGCTCAAACCTTGCTTTGTGAATTCGGGCCATAATGTTTGTACTCTGTACAGATATTTCAACACGGGGTACGTACACCTATGTGCCATACAACACCCTGATTATATGTATGAATAGTCCACAAAAGCCGAAATAAGCACACTTTCTGTCGGAGTCATGACACCTACTTACTCTCCCAAATTTATGGTGGCCCTGAAGGGACATCACGAATAGACCACATCGCGAATTATTCACGACGAAATTCGCGACGTCGTGAATTTTATCGCCAATTTTTCACGACGAAATTGACGATATCGTAAACTTCGTCGTGAAAAATTGGCGATAAAATTCACGACGTCGGGAATAATTCGCGAGTTGGTCTATTCGCGATGTCCCTTCAGGGCCACCATACTATTCAGGCCGCATAGCAAGGCAAAAATAAATACACGACGCTAGTTGGTGACGAAACCAGCCAGGCGTGAATCAAAATCAAAAATTGGCGATAAAATTCACGACGTCGGGAATAATTCGCGAGTTGGTCTATTCGCGATGTCCCTTCAGGGCCACCATACTATTCAGGCCGCATAGCAAGGCAAAAATAAATACACGACGCTAGTTGGTGACGAAACCAGCCAGGCGTGAATCAAAATCAAAAATTGGCGATAAAATTCACGACGTCGGGAATAATTCGCGAGTTGGTCTATTCGCGATGTCCCTTCAGGGCCACCATACTATTCAGGCCGCATAGCAAGGCAAAAATAAATACACGACGCTAGTTGGCGACGAAACCAGCCAGGCGTGAATCTCGTCGTGAATTTTATCGCCAATTATTCGCGACGAAATTGACGACGTCGTGAATTTTATCGCCGATTTTTCACGACGAAGTTTACGATATCGTCAATTTCGTCGTGAAAAATTGGCGATAAAATTCACGACGTTGTAATATGTAATATTAATGGAAATTACCTAATTACTCCTTAATCAACTGAACCTTTCACTATATTTTAAGGTTGTGAAGTGCTGCAGGTCAGTATTTTTACACTACACACACAAAATAAAGAAAATAACATGAGCAGCATTTGAACTTACATTCCTCCGGGCAGTTTCCTCATTTAAGGATGAATAAACTTTGCTGCCATCTTCCCATTCTCCACATCTTTGTTTAGCTTCATTATTCGTGTACGTATCTTTAAAAAAATAAACAAGAAACCCTTTTTGTGACGTCTGTCAGTCAGAGACTACAAAGAAGTTATGTATCCCAAGTGATTCAATATAAATAAAGCATGGAAATTTACAAACATCAGTTTTCACATGCAGACGCGTACGCAAGGGGGGGGGGGGGGGGGTTGGGGTTGAACCCCCCCCCCCCCTTAACTTTTTTTTTTGTGTTTCGGAGGAAACCCCCCCCCCCCCCCATTTTTTTTAAAAATAAAACAAAAATTATAATCTAACAAAAACAATTGTGGTAATGATTAACCCCTAAAAAATGTCCTCTTACCCCACCCCCCAACCCGCTTATTCAGCGGCTGCCTGAGTTGTTGCGAAATTTTCGGCGTGATTTTCAAATTTGAACCCCCCCCCCCCCCCCCCCCCCCTCGAAAAAAAAAAATCCTGCGTACGCGCCTGTGCACATGTAGAAATTACTACAGAGTCACAAAACAGGGAATTTCTATAAACAATGCAAAATAATGGAAGACATATTTTCTTTAAATAATCAGTAATTATTATCCATTGCTGCTGAATATACCCTTTTCAATAATGCCTCATATCTAATTACCATGAAAATGAATCTTCTGAGGATCCTTTCCGCACTTGTGAGATCTGAATTAGAATTTCTTTAAACCAATTCCTCTTCCATTTGGTAGAACATTTAGTTGATAAACATTTATGCAAAGGATGGTGCGATATCACAAACCGTGACTCCATGCATAAAATTAGCTTCACGAACTACAGTCCAACCTTTCTATTAAGGTTAGAAAGGGAAACAGAAAAAGTGGCCAATGGAGGCAGGTGGTATTTCTAAAAATGTTCAATGACACATTTTTCTTTCATTTTATTTATTTTATTCACCGATCAGTTTTAGATAGGGGTACATGCCTCCAAGGAGCTGTTATATGAGAATTTGGAAGCACAATGGTGGATCTTGCATTCACTCTCTACATGTGCTTTGCAACAAATTTGTTGGGGTCTTGAAGAATTTTGAGGAGATTAAGGAGCTTGTGCCCCAAATACCTGTAGAACCTCTACTAATGCCCCCCTTTCGTGCTTATTTCCTTCTGTATATAGACAGGTTATTTATCTTGGTTTTGTGTTGGTTATGTACTGTGCAAGCGCAACAAGCAGACAATAAGATAAATTGAATAAACTTGAGTCTCAGTAAGTGCTGCTGGCAGAAGACCGACTTTCTGTTCAACGGAGCGACGGTTTGATTGTTAACGCAAATGCGACCCTGCACCACAAAACCACCAAATAGTCGCCAGTGAAGTTTTTCTTAGTTTAGGGCTGATTCTGAAAGAGGGGATTTTAAGCTTTAAAAGGATATATTATACTCATCAAAAGTGCATGTCCCTAATCCAAAATAAAAAGACTAATTAAGCACATCCTGTTTCTTTATTTCTTCAAGGAATCATATAGATTTAATTGCCTACTCTGTTTAAAAATTATTGGAGATCAAAATGAGATCAGTAGCAAGGGTCGTAAAAGAATTTAAACAAAAACTACTAAAACAGACTCAAAATCAGAATTACAAAGGTCTACAAAAAACTGCCAGTTCTGTGCTCCCAAAGTTAAAAATTACAGGTAAACAAATAAAATTGTCAGGAAATGCTGAAAACAAAAGTTTGACCATCCTAACCAAATACCGGTAGACCTTTATTGAGCTATTACAGAAAACTACACAGTGCAACTTGTTGGTGGTTTTGTGGCACGAAGACAGTCAATTCATAAATAAGCTCATTGTCTGCTCGTACTGCACACGCTCAGTACACCTACACATCGCTTATTTATCACATTTTTTATTTGACATTATAACAGTCAAAGACAAATTGAACCTAGGTCCAAATTTCTTTTATCAAAAGAAAGTTTAGACCAGGCATCTGGTTGTGGAATAGTCAGAATGTCTATGTAAACCTAACACGAGAAAGATTCAAACATACCATAGGGTTCGATCAAGTATTTCAAATTGGATTCTGTGAACGTCACATGGGTATCATCCAAGATTAGGATCCTCAAGTGGACCAGACTCCTGGTGCAATCTAGGCTCTCGTTTTTCAACAGGCGATACGCTTCCTCATTGCTGTCCGTGATTTCCGTCCCGTTGTATATAATACTCGGTTCCCCATTCTCCACAGTGCCGTAGATGATTTCAAAGACTGAGTTTGGTGGTACCCGGTATGTACTACTTGGTGGAAACACACTTGGTGGTGGTGGTGGTGTAGGGTCTATTAGGGAAGATACTGATAAACAGGCGAATGACACACACAAATTATAATGCACATTGTTGTTTAAGGTCATGGATTGGGGGAATATATATAACAGTGTGAACGTATAATATGTTATAAGCCCCCCCCCCCCCCAAAAAAAAAAGCATCGCGAAGTATAACGGCATATAGTAAGTATAGTATAAAGTATAAAGTATAGGTGGGCTGGTCAACTAAAATTTGACACAAAATAGAGCAAAAATAAGCGAGATACTGCTAAAAAACAATGTCCTATATATATTGATGATGTGAAAGAAATTCACCTTCATTAGGCATAACACGCAACTTAAGAAATTTCTGATATGTGCCCTTTAATCGTAATTTTCATAGTGATCAAAATGACAAATGGTGGAAATGAGCTTGTAGAGAATTGTCTTAGCTACATCATATCGAAATTTGGAAGAAAATCGATCAATATTAATAGAGATACAATCAATTTTACGTAAACATGCTGACTTCATAATATGCAAATTCGTATTTTTTAAGTTCCAAGGCCATTATGATGATATCACGATACACTTAATGGCCAATTGAGACAAGGAATCATATCTTCGACTCATACTCTATCTAAATATGAACAAAATTGAAGGTCACGATTCATTCCAAAAAGCTATAATGAATTTTGTATATGCATGTTTTTGCCCATATATGCTATGTATTAAAAGAGCTCGCGCGCACGGGCATTTTTCTTGAATTGACGCTCATCTTGTTATTAATGGACATAAATAGATATACATGGTCTCAAATTCCTCGAAAAATATGAGCAATATCATGTACAAAGAAAAAAATGGCGATTCTATGTTGTGTAATGGTGTTACGCGCGAAAACGCGCGCGCATGAGTTGATTTTCCGAAAATTTTACAAAATAGCGCCTAGATGACGTCATCAGTGAAGGTCAATGTTGAAAACGTTATTGTGCTTTGTATTATGCCTATACATATGTGTGCCAAATTTCAAGGCATTTGATCTAGCCATTTTCAAGTTATCTTGTCCACAAAAAAGTGGTAAGAAATAAGAAAAATAAAGAATAATAAATAAATAAATAATGAAGGCAATTCTAACGAAATTATAAGGTGGTCTGTACGATATCAGCCCACCTGATAATAAAGAATAATAATAAAGGCGATTTTAACAAAATTATAAGGTGGTCTGTATTAGATACAGCCCACCTAACTAGACGGGTAAATGTAGAAAATTATAATACGATGACGAGTCGAATCACAAGTACGGCAGGTAAGCTGAGCTGAGCGGTATAGAAGATCGCATGTGCGCTAGTACAACTAGTTTATTTACCATCACGGAAAACCGGAAATCGTTGTCGCAAGACGCAAATTAGCTGGATCGTCTCCGATCCGGATAATTCAAATACCTGGATATTTGGCAATCTCGAGATAGTGAAGCCAGGCTCGTGTGTGTGTAATTTTACTCATAAATACCCGATCAAACTGATGTGTATTATTTGTTTTAATAGATGATGTTTTATTTGTATTATAAGATGATGTTTTATTATCCCCTCACCGTCCGTCCTTCCGTGCGTCCGTCCGTCTATGCGTGCGTCCGTAACAATTTTGGTTTCTGATCGATAACTTCAGTAATGTTTGACAGATTTTAATGAAATTTGACATGAAGGTACATAATATCAAAAAAAGACTAAATTCGATTTCGGAGTTTGAAGGTCACAGGTCAAAGGTCATAGCTCATTAAACATGCGAAAAATACACATCTGGTTTCCGATCGATAACTTTATAACATTTTAAAAACCCATCGAGACAAATACTGGATTCGTGCTCATGACAGTTATGAAAATCATTATTCATTTATTCACCGACGTCACATTCTCTGACACACGGCCGGGTGGGAGTATTCTTCTCAAGAGGTCAAACAAACGGCAATCATGGAGCACCTCCATTACTTTGGCAGTGAGTATTCCGAAATACACACAGCGGAACGCATATTTTTAATTTTTACAATAGCCTGTGATTATACGGCTTGAATTTTAATAAACCCGCTCGCGAAAAGTCTAGCTAGCTACGAAAGCTTGGAAAGAGGTCACAAACAATTAGACTTTGATTATTTATTTATTTGTCTCCCTATTTATGAAGGCAAACATTAAACTGGATAAATACTGAGATTCGATCACACAACTCCAACGTTGTATTACGCTGTCCTTACCGATTGAGCTAACGATGGGTTGATGAAAGGTGGGTTTGCATGATTATTTTAACCCTATCACTATTAAACCTTAAGAGTATTAAGAAATATGGTCCAAAGAGAGGTGAAAAAGGCTAAACTCGATTACTTACAAAACAAGATAGAAGAAAATAAACAAGATTCGAAAATGATTTGGCAGAATCTAAAAAGCTTAGGATTAAAAAACAAGAAGCGAAAAGAACTAGAATCTGTCATTAAAATTGATGGGGAATTATGTCATGATAAGATGGCCATCGCTGATGAATTCAATTCTCATTTCACAAATGTGGTTGCCAAATTAGTAGACAAACTCCCCCCTTCCAAAGACTTTTTCAGCGCAGACAATGATTGTATTCGTGATTTTTACGAAAGAAAAGGTGTACGTGAAAACACCTTCGAGTTATTACCAATCAGTGAACAATTTGTTTTCAAAGAGTTACGTAAGTTGAATGTATCAAAAAGTACTGGGTTAGACATGATTCCAGCTAAATTCCTAAAGGATGGTGCGAGGGTTTTATTTAAGCCTCTAAGTTACTTAATGAACCTATCTATCTTGACGAGTACTTTTCCAGAGGATATAAAAATAGCAAAAGTGACTCCACTTTATAAAAAGAAAGATAAAACTGATTTTAGCAACTATAGACCTATTAGTTTTTTAAGCGTAGCATCAAAGATTCTAGAAAAATCGGTCTGTGTTCAAATTGAAAGATACTTCAAATAAAATGATATAATTTATGAATTTCAATCTGGTTTTCGACATGATTATTCGACTGAAACATGTCCAATTCATTTGACTGATTATTTGAGGACAGAAACTTCCCGAGGGCGCTTTGTTGGTAAGGTGCTCCTTGATCTGCAAAAAGCTTTTGATACAGTTAATCATTGCGTCTTATTGAAGAAGTTACAACTAATGGGTTTTAATAAGGCAAGTTTAGGTTGGTTCTGATCCTACTTATCTAATCGACACCAAGTAGTGGCCATTCATGATATTCGTTCCAAAATAATGCCTATAACACGCGGTGTTCCTCAGGGAAGCAATTTAGGCCCAATTCTATTTTCAAGTTATATAAATGATATGTGTATTTGTATAAAAGACTTTAAACTATTATTGTACGCAGATGACAGCGTACTACTCTTTTCAAATCCTGATCCTAAATATATTAAGGAAAAGCTCAGTGAACAGCTGTCTACGTGTGTCGATTGGATGACTGATAATAAGCTTTCTTTACACTTGGGAAAAACAGAAAGCATTTCGTTTTGTTCTAAAAGTAGTTCTAAAAAGTCATTTGAATTCAAAGTGACACACAATAATCAAGTAATCAAGAGATAATATTCTGTGAAGTATTTAGGCATTGAGTTGGCTAACGCAATTTCATTTTCATCTTTAGTAGAATCAGTGGTAAAAAGAGCAAATTCTCGTCTGAAATTTTTGTACAGGTATCAAAGTTGTATGGATTTAAAAGCAAGACGTACACTCTGTTTTGCTCTTTTTCAATGTTTATTTGACTATGCTAACCCTGCATGGTATAGTAACATAAACAAGTCAGATCAAAAGAAGCTGAAGATTATACAGAACAAAATGGTGAGATTTATCAACTGTTCTGGTCCAAGAACACATGTTGGCTACAGCGAACTTTCTAAAGCTGGTTTTCTTGAAGTCGACCAAAGATCAAAACAACTCGTATTGCATCACGTGCATAAAATATATCATACTAGGTCGAATCATTATATTCGATCCAACTTCGATCTTGTTACTGACTTACATGATTATAATACAAGAAATAGCCGATTCAAATTTAACTTACCAGAAAGAGTAGGTAGTATTGGAAATTCGTTTTATTACAATGCCATAAAACATTGGAATTCCCTCCCCAATGGTGTAAAGGAAATAGAAAACTATGCTCATTTTAAGAGGAAATTAAGGAATACCTAATACTTGACAGTCAGATAAGAGAAGTAAATGACATGTTATATGATTGAAATTTGTATTCTTCTGCCGGTTCATACTTTTTCATTTTGTATATACTATGTTTTCGTACGTTATAGAAATTCTACAAATTCATCATTATTTTCCTCTTCTTCCTCCGCCTCTTTTTCTTCTTCTCCTTCTTCCTTTTCTTCTTGTACTTATTACCATTTCTATCATCAGTTTAATGTTGTTATTATTATTATCTTTAATAAGTAATTCTTTTATTTTTCTTATCTGTCTGTAAATAATTATTACTATTTTAAGTTATTAATTTTATACATGTCTGTAAGGGACCCCACTGGAAATAAGCTCTCGAGCTTTCGTGGGTTATCCTGCTCAAGATGACTTACTTCTGATCTGTTATTATTGTATATTGTTGTATGTTGGAAGCTTGTCGAATAAAAATCAATCAATCAAACCATGTGCGTACGTGCAGGTTTAGCTAGCTAGCTAGAAGCGGCTTTATTGAAATTCAAGCTGTAAGAATCACAAGCCGCTGTGTAAATAAAAATTACGCCAGCGGGACGTCTCCATGTGTAAAAGATCTGTGAATATTTGTGGGTCATTTGTAACAAAGCTAACTAGTCCATTCGGAGCTTAGTGATTTTATCTGTGACCGCGCACGTGTGTCACAATCTGTATTTATTGGCTATGGCTCCACCAAAGCCACTTACGTAGTTGGAAGTTTGCCCTGATGACTTGCTCTCCCTCCTCATCATTGACCCTGACCTCGCACGAGTATACTCCAAAGAAACTATCCTCTATGGCGTCAAAGTGAAAGACTAGTCCAGTAGGTAGGATGCGCACTCCTTCCACCAGTTGTCTCACTGTGAATAACAAGAGAGTAATTAAAAGGATTTTACCAGTTCTAAAGTCAAATTGGAACAACAAATATTTAGATACAACATTAAACATAACAAGGGTCAAGGGGGACAGTATTAAGGTTCAATTAATTTCACGTTACTATAAAAGGCGTCATAATTTGTGCATCAAACTCTAAAGACAAAGTTAAGTACCTGTCATGCAATAACATCCTAGAAGTTATTTTGGACGATTAATGATGTTGTAAAAAGGAACAATTCTGCGGCAAGAATTTTAGAATCATCAAATTATGACAGATTGACTAACATCACAAACATTTAAAATCAACGGCCACTAACTTAGACTACACATTAAGAAGCCTAAGACTCGAATCCAAAATTATTAGCAGAGCACCTATTTATTTATTTCTTCAGGATCTATCTGTTTTAGGTAATCTGCCGCGGAGCGAAACAGAGCACCTATTGATTTTGTCAGAATCTATCTTTTAAGGTGATCTGCCGCGTAGCGTGGCAAAGCACCAATAGGTTTTGATTTGCTGAGAACAAAAAGACGACTCTCTGCACGAAATTGTATTATGGCGTTGATTTGTACTTTAATCAAATGACCAACGATGTGAGTCAAATGTCGTCGAACAACGCAGTTCAGATGTTGAAGAATATATAATTCAATCTGCATAAAAAGAACAAACAAATTGAACCGGAAATTAGACATGTACCTTCAGTACCTTGATTAACACTGAATACATATTTGTCTAGACTATGAAGCTCTGAATTGTACTTCTTATATAAATAATAAACTTGACTGAACTATCAAAACATGTCTCTCTGTGTCATTATTGAATAATAACTGTTGTATCTTATCTTGCATCATGACCACTAGTCATCAGATACATATGTAGTCTAAATCATAATTATCTTCATGAAATATCTGCAATAATTACCTTGCAAATATGAAAGTGTAAACTACTCCAGTAATCCTTTTGTATTGGAAAATAAATCTCAAGCCATGTATATCAAGTTCAACTTGAGCAAAATTCAACTTGCAATATTATTATGCACATCACAACTCTTGCATAACTTTTCTCTAACCAAGTTAAAATAACCTAGCCCAGTTTGATTCATTTCAGACACTCAGTTAACATATAAATCCCTCATGCCTTTTTGATTTCTCCATTAATAATTGTTGTACAGATTTATAAGCTTTCATAAACATAAGCCCCTGACAAAAACACTCATTGATGTAAACAATGCAACAAATTGATGTGCTAACTTCAGTTTTGGTTTCATGCTCAAAACCTATGTAAATTGCACCTCCTTTTAAACACAGGAAAGTAACATTAAATTCTTGAAGAATTATTAATAAAAACAGCTTGACCTCATCTCGATAGTTATTTCCTTTCATACCCTTTTCCATTATAAGGATTATATTTTGTTTTCATATCTCATTTTTCCCACAAAACTTGTCGCATTCTTATATCTTACTGCAGCGACAGGAAATATGCAAATTAAATGCAAATGAACATAAACCACGAGAATTCACTTTTCGTTTCACATTTAAGTAATTTGTTCATAAAGTCATTAAACCTAATATTAAAGCAAACTTACTTCTTGGGCAGGAACTATAAACTTTCTTAAACATAATGAGAGTCGGCCAAACTTCTAGCTTGACGAAATCTGCACATACGGTTGAAATGTCAAGCCTTCGGTCGAAACTTGTGCCTCGGGTTTTCTGACATGTTTCGAAGCTAAAATTAGCCACCTATAAACGGCCGTAAACCGAAAAATCTATGGTATCTTTCAATGAACAAGAAAAGAGTAAATATCAGCAAATCCACTAGAAATAAGTTTCGATCAACGAAACATCCTCCCGCCCCACCGGATGAGGAGTCTTTCTGAAAGCTTGAAATTTCTCAAAACAAATACACTGTATATCATATGATTACATGCATGTGAATCATTACATATATTATATCAACAGTCTCAGTTCAAATGAGAACTCATTCTCTATTGTTCAGTTCGATCTAGTCAATATAACCTTCTGCTGGGTAAATTACGGCTAGTTTTGAAATCGGTCTCCGATACTCTCCGGAAACAGTTTTTAGCTTCACATTCCGAACTTTACCATCAGGTCCTGGATAAACCTGAATGATCCTAGCTATAGTCCACTTTCCACGTACTGCATTACTATCTGCAGTCATTACAACATCTCCTACACGAACGTTCCTACGATCTGCGTTCCACTTTCTGCATGGTACTAAAAGTGGTAGGACGTTTTGCGACCACCGCTTCCAAAAGGAATCTACTATCTGCTGAATGAATTCTACGCGATGACGCGGATTCTTGGTTTGCTTAAACGGACCTTGAGGAACATTTCTAGATGACCTACCTAACAATATATCATTGGGACTCAAATAACTTCCATCATCTGGGTCATTGCATTTCCGTCCTATCGGTCGCTCATTCATGAGATTAGCTACTTCGAGAAAACATGTTAACAACTCAAATGGAGTGAGCACCTGCTCACCGATTGCTTTCTTGATTGCAATTTTAGCACTCTTCACGAGCGATTCTGCGCACCCATTTTGGTGGGGTGCACCAGGGGTAATGAACTTCCACTGTACCCTTTTTTCCGCACAGAAATCTTTGAGCTCATCTTCACTCCATCCCGATATCATCTCGCGAAGTTCGCGTTGAGCTCCTACAAATTGGGTTCCATTATCGCTAAGAATCTGAGCTGGTTGTCCCCTCACTGCGAAGAATCTCCTTAAAACTTGGAGAAATTCCATTGTTGAACAATCAGTCGCGATTTCAAGATGAACTGCACGGGTGTTTAGGCATGTGAAGATTACACCATAGTGTTTGGCCCTCTTGTTACGACCAACTTTAACTTGAAATGGACCGAAATAATCACAGGACGTGTAATAAAACGGTGGAGTATGGGGTGCTAGGCGACTGCTGGGCAAATCAGCCATCTTCTGTGATTCACGCTTACATTCTGCTGACCTGCACTTTACACATCGATGCTTAACAGTTTTAGCTAGACGATGTCCCTGAAGAATCCAAAACTTACGTCTAGTCTTGGCGGTTGTTGTCTCAACTCCCGGATGTCCAATCTCATGAACATGACGTGTGATTAGAAGAGATATATGATGGCTAGCTGGCAGCAGAGCTGGTTGTTTAGATTCGTAGGATGTCACTAAGTTCTCCACTCTACCCCCTACTCTGATTATTCCTTTGTTGTCAAGGAAAGGAGTGAGAGTTTTGAATTCTCCTTTCTCAAATCTGCTCTTCAGACCTTTCTGAGCCTCCTTCGTCCAGTAGTGCTCAGCCTTCTCTAATTCTGCAGGAGTTAAAGTTACATCATCTTCCGGTATGGATGCTTTCATGAGCTTTGACTTGAGAATCTGCACATATCTGAAAACGTAGGCAGTCACTCTTACTAACTTTCGCCATTTTGAGAAGCGTTCACATTCAATGGGGGTGACTGTCATGTTGATGACTAAGACTGTCTGAGTCTTTCGTCTTTCTAGATTCTCAAGATTCTGATCGATTATAGCTTTGTCCACTGGCCACTCTGGTTCATTGAGGTGGAGAAAATTAGGACCGCACATCCATTCATCCATTAGTTCCTTCACTGCGATTCCTCTCGAAACTTTGTCTGCTGGATTATCTTCACCAGGAATGTGTTTCCAACTTGATGGGTCAGTGAGAGTCTGAATCTCCCCAACTCTACTTGATACGAAAGGCTTATATACCCTGGCTGAAGACTTGATCCACTGCAGAGTAATCATGCTGTCAGTGAAGAACACTACTTTCTCGACCTCTAGTCTCATCTCTTCGGTGATTGACTTGTAAAGTCTGGCAGCTAACACGGCAGCTTGTAATTCCAATCTCGGTATTGTCAATGCCTTTAACGGTGCTACCTTTGACTTTGATGCGATGAAGCGAGTCTCATACCTGTCATCTCTGGTTTGCCATCTCAGGTATGCACAAGCACCATATGCATTTTCGGAAGCATCAGAGAAAATGCACAACACTGGCTTGCCTTGAGCATCAGGAGGAGTAAGGCATCTTTCTAGTGATACTCCATTCAATCCTTTCATTTCCTCAAACAGAAGCCTCCATTCAGCATCTTCTTCTGGTGAAAGATGATCGTCCCAGTTGTAGCCTCTCTGCCACAATTTCTGCATACCTATCTTTGCTCTAACTATCACTGGTGCAGCAAATCCTATGGGGTCAAATATGTGGGCAATCTGACCAAGGATCTTTCTCTTAGTCAATTTTTCTTGACTCTCTCCATCTGTTGCTGATCTCATTACACTGTCTTTCAGCTTTACTTTGTAAGAGAAGGTGTCATTTTCTCTGTCCCAAACTACTCCAAGGACCTTCTCTTCAGCTATCTCTTCCAACAATTTCATCTTTCCCTGGGTGAGGTCTCCGACATCTGATTCATTTGAAATCCACCCTTTGACCTTGAAGCCACCTTCATTCAACACTTCATCCATCTCGGCGCTGAGTTTCCTGGCTTCATCTACAGTCCTTACAGAGTCGCAAATATCATCCATGTACACATTCCTCTTTAAAACAGCAGCTGCCCGAGGATGTGTACTCTCTCCTTGCTCTGCTGTAAGCTTAAGGGCAGTCTGGGCTATCGCAGGTGCAGGTTTGTCACCGAAAGTGACAACTTTCATCATATAGATGTCAGGTTCTCTGTGCTCATCCATGTCCCTCCATAGGAACCTGTGAACATGTTGGTCACTCTCTGGGATTGATACTCGATGATACATCTTAGATATATCCCCGCATAAGGCCACTTCGTTTTCCCTGAATCTCAGAAGTACTCCAATCAGATTGTTCAGGAGATCAGGGCCTTTCATCCAATACTCGTTTAATCGATGACCTTGGAATGATGCTGATGAATTGAAGACTATTCTGATAGGGGTGCTCTTCTTTTCTGGCCTTACAATCGCATGATGTGATATGTAATGAACTGGCCCTTCATAATTCTTGATATCTGCTGCTGTTAGTTTCTTAGCAAATCCCATTTCTTCCAGTTCATGAATTTGCTTGTTATAGGCCTCTGCATGCCCTGGATTTCTAGCAAGTCTCTTCTCAGTAGACTCCAGTATTTTCACTGCTTGACTTTTGTTATCTGGGAGTTCATGAGGATCCCGTTGCCATGGATAGGCTATCTCCCATTTCTTTCCTTTATTCTGCGAAGAAGCTCTGATGATTTCTTCCTCTATCTGTTCTTGCTTGGTTAGCTTGGTAGTCTCTTGGCACTGACAACCTACCCCTTGTGATTCCAGTCGCCAAAATTCTGACAGATCGGGGTTCTGGACTGCAACATGTAGCACATTCACACAAATGGTTCTCTTGTCTGTGCCGCCGAAGATTACCCATCCTAACGGAGTCTTTCTTGCGATACAGTTTTTTCTCTTCTTCAGTTTTCCACTTACAATGTATCTTGGATAGTCAACGCCTATCAGAACTTCTACAGGTCCACTATCTCGATTCAGGTTGGGAATATCGAACTGATCTGCTAGGTCTTTCACACTTACAGCTTCTTCCTCCGTGATTGAAGGTACACCTACAACTTCGATGAACTGATGTTTCTTGGATGTATTCGCTTCCCGAATCGGCACCTTGTATTTGAATGTCTCCAACTCTTCCTCAACTTCACCAAGTTTTTTAATGGTGATTCTAGTTCTGGTACCAGTCAAGTGGAGTTTCTCTGCTAGTGAGTTCTTGATCAAACTAACTTGTGAGCCGCTATCTAGCAGAACATTGGCTCTTGTCTGTAAATCACTGGTAATGTCTATGGTTAGGATTGGCAGAAGTGAAGCTCCGACAGTAGTTGCAACGTTAACGTTGTTTTTACTGCTCTCATTCTCTGATTGGTGACCCACTTCCATATGAAGCAAAGGATGATGGTAGTAAGTGCACCCTTGCTCTGGACACCTCTGCCTTCTTCTGCAGTTTGCCATGAAGTGATTTTTCCCTGCTTTTTTCAAACAGCTAAAGCAGCATCTGTTTTCTTTGAAGAACTTAAGTCTCTCTGGGGCACCCATAGATGTCAGGCGCTTACACTGATCGATCCAGTGTTCATCCGTCTTGCAATACCAGCATCGATGTTGTCTTTGAATTCGGTCCGGTGGCTGATCTTCATGACGTCTATCACTGTAGGCTGGTTTATTCTTCTCTTTCATTGACATTTGGTTGACGTTTGCTGAACGGCCTTCGCTTTGGGATCTCAATGGCGCTGAAGATCTAATTCGTGCCTTCATTTCTAGGTTTAACCATGTCAACAAAGTTTGAAGACCTGCAGTTTGCTTCTCTGTTTCTTGGTATCTAAACCAATTCTTTCTGTCATTAGGGCACATCTTTCTTTCTATGGTGGCTAGCATATGACTGTTGTCCATATCGCTCTTCTTCCCCACAAGCTTGAGGATGTTGTAGCTTCTTCTTACAAGATTAACCAATTCACAAAATCTATTATCCTCGTTTTCCTTCAAGGGTCTGAATTTGGTTAAGTCATTGATGATAGTATCTGCTACGATTCTGGGGTCGCCATACATAGAGTCCAAGAGCTCCCATGCCGCGTCATAATCACTTCCTATCCCTTGGATAATATCATGTGCACGGCCCACTAGACAGCTTCTCAAGATTGTCATGGCATCACGTTTTCCATACTGCGAATCAACCATGTGAATGAAGTCTGACTTGAATATCTCATAGTCCCGAACATCTCCAGCAAACTTGGGCAACTTTGGCTTCTCCACTTTAAAACTACACCTGGCAGCTGCCATGCTAGGAGAAGTGTCTGGACTCTGATCTGGAGGTGGAGGCGCACTTGTAGACTCCGGTGGTGTAGAAGCCTCTCTCTCTACCGGCGGCATCTCAAACTGTGATGATACTTGTTCTGCTGGTGTCTTAACGTCTGGGCTTGTTTGAGAACAGTAATCAGTGACAGTTATCTGTAGTTCCATGAATTCCTTCTGGCAATCATTTATCCACTGCTCCTCTGTCTCAAACTCAGCATCATCATCAAGAGTCAAAGCGAAATTTTCATGCGCTTCTTGTAATGCTTCAAATGCTTGCTCAACCTTGTCAAATGCAGATTGAACCTCTGGCTCTACTCGGTTGTTGTCAAGCAACATCTGAAGACCATTGCTGTGTCGTGTAAACCTGGCCTTCGCTCCCCTTCTCTTGAGTTTCAGTGACTTCTTGTCCTCCGCCATCGTAGTAATTCAGCGAAGCTCCAATAGAAATTGAATAGTATGATTTGCTGAGAACAAAAAGACGACTCTCTGCACGAAATTGTATTATGGCGTTGATTTGTACTTTAATCAAATGACCAACGATGTGAGTCAAATGTCGTCGAACAACGCAGTTCAGATGTTGAAGAATATATAATTCAATCTGCATAAAAAGAACAAACAAATTGAACCGGAAATTAGACATGTACCTTCAGTACCTTGATTAACACTGAATACATATTTGTCTAGACTATGAAGCTCTGAATTGTACTTCTTATATAAATAATAAACTTGACTGAACTATCAAAACATGTCTCTCTGTGTCATTATTGAATAATAACTGTTGTATCTTATCTTGCATCATGACCACTAGTCATCAGATACATATGTAGTCTAAATCATAATTATCTTCATGAAATATCTGCAATAATTACCTTGCAAATATGAAAGTGTAAACTACTCCAGTAATCCTTTTGTATTGGAAAATAAATCTCAAGCCATGTATATCAAGTTCAACTTGAGCAAAATTCAACTTGCAATATTATTATGCACATCACAACTCTTGCATAACTTTTCTCTAACCAAGTTAAAATAACCTAGCCCAGTTTGATTCATTTCAGACACTCAGTTAACATATAAATCCCTCATGCCTTTTTGATTTCTCCATTAATAATTGTTGTACAGATTTATAAGCTTTCATAAACATAAGCCCCTGACAAAAACACTCATTGATGTAAACAATGCAACAAATTGATGTGCTAACTTCAGTTTTGGTTTCATGCTCAAAACCTATGTAAATTGCACCTCCTTTTAAACACAGGAAAGTAACATTAAATTCTTGAAGAATTATTAATAAAAACAGCTTGACCTCATCTCGATAGTTATTTCCTTTCATACCCTTTTCCATTATAAGGATTATATTTTGTTTTCATATCTCATTTTTCCCACAAAACTTGTCGCATTCTTATATCTTACTGCAGCGACAGGAAATATGCAAATTAAATGCAAATGAACATAAACCACGAGAATTCACTTTTCGTTTCACATTTTAGTAATTTGTTCATAAAGTCATTAAACCTAATATTAAAGCAAACTTACTTCTTGGGCAGGAACTATAAACTTTCTTAAACATAATGAGAGTCGGCCAAACTTCTAGCTTGACGAAATCTGCACATACGGTTGAAATTTCAAGCCTTCGGTCGAAACTTGTGCCTCGGGTTTTCTGACATGTTTCGAAGCTAAAATTAGCCACCTATAAACGGCCGTAAACCGAAAAATCTATGGTATCTTTCAATGAACAAGAAAAGAGTAAATATCAGCAAATCCACTAGAAATAAGTTTCGATCAACGAAACAGGTTTCGTCAGAATCTTTCTTTTTAGGTGATCTGCCGTCTAGCGTAGTTCTTCTTTTTTTCCTTTTTTTTTCCGTATGGAATTTGTTTGGTTTATATCTTATGAATGACATGGTTTAATGACGATGAAATTGTCATGACATGTGCCATATGCAGGATCATTGAACCTAGCGAAAATATTTTTGATTCATGGCAATGATGCGTGGCGTCATTTAGGCGCCATTTTGTACGAGCCCACTGAAGGAAAACAATTCAATTTGATTCGATTAGGTAATATTTGGCATTGTTGTTTTGAATATATCTCGTCTATCTCTACTCCGATGTCTCCCATATGTTGTTATGTTGTAGCTGAGACTTTACTCTACAAACGAACCTAATTAATTAACAAATGATTTAATATTTGATCAAAAGATGGGATCGTGGTCAAAATTCCAATTTAAGGTGATATTATGGTTTCTATTTGTACGCGTTATATAAATGGAGGGTGGGATTTTTTTTCAAAGTCCTAATTTCTCATTGACTCTGTTTTATTTGATGTCAGATCAGCTGCGTAGTGTATCAAATCTCACAATGAGCTTGTAAATAGGCGTGTTATATGCGTGGAGGGTAGATATTTTTTGTAAAGACCAAATCACCCATTGAGTTTCTTCATGTGATATGTCTTGATCAAAGCGGCAGATCACCAAGTTCGTCTCCGTTACGAATTCAATGTCTAGTTGTGAAATATGTCTTGTCATTTGCGATGCATGAATACACTTTAAATCCAATCTCTGTATCATGGGACACTGCTTCATAGGGATAAAACAATGAGAAATGCTCCAAAACGCCTTTCCCACTTTTACAAGACATTTCCTTAAAGAAACAAAACAAAACATAAAATTGCTCTAAGACTAAAACAGAATGATTAATCTCTTATAGGAGTATGTCACATGCAACGGCGTCAATTTCTCCTGAGTCAATTTTGGCATACTAGACAAATTTTTTACTTTACATCTAAAAATGCTTTAACCAAAACGAATGTACATTGACTCCAAACCGACCACTTTTTGACTAATTGGGGGTAATTTCATTGTTTGTTCTCCTGCACATGGTCTAGCTGATGTTGGTCTGGTGTGGTGTCGGCATTACCCTCCATATTTCACGAACATGACGCTGCATAGACCAAATGTGAGTGTTGTTACCAACCCATCTCGTACTGTTTGGAATCAACACATGTATTCTGACAATGCATTTTCTGTATGTAGAGAGTAACATGTTACCTGGTCTATTCCCAATGAACCACTGAACAGACGCATCATCTCTGTTAGGTACACACTCTAGGTCGACCACGCTACCTGCTGCAACCGTCAAAATGCTAGGAGATCTCTCTGTAAAGGCAAGGGCCTCACTGTGTCGACTCTCGTTGAACCTTCTCTCTACGTTTGGAGAATATGCAACTGTTACATTCTTAGAACGTAACCAATGAAGATATCTAGAGACGGTTGTGTAGAACCCGTATTCCCCCACCTTATTACACCCGACGCCCCAGCTTACAATACCCAGTTGATACCACCGTCCATCATCATGACGAAAAGCAAATGGACCCCCACTGTCGCCTCGGCAAGCGTCCCGCAGCGGACTGTGGTAACCTGCACAAAACATGCTGTCAGTAAACTCCCCTTCTTTCTCATGAACACTCTCCTCGCAAATGTGCCGGTCAACAATAGGTAGCTCCACCTCCTTCATAAACCGGTTGGTTGGACCACTGAAAGTCTCTTGTCCCCATCCGGTCACGCGTCCGGTCGTGCGTTCGTGGATACTGGTCTCCATGAGACGACTGGACAGACCCCAAGGGGCCAGGCAAATAGGACGAATGTAAGGAGTGAACTCCCACAGTGGTGGGTCGATACGTATCAGGGCAATGTCATTATCAAGGTTTATCTTGTTATAATCTTCATGCACAATTATTTCCGCTGGCTGTCGGCTCTTTTCCGACTCTTCTCTTTCGTTTGAATCATGGTCACCGAAAAATAAATTCATGTTTTCCTTTTTAATCAAGTTTTTGTTCTTGTCAAACATGCAATGCGCAGCAGTCAAAATCCACCTCTGGTCCAGGAGTGTCGCACCGCAGATGAAGGTCCATGGATCCCGTGCATTCTCAGGCCTGTATTCCCAGATTCGGACCATGTAGGGCGCCGAACCGTGATTTGCTATAATTCCTCCGACCACACGGCCTGAGACTGCTTCGTTTGTATGTTCGCTGCTCCATTCGCTTGATATTCCAACTTCCTCGGGTTGAGCAACTATTACTTGAGCTGGTGAGGGAGTAGTTTGTGATTTGCTCTCTTTCCAGTAAGTAATTGTGCCGCAAACTAGGAATATAACAATACAAAAAAGTACTTGTAGTCATTTATGTAAGTTAGAGTAGAGATCAATAAAAGCTCATTTCAGCATCTTAATATATGACATTCAATGAATTAGAAGCGAGTTATTCCCATTGAGTGAAAATACAAATATTGTATCTACATAATATTAGCTTTCTGTAACCATGTTAATAGGCTAATAATAGTAGAGGCTGGTAGTAGTATAGTAGACATAGTAGAAGTAGTAGTAGAAGTACCGGGAGGAGTAGTAGTAGCAGCAGTAAGCAGTAGCAATGGTAGTAGTACTAGTAGTAGTATAGTAGTAGTAGTAGTATTAGTTAGTAGTAATAGTAGCAGCGGTGGTGGATCCAGGATTTTCCACAAGGGAGGCCAAAGCCAACGTGTACGCTAGCCTGCGGACGCTCTCGAGTTTTTTCAATTCAGCTTATTTCATTTTTTTTTTTTTTTTCTTCTTTTTTCCCCTCTCTTTTTCCTTTTTTCTCTCTCTCTTTCTATATATTCTCTCTTTTTCCCTATTCTCTAATGTCAGGCCGCCACAAAAAGGGGAGGGTCGCGGTCGATTCGCATCCCCCCACCCCCTCCCCCACTCATCACATCCAATATAGCCGACCCGTCACTCAGAATAGCAATTTGTTTTCTACATTTTTAAGGTGCTCTGCCGCGTAGCGTAGCAGAGCACCTATTGATTTTGTCAGAATATAAGTTTTTTCTTCCTTTTTCCTTTCTTTCTGTATGAATTTTGTTCGTTTCATATCTCATGAATGACTTGTCATTTCTGAATGATATTCGATGTGCATATATAAACTTGACCTCAGGGGTAACATTTTTGTCACACCTATGTCAGTGCGCGCGTCATGGCGTATTCATTCCCGTGCGTCAAACTTTAAATAAAATTAATCTGAATCTGAATCTGAATCTGAAAGAGGCTTAAGCTTGGGAATATAGAGGGCAGCACACGGACGGGCGATACCTACGCTATATCTTGCGAACTTGTTACGCACGACCGAGTCTAGTCTTGCCGCACCCGATTTATCCCGAGTTTCGATTGACTGTTTCTAATTTAGTTTTGAAATATCAACTTTATTGATATGTGATTAATTAAATACATCTAGAATTACACATTATTATAGGTCAGTAAAATAAATTTATTTGCAATTAAATCTTGCAAGTTTTATTTGATATTTGATGGGAGTTTGAAGATTATGTTATGTATTATGGTCTATGTCCAAGCATTGTTAGATCACGTATAGCGAGCACGCAACGTACGCGTACATGATTTCACTTGGTATGCCCTGTGCCTACACTACAAATGTTCATGCAGACTTCCTATGACTGTATTATGTACGATTAAAAGTATTACGCGTGGTACTCCGATTTACCGCTCCGATGTTGTATTGGCGAGTTGTATTGGCGAGTTATGGCGAGTAGCTCTTCTTGTAACTCGGGATAACTCGCGACAACTCGGTATGGCTCGGCGTAACTTTTTACAACATTAGGGGGTTTTCGTTTGTCACGTCGACATAGTCGACGTCAAAGATGTGACGTCATTTCGGCGATCTGCGCATGCGTCGGGTCGTCTGGCGTCGTCAGGCCAAATTTGCGAACCCGTTCATCGATGATTTGAGGTTCGTCAGAAAACTAGTGACCCGTCATCAGAATGACGTCATCTTGCTACATCGCAGCGTAAATCGGAAAGTAAAAACAGAAAGAGAAAGTGATAGAATGATAAAAACAAAGAATAACTTGAGAAATTTATTTATTTATTTATTTATTTATTAAAACATCTTTATACAGGATAATATGTTCAGGTATACTGTTTTTCAACATGGTCCTGTTAACATTAAAAAGCAAATCACATGTGAAATATATAACAACGTTTCAAATAATCTGTATATGTTGACATAAAATTTAAACAAAATAGTAATAACTCAGAAATATAAGTATCATTAGAAATAACATACTATTGTATTATACATTTTACTAAAATACTTTAAAAAGAATATATACAAAAAAGAACAATAGATATAAAAATATTTACAAAAATTAAATTAAAAATAAAACTTCTTATAAATCACTTTAAAAGTTTCAATTGTTTGGGCATTTTGTATAAAGTGGGGAATGTCATTCCATCGCTTAGCACCGGAAAATTTAAGGGCTTGTTTAAAAATTGAGAGGTGGGCTTCAGGTGGGACTACATTAAGACTATCATTGTTCCTAGTATGGTGATTATGTCGTTCACAAAACATTTCGATATCATTACAAAGCTGTGGAGGGGCTAGACCATGTATACATTTGAACATTTGTGTGGCAAGAAAGTAGTCTTTTCTTTCATTAATGTCTTGCCAAGCTAATTTTTTTGAAAGAAACATTCAGGTCAAAGTTGCCAGTAATATAACGTGCGGCTCGTTTTTGTAATCTTTGTAGTTTAGTTTTATGTTTATCTGCACTGTTGGCCCAGACAGAAATACCATAATCGATGCAGGGTTGTATTGTAAATTTATAAAGAGTGTTCAGTAAAGAAGAACTAAGAAATTTCCTCAGTTTTCCAAGGGAACGGATCTTGTATCCAATAGATTTACATAGGTTATTTACATGAATATCCCATTTTAAATCTTCATGAATTTCAACGCCTAAGTATCGTATGGACTTGACCTGCTCAATTTCAATTCCATCAATATATATTTTCAGAATGTCATGAGAACGCGTTTGCAATAATATACTCTTTGTTTTGTCAACATTAATTCTTAGGTGGTTTTGTTTGTACCAATTATTAATAGAATCAATATTTGATTGGAGTATAGAGGTTATTGTTTGCATATCTTTCCCTATTTCAAATAAAATAACATCATCAGCATATATTGTTAGATTACCAGATTTGATTGATTGTGATATATCATTGATAAAAAGTAAAAATATAATCGGGGCAAGTACTCCTCCTTATGGTACCCCTACTGACAGTTCCTTTTTTGCAGAAAGTTTACCTTGCGAGAATACAGCTTGTTTTCTTTCCTTCAGATAACTTGAAAACCATCTTAGCATGTTTTCAGCAATACCATATTGCTGCATTTTGAAAAGTAGAATATCATGGTCTACACTATCGAAACATTTCGATATATCTAAGAAACAAGCCCCAACTTTTTCTTTTTCATTGAATGCATCAAAAAATTCATCGACAACTCTATGCAGACAAGTTGTCGTTGAATGTTTCGGTAGGAAAGCATGTTGTTCAATATTGATAAGATTGTGTTTAAGAAGATAACGTAGCAGTTGTTCCTGAATTTCTTTTTCTATTATTTTAGGGATATGGCTCACAACAGAGATGGGACGGTAGTTTGTTTCTTCATTCCTAGAACCTTTTCCCTTATATATTGGAGTTGTCCTAGCCAATTTCCAGTCTTCTGGTACATCTCCACATTGTATGCTTGAATTAAAAATATCTGTTAAGGATTCATATATATATATATATATACGGTGCTGCTATTTGGAGTAACCTTGTATCAAATCCTAGTACATCAGTATTACTATTTTTATCTAAAAGAAGCAAATATTTAAGTATTTTCTCCTTTTTCAGAGACTCTACTTTGAATTCATACATACATGTTGGGTTTTTCCATTTGATAGACTTACTCTGAGGAAATGATTGTGAAATATTATTACCAACATTAACAAAGAAATCATTCATTTTATCACTGTCTATACAACAAGATGATGAACTATCATTTTAGTCATGCCTGTTACCTGTTGCATTTCTTTCCATAATTTCTTACCATTATTACTATATTTCTTAGACACATCATTGAAGTAAGCCTTTTTCTTTTCATTTCTTAATCTGTTAACATAATTCTTACACTTCACATATTCACAATGATCATCATGAGATTTCGTTGAGTCAGCTTTACTCTTCAAATGATCTCGTTTATACATGAGCTGAATAATGTCATTAGTAATCCAAGGGCAATATCGATCTTTTACCCGTACTTCTTTAAAAGGTGCATAACCATCACTTATTTTCAAGAAAGTTTCTTTCCAGGATATCCATGCCAAAGTCAGAGGCAGAGAATTTTCGTTAGACAATTCAAAAATATTATTGGTTTTAAAAGCTTCAAGGAAGCGGGCTTCGTCGAATTGCTTGAAATCCCGAAACCGCCTCAATTTATGAATTTCTTTTGTATTTTTTAAATCAATGACAGTTTGTACAAGATAGTGATCACTCAATGATATATTAAGTACGTCAGTTAAAATATGTTTTTCAGGTATAGTGCTCAAAATGTGATCAATACAGGTTGCTGATTTTGTAGTAACTCTCGTGGGCTTGGTGACCAATTGGGTTAATAGAAATAAATTCTCCAAGTAATGAACAGGATTACCATGAAGAGTTTCATTAAGTTTATAATCGACATTGAAATCCCCGAGTATAAGTAATTCCATATTTGTGTCATTTGCCTTCTCAAAATTTTCTGTGATCTTCTCAAAATACTCAGTATTTGTATCAGGAGGTCTATAAATACAACATACAAGTAACTTTGCTAGTTTCAGCCCTTGAATTTCAAGCCAGATTAATTCAAGGGAATTGTCATAAAGATCACTTCTCTCAATGAATGATAAGGTACTTTTTATATAGATACAAACGCCACCATCTCGGCGACCATCATTTCTATCTCGCCGATAGAGGGAGTACCCATTTATTTTCACAATTTCACTAGCAATAGAATTATTTAACCAGGTCTCAGATAGACATAAAATATCAAAGTTCATAGTTTTCAACAAATGATTAATTTCGTCAAGTTTATCATACAAGCTTCGCACATTCAAATGAGCTACTTTCAAGCCCTTTGCTTTGTGAGTGTTCAAGTTTTTCACTTGCTTTTTAGGAGAATGTTTCTTTAGTGCATCATTATCGGCACAGTCTTCCTGGCCTGCTTTTTAGCAGGTATATGTATTCTTGCAGAATTTACGTTTGTGTCCAGTTTCATTGCAGAGGTCAAGGGTGTCGATTTGTATCCGTGGTTGGGGGGGATGATAGGTGCCAAAATATTTTCGGCAATGGATAAAAGCAACCAAGAGGTAGAAGCGTGTGGCAAGTTGCACCCCTTCCTACGCGAGTAGCGCGGAAGCTCTGACGTTTCATTAGATTATTAAAGAAAGAAGACGATTCGACGTACCATTCTCAACTCTTAATTCTTGTTTGAATCAAGTTCCCCTTCTTCCGCGCGTAGCGCGGAAGCTCTGACGTTTTATTAGATTATTAAAGAAAGAAGACGATTCTATGTACCATTCTCGACTCTTAATCCTTGTCTTAATTCATTTTCGCCCATTCCTGCGCGAAGCGCGGAAGCTTTCACATTTTATTACATTATTGGAGAATGAAGACGATATGTTGTACCGTGTCCTTCATGAATTCAGTTTCCCTCCGGAAGCTTAAACGTTTCAATAAATTATTACTCTTAATCCTTGTCTGTATTCATTTTCGCCCATTCCGCGCGTAGCGCGGAAGCTTTCACGTTTCATTAAATTATTAGTAAAAGAAGACGATATGTTGTATCGCGTACTTTGACGTTTCATTTGATTATTACTCTTAACCCAGGTCTGAATTCAGTTCCCCCTAACAGCTCTGCCCTTTTCACTAAATTATCAGAGAAAGAAGACGATTCTTTGTACTGTTCTCTATATTAATCCCTGTTTGAATCAAGTTCACCTTCCTCCGCGCGTAGCCCGGAAGCTCTGACGTTTCATTAGATTATTAAAGAAAGAAGACGATACGAAATACCATTCTCAACTCTTAATTCTTGTTTGTATCAAGTTCCCCCTCCTCCGCGCGTAGTGCGGAAGCCCTGACGTTTCATTAGATTATTAAAGAAAGAAGACAATTCGATGTACCATTCTTGACTCTTAATCCTTAATGTTTGAATCAAGTTCCCCTTCCCACGCGTGGAAGCTCTGACGTTTATAGATTATTACTCTTCATCCAGGTCTGAATTTAGTTCCCCCCTAACAGCTTTGCCCTCTTCATTAACTTATTAGAGAAAGAAGACGATTCGTTGTATTGTTCTCTGTATTAATCCTTGTCTGAATTAAGTTTTCCCACTGAAAATAAGTTGGGTCACAAATAAGTTGTGACATAATAATCTTTCTCCAAAAATGAAAAATGTTTTAGGAAATATCAGGAAATAAAATGAGTGAAAAAAATAAAAATAAAGATACAATGACGTGAATTTTAAAAAGGGTGAACGGAAACAACATGACAACTAGTGAACTATTTTATAAGTCATACTAATGTCCGAAAATCTTTCTCCTTGTCTCCGATCTCATAACGAAATCGTAACAGAGTTCATCTATGTTTACACTTTCCAGGATTGTCTGATGTGCATTGCAGATTGCTACTTTTGCGCTTCGCGCTTAACGTTTAGCTCGTTGCTTTTTGACGCTGCGTCTTTGCATTTGGCGCACTGCATTTCTATGATGCTGTTGATTGAACAAATTAAATAAATTCATCAATTCCTGATGAAGCCGTATGAGCGAGAATTCAATTTATTCTTGTCTCATATACGGTTGTCTTATTTACTTCGTATATATGTATGTATTATGAAAATGAGAAAGCAAAATGTGTATATTGATGGTCATCTTGCGAGTAATAACCATTAACTACTCTCATCGGGCTCTCATCATTCATTTTTCTCTTCATTTTTTTTTTTGATGGTGAATTATTGGGGGGGGGGGATGATTGTACAGGCCATCCCCCCCCCCACCTGAAATATTGGGGGGATATATCCCCCCCCCCCCCCCATCCCCCCGGGATCGACACCCATGGCAGAGGTAGCACCTAATCTTTTCTCCAAAGCGGCAGTGTATGTGCTTGTGATTTGTTTCACCACAGTAAAAACATCCTGTGTAGCGAGGGGAAGAAACAGCATGCGCATAGCTCATTGTAGGAGGTTGCAGTTGCGGTCCTTCAGACACATATGACGCAGTTTGCTGATGCGGATTCTGCATTGCCATGGAGAAAGGTTGCGGGTTAAGTGGGAAAGGGTGGCGAGTGGCGTAGGTGGAGGATAAAGTCCTCCGATCAACATGTATTTGTTGAACATCATTTGAGATGGAGAATACAGGTTTATCGTTTTGATCATCTCTCTGTAATCAACTATCTCGCTCTGAGTTGATGTGGTGGATAAGATTCTGGGCGAATACATTAACCCCTTCAGGACTGAGATGTATGCCATCATTGCATAGATGTTGAATTGGCTCGATAGAGTCGTTGTTGATGAAGTCCCATCCGTGGGATAGGGCCATTGATTTTAGTCGACTGTTGGTGTCATTCAATTTGTTGAGGAGGTCACTTTGATACGCTCTCCTTTTGATGATGGAGCTAATCGTAATCGCATTCACGGAAGAGCATTCACCTAGGATTTGAAGGGCCAGTGACTCCACTTTTTTCTCTATTGTTGTTGAGTCATTCATCGCCATATTGTTTGATCCGACGTGGATGATGACGTGGATGATGACCGTTTGGGGCAGAAAAGGTGATATAGAAGGAAGAAACAAAGAATAACATAAGGAAAGACAGAAAGAGAAAGTGATATAATGATAAAAACAAAGAATTACATAAGAAAAGATAAAAGAAGGAAGAAACAAAGAATAACATAAGGAAATACAAAAAGAGAAATTGATAGAGTGATAAAAACAAAGTATAACTTAAGAGAAGATGATAGAAGGAAAAACTAAGAATAACATAAAGAAAGACAGAAAGAGAAGATGATAGAAGGAAAAAACTAAGAATAAAATAAGGAAAGACAGAAAGAGAAAGTGATAGAATAATAAAAACAAAGAATAACATAAGAGAAGATGAAAGAAGGAAGAAACAAAGAATAACATAAGGAAAGACAGAAAGAGAAGGTGAAAGAAGGGAAAAAACAAAGAATAACATAAGGAAAGACAGAAAGAGAAAGTGAAAGAAGGAAAAAACAAAGAATAACATAAGGAAAGACAGAAAGAGAAGGTGAAAGAAGGAAAAAACAAAAAATAACATAATGAAAGACAGAAAGAGAAGGTGAAAGAAGGAAAAAACAGAGAATAACATAAGGAAAGAGAGAAAGAGAAGGTGAAAGAAGGAAAAACAAAGAATATCAATAGAGAGAGTATAATAGAATAATAAACGAAGAATAAAATAAGAAGTGGAAGAAGGAGAAATTGAATAAGCGCGTGCGGAGGTCATTACGTCATCGTGAAGAGAACGGGTGTCGACTAAAAACGAAAAGGGTTATAAGGTAGTGAACAGGACGGGTGTCTGACGCCAATTCGCATCGTTAGAGGACGGGAACGCCGTCCTCGTCCAAACAAACGAAAAGCCCCTAATAATTTACGGCTCTCCTCGAAGTCGCGAGCAGTTCACAAATTGTGAACATGTTCAAAATTTTCACTGACTCGTTGCAACTCGAGGTGAACTCTTTTACACTCGTAATGTACCCGCATTACTCGTAACATGCTTGCACTGCACTCTGCATAACTCGTAGCAACTCGCCACTTTCAAGTATACGCGAGTGCTATTCGCGAGTTTCCAAGAGTTGAGTATGAGCACGACGGTAGTATTGCGAGTCATGCCGAGTTGCCTACGATCTGAACGCGAGTTAAGACAGAGTACGGGGACTTCAGGCGAGTTTCGTATGAGCATGAGCAGAGTGCAGGGCGAGCATAACGAGCATGACGAGCGCACAATGATACGTCAGCTGGCCTACAGTTGTGCAGAGGATCAAGACCCGTTCTTCCTCCAACATATCGAGCAAATATGCTTCTGGCATCCATCTTTATTTTATATGCTTCTGGCATCCATCTTTATTTTGGAGAACGCCAATATCAGAGGCAGCCCTCTCCGGGAGGCAGGGAAGCAGGGAAGCAGGGAGGGGGCAGGGGGTAAAGTGCCCCCACTTTTTCAAGTACTCGTAATGTGCCCGGCCCTTTTTACATAGGAAAGTGCCCCTTTATCTTTGAAAAGTGCCCCTATTAATTTGTAGAAGTGCCCCTACCTCTTTTCACCTCTCATAAGTGCCTCTTTTTTGACAAGTGCCCCTTTTCCTTCGACAATTTCCCATTTTCCTTTGCAACAAGTGCCCACTTTACCTCTGATGATTTTCCTTATTCAAATCTGAGATGTGCCTCTTTTATTTTGAAAATTGCCCCTTTTCCTTTGTAAGAAGTGCCCCTTTCCCTGTTAGTAACTACCCACTTTTTAACTCGGATACGCGCACCTTATATTTTCACATGTTCTCTTTTTCCTTTCTAATAAGGGACCTATCCCTTTTTAATAAATGCCCCTTTTCACCTCTTATAAATGCCCCTATCAAAATCAGATAAGAGCCCCTTTTCCGTCGAAAAATGCCCGTTTCCTATTTTCATAAGTGCCCCTTTTCATCCCTGGTGAGTGCCTCTTTAAGAAGGTGTAAGAAGTGCCCCATTTTCAACTCTGATAATTACTTTTTGTACTTTGAAACGAGCTCCTTTACTTTTCTGATGAGTGTCCCCTTTTCCTATCATCATTAAACGCGCCCCTAATTTCAAGCGATTAACAGCACCTCCTTCTAAAGCTCGTTCGCATTTATAAATGATTATGTTACTTATCAAAGCCTTTTCAGTCTTCCGTTATAAACAAAATCAGGATGTTTTTTTTGCTCTTCATCAGATTTAATTTTTCGAACTACGTCCTCACAAATCTTTAAAAATGTCCTCGCCCCGTTCGCTCAGTCGCAAATAAATTAGAGGACCATCACACTCAACTGCAAATTATGATGCTTAAACAATATCTTGTACTGTGTACAAAGTGAAACAAATATTGAAATCATCCCTGATAATGTGATCGCAATTTAAGGGTATATACCAACGTCTAAAACATTGTTTATTTTCGCTTTGAAATTTCTTTTTGAAGGTGCCCTTTTTTCTTGGTGCCCCCTCCCCCTCCAACTCCGCCCCTGGCCAAAATGATGCATTTCCCGCCCCTTGATCGCATATGAATTGTTGAAAACTCTTATCACTCGTTAGAAGATCTTAATAACTCGTTGGTTGATCGGTACAAGTCGTACACAAGTCATCGCAACTTATGCCGAACTCGCGTGACTCGTAATGCGCTCGGTTCACTCGTACATCCATCGTAGGAAACTCGATAATGCGTCGTATGTTAATTCATGCAAATACCATACAATTTAGTAAATTTTGAGCGAGTTCACGCGAGTTTACGTGAGTTCAAGCTCGCGCCAGATCGCAACAACTCGGCTAAGTGGGACTGTGGGAGCCCTGCTTTAAATTTCCTTCGGGAGATTATGGCGGTGTCCGTGTGCTGCCTTCTATACACCCAAGCTTGCGCATCCTCAAAATGCTTATTGGACCCATTTTCGAAACGTTTCAGTCCTTTTGAACATTTCAAAAATTAGCTCTCTCTCTCTCTTTCTCTCTACCTCCCTCGCTCTTTCTCTTCTTTCATTCCCTTTTTTTTATTTTTTCCACGCTCTCTCTTTCCTTTTTTTGTAAGGCTACCAGGGGGGGGGGGGGGGGGATTGCACAGTCGATTCGGCCACCATCTGGACCCACCACCGATTTATACGTTGGCGACCTGATTACCTAGGGTAGCGCTTTCTTTTTCTTCTCCTTACTCTTTTTCTTTTCCTTTTCTTTTTACTCAACAACCCCCCCCCTCTCTCTCTCTCTCTCTCTTTTCATTTCTCTCTCCTTTCCCCTTTTCCCTATTTTTTTAACCGCCAAACAGGGGGCTGGGGATGAGTAATCCCCCCCCTCCATACCCAGTCCGCGACTAAGTAGTACTACTATAGTAGTAGTAGTAGTAGTAGTAGTAGTAGTAGTAGTAGTAGAAGTAGTGGTTGTCGTAGTACATGAGTAGATCACTCCAACGACAATTAATGACGACCGTCGACATGTCTCTAACAGTTCTGGGACACCTACCCCCTGGACATCCACCCCCCCCCCCCGGATAACCACCCCCAGTCAACTGCCCCCTAAGACAACTACCCTCTAGGACAACTACCCCCTAGCCAACCACCCTCTAGGACAACTACCCCCTGGAACAACTACCCCCGGATAACTAACCCCCGGACAACAACCCCCTAGGACAACTACCCCCGGACAACTGCCACCCGGACAAGTACCCAAATACAACTACCCCTACGACAACCATCCTCTACGACAACTACCCCCTCGACAACTATCCTAGTTGTATTTGTCCGGGGGTAGTTGTCCTAGGGGGTAGTTGTCCGGGGAGCAGTTGTCCTAGGGGGTAGTTGTCCTAGGGGTAGTTGTCTGGGGGTAGTTGTCCGGGGAGCAGTTGTCCTAGGGGGTAATTGTCCTAGGGGGTAGTTGTCTGGGGGCAGTTGACTGGGGCTGGTTATCCGTGGGGTGGATGTCAAGGGGGTAAGTGTCCGGATACGGTCTCAAAGGCTTTGATCCTAAGCTCTACCTGAAGTAATGTCAACCTGAGGTGGATCAGTCAAATAAAGCCAGGCATGTACTCGACCCTTGGTTCGCTTGAACTGGTCACGAGCAACGCAAGTGTACTTTCCTACATTTTCATCCCTTATATCTGTCAGATATAAGTTTCCTCCAACCTGCAAGATAAAAGAAACAAATAAATAGAACCACTTGAATGTATGGGAATACATCTTATATATAAGCCTTATTGAATTCATGAGAAGATCAGGGGCCCAAGTTTACTTAAATTAATTTTATTTATATATATATATATATATATTATTATTCACATCCTCGGAATATATTGTTTAATTCATAAAAATTATTTTATTTTATCGTAAACGCAATACACATCAGAAATTATTTAGTTCTTCTTGACGGCCGAAAAATTAGGACGGGCTTGAACATTTTTTCCTCTCATTTTCAAACGTAACGTTTGTTCACAAATGTCCGGAGCTTTTCTCGTTAACGGGGAACATCCAATATCCTCCAAATACGTCCATCTCTCTGACCGATCAATCGAAAGTCACTGTTTATGCAGAATCATGGGTTAACAAAAGATTTCAGCTGTGAGAACGTGGCCTTTTCCTCAATAAACAAATAATAAGAGCAATAATATAAGAGTTCCTATATATTGCGTTATTCCTTTGAAAAGGGTCTCAACACAGGAAAAGTAAGAAATGAATCATTTACTAAAGCAATTTTCATCAATAAATTTGGCTCATGAAGAATAAACCGGAATAACTTTTCTTTGAATAATGAGAACAAATTGAAAAATGACATTTTTTCAGTCTTTTTCATTAGCTAATATATTTCAACATTCTTGTATTCTTCCATACGATAGCAAGTTCATAACATTGATCCCAGTTCGAAAATTGTATACGCTTGTTATGCTTTATAATTCATTGATATTACCGTGTATAACATATTTCAATTTAGTATGGGCCACCAGCGCCAAAACCAACATCAACTCTATTTATAATTATAGCAAAAGAAAGCCCTTCGCATATGTACTGGTTCACCATATTTATCTCACACAAGTCCAATATTTTACCAACTGAAAACCCAAACAGTATGCGATATAAATTCGCTACAAAGTTTACTGATCATGTTTAAGTATTTAAATAGTATGCTGCCTTTTTTTCATCAATTTTCATCTAGTCAACCCGAAATTACTTATTGCCCATAGATCCATAAGACCATGGTCCTGACCTATGGAACTCTCTCCCAGAATCTATTAAATCATGTTGCATCCTCTACTCATTTAAGGCTAAAGTTAAAACGATGTTATTATCAGAATACTCAAGGTAGAATTTCTGTGTCAACTCTTCATTCTTTACCATGTCATCTCTTCTTTCATTCGAATCATTATCACCATCGTCATCATCATCATCATCATCATCATTATCATCATCATCATCATCATCATCATCATCATCTTCATCATCATCACCACCATCCTCATCTGCATCACCATCATCGAAATGTGTATATTCAATGACCTATCCGTTTCTGCTTAATAAATGAGTTAATATATTTCATGAGTTTTTGTCTGGGGACCCCAGTGGGCAACTGCCCTTAATTTAGAAAATTAGTAACTCACGATGAGCAGGTTTCCTTGTTCCAGCGGTTGCCCATCCTTCTCCCAGATGACACTCCATGTGTTTTCTTTGGGGGAGCACTGGAACTGATGACCGTCACTGATATTGACATACGCATTCACGGGAACGAACTCGAAGTAGCTTCGGGGGTCGAAAGCTGTCAGCAATGCAAATTAAGGCAATGAAGGAATTAAATGTAGGAACAGTGTATCTAAACATTGGCGTGGGGAGGGGGTTCGGAAATGTCCATGCAAAACCGATGATGATCCATGTAATTCAGCAAGAAAATCTTTTCCCGACCCTGTTTGTTATTCCGACAGACGTTATCATTTTGATTTATAAAATTGTATGATTTTAATATGTATCATATAAAAGTAGCTGTGATAATTCGTTTTCCTAATTGGACGTTTTGGGGTAGTGGCTCTCCATTTGCCCTTTACATTGCGCTTGTGCGAAGGAGGTAGAAATGAGACAATTCATACAATTGACTTCGTTTTGTTTGTTTGAACAATAAACTTAACTCTTAGTATTGACAAATAAACCAACCTGATACTTTATCATTATAAGGCAATCTATTCTACCAGGAACGATATTTGAAAAGAAGGAACTTACTTATACTGGCCTCTGATCTTATGCATAATTCCCTGTCCCCAGAGTATACAACGCATGAGTAGTTTCCTGCGTGTCGTTCATCGAAGCTTGGAATGATTAGTTGGTTGTATTGGTTGACGAAGATACCGTTCACAGCACCTTAGGGCGAATTTGATAGAAACCAACCATGTTATGTTATGTTTTTATGGTCTCGAATTACTTTGAAAATGTATCGCTATGTAACACCTTTACCAGATTGGCAGGGACGCAAGATAAACACATAGTACCTACTCACGCCGCCAAACGGACTCCATACTGACTCTCACTACCTAGAAAGACATTTAATTGTCTTTAAAATGTGATTCCTTCATGAAAATACATAGCGGTTTGTAATATCTTGTTTCCAAAAGATTGACGTTAATTTCAAAACGGATAAAAAAAAAAGCGTCTATAATCAGGCACGTAGCCACGGGGGGGGGGGGGGGGGGGGGGGGCACGTGCCCCCCTAAATTTTAAAGATCGATTGAACTTTTTTAGACCCCTTTTTTACCTCGATCGATTACATATATGTGCCCCCAAACATCAAACTCTGGCTACGTGCCTGTCTATAATTAATTTTCCACCCGGCACCCCTAGAGAATTTATAAAAACGCTGCACTAGACGACGAAACCTCTTCATATTTTGTGAATGTGTGTGGAAAGTGTGTATGTGTACATAGGAATTTATTGTCGTTGTAAAATTATCTGAGACTATTATTGTTACAATATTTCTTGCCCCTTGTTGAATTTTTCTCGGGCTTTCACTGGTCTGCTCCCCTCTCTTTCTCTCTCTCTCTCTCTCTCTCTCTCTCTCCCTCCCTCACTATTGTGGGGGTGTCTTTCCTCTTCGTTCTCGAATATTTAAACTTACGAAATAGTGTTTGCAATAATATTTTCGTTCGATTTATTTGTATCTAGTTAATTTAATCGAAATATACAATGCAAAATGTTACTATTCACTGATTCAATGCATGATTTTACTATTAGATTTGTTTTGGTTTATTGATCGGCTTCCCATGAGAAGACCGTAAGTGTCATGGACAATACAAGGCTCTTATCGACTTATGAGGAGAGCCGAAGATTTACTTTTTGTTTGCTATTTTGATATCAAAACTAAAAGTAAAATCATGCATTGAATCAGTGAATAGTAACATTTTGCACTGTATATTTCGATTAAATTAACTAGATACAAATAAATCGAACGAAAATATTATTGCAAACACTGTTTCGTAAGTTTGAATATTCGAGAACGAAAAGGAAAAACACCCCCACAATAGAGAGAGAGAGAGAGAGAGAGAGAGGGAGAGAAGCAGACCAGTGAAAGCCCAAATTGTTATTTAGGGTACGCATATGCTCGTTCCCTCTTTTTGAAAGCACCCCCCTATCTGAGGACTGCCAACATTTCCGAACCCCCTTTTCGCGGGCTTTTCGCGGGCTTTTCGCGGGCTTTTCGCGGGCTTTTCCTGCCTCGGAGACTCCCCTACATCAGGAAAATGCTCAATGTACCCCCCCCCCTAAATTCGGAATAATTTCTCAGGAGTCCAAAGAGATGAGAGAAAAAAGAAAAAAAAACCCTTTTTAAAGAAATCTCCGGGTGAAAAGTCAAAATAACCCTTTTGTACCATGTAACTAAACCTGAATTGTTTTTTTAATCGGTTTTTGATGATGTCCCCACCTGAATCCAACCTTTGCCCGTCTTTGAGCCATGTCAGGGTTACATCTTGGTCGCTGACCCGGCACCCCGGCTGGAATAGATCTCCTTCAGCTACTTCTAAATTCTGAGGTTCTTCAAGGAAAACCAGATCGGGATTACAAAATGGAACGGTTTGATTCCTAGCATCTGCAGAGGATAGATCATTAAAAGTGTTGATAAAAGATGTTAAAAAATATCACAATCATGCAAATATGATTCCTTGTCTTAGCCATTAATGCATTTTAATACTTGAACTTTACAACGGATCAAGGAAAGCCAGGTCGGGATTACAAGATGAAGCGGTTCGAGTCCCAGAATCTGCAGATGATAGATTATCAGAAACGAAATTTTGATTCTTTTTGTAGCCAAAAACATTTTTCCTTCAGCCAAATCTTTAGAAATCCAAGACGTTGCGTTATTTTTAATGTCAATGTATCATTTAAGGTATGACATATTAAAAGATGTCACATATTAACCGCGAAGCTGTGAAAGAGAAATCAGACAAGTAATTAATACAATTCTCTTTGTTTTGGTATGGCTTGCCAAAAGTTCACATTGTCACTGTATGCAAATCGTCAGGTATATCTTTGAAATTGAGGTCGCTATCTATGATTAGGGATTGAAAAACTAACCCCGTTCACAGCGTATGGGAATCCCAATCCATTCACCATGCTCGTCACATATTCTCCTGTTATCTCCTCCAATCTTCGTGTATCCTGCCATGCAGGAATATGTGCACATCTTGCCGGTGTTGTAAGGAGGAGAGCACGGTCCGGGGAGAGCGTGCGGTGGTGTTTCGAGTCGATGACACTGTATAGCTGAGGAGAAATGATGAAATCAAAATAAAACTAGACTTGAATTCGTCTCTTGACAAATTA
Source organism: Strongylocentrotus purpuratus (assembly GCF_000002235.5). NCBI lineage: Eukaryota > Metazoa > Echinodermata > Echinoidea > Camarodonta > Strongylocentrotidae > Strongylocentrotus > Strongylocentrotus purpuratus. The sequence continues at coordinate 32,744,395 of NW_022145601.1, read as the reverse complement.
GGTGATATGTAGTCGTAAATAATTTACATTTATTTTCACGATTTTCACGATTTCATATTATCTTATAAAATGCTCCGCTCAATTTGTCAAGTTTCAATTATCCAGGAAGAGAAGAGGACGGTGGATGAACTCAACAAAGATCTCATCAAGACAAAAAGAGAGGCCGATGAAAGTAGGAAAGGGAAAGAAAATGCTCTCAGGGAGAAGGTAACAACTTGAAGACCTTTCAATACCATTTGACTGCCTTTACCTAGATTTTTTAAAAAGCTTTTGACAGTGTCCCTCACACAGGGGCGTAAATCCCGGGGGATGGGGGGGGGCTGCATCCCCCCTGGTTTGAAGTAGGGGGGATGGCCTGTACAATCACCCCACCCTTGATATTACCAAAAAAAGAGAGGAAAAAAAGGAAGAAGAAGAAGAAAAAAATGTGATTGTTTCAATTGCAGCATAATGCATGAGAAATGAGTTATTTTGTATATGTATAGCCTACACGCGAGAGGGGGAAACTTAATTCAGATGAATAGGGCATATTAAGAGTCGAAAACGGTGCAACGAATCGTCTTCTTTCTATAATAATTAAATCAAACGTCTAACCTTATCACGCTTCGCGCGGGAAGGGGAAACTGAATTCAGACGAGAATTAAGAGTCGAAAACAGTACACTCAATTGTCTGCTTTCTCTAATAGTTTACGGAAATGTCAAGGCTTCCGCGCTTCGCGCGAGAGGGGGAAACTGAATTCAGATAAATAGGGCTTATTAAGGGTCGAAAAAGCAACGAATCGTCTTCTTCCTATAATAATTAAATCAAACGTCTAAGCTTTTCGCGCTTTGCGCAGGAAAGGGAAACTGAATTCAGACGGGAATTAAGAGTCGAGAACAGTACACCCAATCGTCTGCTTTCTCTAATAATTTAATGAAACGTCAAAACTTCCGCGCTTTGCGCGGGAGGGGTAAACCGAATTCAGACAAGGATTTAAAGTCGAAAATAGTACACTTAATCGTCTGCTCTCTCTAATAGTTTAAGGAAACGTCAAGGCTTCCGCGCTTCGCGCGAGAAGGGGAAACTGAATTCAGATAAATAGAGCTTATTAAGAGTCGAAAACGGTGCAACGAATCGTCTTCTTTCTATAATAATTAAATCAAACGTCTAAGCTTTTCGCGCTTCGCGCGGGAGGGGAAACTGAATTCAGACGAGAATTGAGAGTCGAGAACAGTACACCCAATCGTCCGCTTTCTCTTATAATTTAAGGAAACGTCAAGGCTTCCGCGCTTCGCGCGAGAGGGGGAAACTGAATTCAGATAAATAGGGCTCATTAAGAGTCGAAAACTGCGCAACGAATCGTCTTCTTTCTAAAATAATTAAATCAAACGTCAAGGCTTTTCGCGCTTCGCGCGGGAGGGGAAACTGAATTCAGACGAGAATTGAGAGTCGAGAACCGTACACCCAATCGTCTGCTTTCTCTAATAATTTAAGGAAACGCCAAGGCTTCCGCGCTTCGCGCGAGAGGGGGAAACTGAATTCAGATAAATAGGGCTTATTAAGAGTCGAAAACGGTACAACGAATCGTCTTCTTTCTATAATAATTAAATCAAACGTCAAGGCTTTTCGCGCTTCGCGCGGGAGGGGAAACTGAATTCAGACGAGAATTGAGAGTCGAGAACCGTACACCCAATCGTCTGCTTTCTCTAATAATTTAATGAAACGTCAAAACTTCCGCGCTTTGCGCTGGAGGGGTAAACCGAATTCAGACAAAGATTAAGAGTCGAGCACGGTTTAACAAATCGTCTACTTTCTTTTATAATTTAATGAAACGCCAAAAATTCCGCGCGTATGGGGGGGAGGGGGGAACTGAATTCAGACAAGGATTTACAGTCGAGAACGGTACAGCAAATCGTCTCCTTTTATAATAATTTAAAGAAACGCCAAAGCTTTCGCGCTTTGCGCGGGAGGGGGGAGGGGATTCATTCAGACAAGGGTTAACAGTAGAGAACGGGACAATAAATCGTCTTCTTTTACTAATAATTTAAGGAAACGTCTAAGCTGCCTATCACCCACACACCCTTAATGAGCGAGCGTGTGTGTGTGTGCGTGTGTGTGTGTGTGTGTGTGTTGTGTGTTTGTGCGTGCGCGATCGCGCGCGCTTGCGTAAATTAGTGTGGGCGTGTGCTCCTGCTAGTATGTGATGGCTATCGCCGATCATCTCCCCCCCCCCCCCCCCCCCCCCCCCCCCCCCCCTCGGTACGGATTTACGCCCCTGCCCTCACAAGATGCTGATTGCAAAGATTGAAGCGTATCGATGATTAGGGATTGAAAAACTAACCCCGTTCACAGCGTATGGGAATCCCAATCCATTCACCATGCTCGTCACATATTCTCCTGTTATCTCCTCCAATCTTCGTGTATCCTGCCATGCAGGAATATGTGCACATCTTGCCGGTGTTGTAAGGAGGAGAGCACGGTCCGGGGAGAGCGTGCGGTGGTGTTTCGAGTCGATGACACTGTATAGCTGAGGAGAAATGATGAAATCAAAATAAAACTTGACTTGAATTCGTCTCTTGACAAATTAGGTGATATGTAGTCGTAAATAATTTCGATTTATTTTCACGATTTTCACGATTTCATATTATCTTATAAAATGCTCCGCTCAATTTGTCAAGTTTCAATTATGTAGTATTGATCATTAACGATCTATACTAGATGGAGCGGGCCGCATCCTTCGATGACATGCAGAGATTGCTCCAGGAAGAGAAGAGGACGGTGGATGAACTCAACAAAGATCTCATCAAGACAAAAAGAGAGGCCGATGAAAGTAGGAAAGGGAAAGAAAATGCTCTCAGGGAGAAGGTAACAACTTGAAGACCTTTCAATACCATTTGACTGCCTTTACCTAGATTTTTTTTAAAAGCTTTTGACAGTGTCCCTCACACAGGGGCGTAAATCCCGGGGGATGGGGGGGGGCTGCATCCCCCCCCCCCTGGTTTGAAGTAGGGGGGGATGGCCTGTACAATCACCCCACCCCTGATATTACCAAAAAAAGAGAGGAAAAAAAAGGAAGAAGAAGAAGAAAAAAATGTGATTGTTTCAATTGCAGCATAATGCATGAGAAATGAGTTATTTTGTATATTTATAGCCTACACGCGAGAGGGGGAAACTTAATTCAGATGAATAGGGCTTATTAAGGGTCGAAAAAGCAACGAATCGTCTTCTTCCTATAATAATTAAATCAAACGTCTAAGCTTTTCGCGCTTTGCGCAGGAAAGGGAAACTGAATTCAGACGGGAATTAAGAGTCGAGAACAGTACACCCAATCGTCTGCTTTCTCTAATAATTTAATGAAACGTCAAAACTTCCGCGCTTTGCGCGGGAGGGGTAAACCGAATTCAGACAAGGATTTAAAGTCGAAAATAGTACACTTAATCGTCTGCTCTCTCTAATAGTTTAAGGAAACGTCAAGGCTTCCGCGCTTCGCGCGAGAAGGGGAAACTGAATTCAGATAAATAGAGATTATTAAGAGTCGAAAACGGTGCAACGAATCGTCTTCTTCCTATAATAATTAAATCAAACGTCTAAGCTTTTCGCGCTTCGCGCGGGAGGGGAAACTGAATTCAGACGAGAATTGAGAGTCGAGAACAGTACACCCAATCGTCCGCTTTCTCTTATAATTTAAGGAAACGTCAAGGCTTCCGCGCTTCGCGCGAGAGGGGGAAACTGAATTCAGATAAATAGGGCTCATTAAGAGTCGAAAACTGCGCAACGAATCGTCTTCTTTCTATAATAATTAAATCAAACGTCAAGGCTTTTCGCGCTTCGCGCGGGAGGGGAAACTGAATTCAGACGAGAATTGAGAGTCGAGAACCGTACACCCAATCGTCTGCTTTCTCTAATAATTTAAGGAAACGCCAAGGCTTCCGCGCTTCGCGCGAGAGGGGGAAACTGAATTCAGATAAATAGGGCTTATTAAGAGTCGAAAACGGTACAACGAATCGTCTTCTTTCTATAATAATTAAATCAAACGTCAAGGCTTTTCGCGCTTCGCGCGGGAGGGGAAACTGAATTCAGACGAGAATTGAGAGTCGAGAACCGTACACCCAATCGTCTGCTTTCTCTAATAATTTAATGAAACGTCAAAACTTCCGCGCTTTGCGCTGGAGGGGTAAACCGAATTCAGACAAAGATTAAGAGTCGAGCACGGTTTAACAAATCGTCTACTTTCTTTTATAATTTAATGAAACGCCAAAAATTCCGCGCGTATGGGGGGGAGGGGGGAACTGAATTCAGACAAGGATTTACAGTCGAGAACGGTACAGCAAATCGTCTCCTTTTTATAATAATTTAAAGAAACGCCAAAGCTTTCGCGCTTTGCGCGGGAGGGGGGAGGGGATTCATTCAGACAAGGGTTAACAGTAGAGAACGGGACAATAAATCGTCTTCTTTTACTAATAATTTAAGGAAACGTCTAAGCTGCCTATCACCCACACACCCTTAATGAGCGAGCGTGTGTGTGTGTGCGTGTGTGTGTGTGTGTGTGTGTGTGTGTTGTGTGTTTGTGCGTGCGCGATCGCGCGCGCTTGCGTAAATTAGTGTGGGCGTGTGCTTCTGCTAGTATGTGATGGCTATCGCCGATCATCTCCCCCCCCCCCCCCCCCTCCTCCTCGGTACGGATTTACGCCCCTGCCCTCACAAGATGCTGATTGCAAAGATTGAAGCGTATCGATGATTAGGGATTGAAAAACTAACCCCGTTCACAGCGTATGGGAATCCCAATCCATTCACCATGCTCGTCACATATTCTCCTGTTATCTCCTCCAATCTTCGTGTATCCTGCCATGCAGGAATATGTGCACATCTTGCCGGTGTTGTAAGGAGGAGAGCACGGTCCGGGGAGAGCGTGCGGTGGTGTTTCGAGTCGATGACACTGTATAGCTGAGGAGAAATGATGAAATCAAAATAAAACTAGACTTGAATTCGTCTCTTGACAAATTAGGTGATATGTAGTCGTAAATAATTTACATTTATTTTCACGATTTTCACGATTTCATATTATCTTATAAAATGCTCCGCTCAATTTGTCAAGTTTCAATTATGTAGTATTGATCATTAACGATCTATACTAGATGGAGCGGGCCGCATCCTTCGATGACATGCAGAGATTGCTCCAGGAAGAGAAGAGGACGGTGGATGAACTCAACAAAGATCTCATCAAGACAAAAAGAGAGGCCGATGAAAGTAGGAAAGGGAAAGAAAATGCTCTCAGGGAGAAGGTAACAACTTGAAGACCTTTCAATACCATTTGACTGCCTTTACCTAGATTTTTTTAAAAGCTTTTGACAGTGTCCCTCACACAGGGGCGTAAATCCCGGGGGGATGGGGGGGGGGGCTGCATCCCCCCCCTGGTTTGAAGTAGGGGGGATGGCCTGTACAATCACCCCACCCCTGATATTACCAAAAAAAAAGAGGAAAAAAAGGAAGAAGAAGAAGGAAAAAATGTGATTGTTTCAATTGCAGCATAATGCATGAGAAATGAGTTATTTTGTATATGTATAGCCTACACGCGAGAGGGGGAAACTTAATTCAGATGAATAGGGCTTATTAAGAGTCGAAAACGGTGCAACGAATCGTCTTCTTTCTATAATAATTAAATCAAACGTCTAACCTTATCACGCTTCGCGCGGGAAGGGGAAACTGAATTCAGACGAGAATTAAGAGTCGAAAACAGTACACTCAATTGTCTGCTTTCTCTAATAGTTTACGGAAATGTCAAGGCTTCCGCGCTTCGCGCGAGAGGGGGAAACTGAATTCAGATAATTAGGGCTTATTAAGAGTCGAAAACGGTGCAACGAATCGTCTTCTTCCTATAATAATTAAATCAAACGTCTAAGCTTTTCGCGCTTTGCGCAGGAAAGGGAAACTGAATTCAGACGGGAATTAAGAGTCGAGAACAGTACACCCAATCGTCTGCTTTCTCTAATAATTTAATGAAACGTCAAAACTTCCGCGCTTTGCGCTGGAGGGGTAAACCGAATTCAGACAAAGATTAAGAGTCGAGCACGGTTTAACAAATCGTCTACTTTCTCTTATAATTTAATGAAACGCCAAAAATTCCGCGCGTATGGGGGGGGGAGGGGGGGGGAACTGAATTCAGACAAGGATTTACAGTCGAGAACGGTACAGCAAATCGTCTCCTTTTTATAATAATTTAAAGAAACGCCAAAGCTTTCGCGCTTTGCGCGGGAGGGGGGAGGGGATTCATTCAGACAAGGGTTAACAGTAGAGAACGGGACAATAAATCGTCTTCTTTTACTAATAATTTAAGGAAACGTCTAAGCTGCCTATCACCCACACACCCTTAATGAGCGAGCGTGTGTGTGTGTGCGTGTGTGTGTGTGTGTGTGTTGTGTTTTGTGCGTGCGCGATCGCGCGCGCTTGCGTAAATTAGTGTGGGCGTGTGCTCCTGCTAGTATGTGATGGCTATCGCCGATCATCTCCCCCCCCCCCCACTCCTCGGTACGGATTTACGCCCCTGCCCTCACAAGATGCTGATTGCAAAGATTGAAGCGTATCGAATTAGAGGAAATTTCTCCAAGTGGATTAAAGCCCTATTGACAGGTAGAACTCAAAGAGTTAGAGTAGATGGAGCCCAATCATCATGGAAAATGTAACAAGTGTCATTCCGCAAGGGTCTGTGCTCGCCCCGATCTTGTTCCTCATCTATATTAACGACCTTCCTGTAGCAGTAAACTCTAGTGTTGCGCTGTTTGCCTATGACACCAAAGTATTTGAAAATGAAACGGGTACTGCGGATGTCAACAAATTGCAACATGATATTGATCCTCTGATGGAATGGTCAAAAAGATGGCAGCTACCTTTCAACGAATCCAAGTGCAAGTTGTTTAAGTTTTTTTTCTTTCAATCTCTTATGGTATGTTGTTTATATAATGTCTTTGTTTTCTGCAATGTATTCTATTTTTTGTAAATCTATGTATGTACAGGGCTCTTTTGTAAAGCAGGCCTTTGGCACTGAAAAGACTACCCTGTTTTTAAATAAAACCGAATAAATAAATAAGAAAATAAAGATTACCTAAGAATACACGCTCTTAAGCACGGTGAGTGGATTGGGAGGCACGGGACCCCATCCACCCACCCCCGAATCGTATTGCAAATGGGAAGGTGAGAGGTGTAAAAGAATGATATCGCTTCAAGTAAAAGGCCACCAACTATACCCAAGCAAAAACACTTGTGACCAATTAAATTTCTTTGAGACAAATGTGTGGTGTCCAACTTAGACTTTGGTCAAGGGTTACGCCTAATTATTTGATCTCGGTAACATTCTCAAGATAGTCACGTCCATGACAGATTTTCAAAATTTGGTTCTTAGTTTTATGTTTCGTTCCAAAGACCATCACATTATTTTTCTTTGCATTTATTTCTATATTATTTATTTCAAACCATTTACGCAGTAAATCATAATGTTTTTGTAGTTTCTTATGACTGCTTTTTAAATTGTTACCTTTACAAAATAGTGCCGTGTCATCAGTGTACAAAGCAATTTTGGTTTGTTTACTAAATTTCAAGTTACACAAATCATTAAGAAATAAGCAAAAAATGAGTGGGCCAAAAATAATAAATTATAATAATAATGATAATAATAATAAATTAAATTTATATAGCGCTTAATACAAAGTTTCTAAGCGCTTAACAAAAAATTTAATTAAAGTAATGTTAACCTACAAATTACAAGAATATAATACATGATACATTATTATAATAACAAATTCCTAATAACAATCATACAATAATAATAGTTAATATTTACATAACACTTTATAGTTAAACAAACAAGATATGATTACATTACATTACATATTAAACAGATAAGTCTTAAGTTTACTTTTGAATGTCTCTAAAATAAAGGCTTATGCCGAAAGGGTGGGTAGCGTCGCGTCGCGGCGCGTTGACTTGAACGCGACCATTAGCCCAAAGCCCCCCGGTTTGACCAAAAGGGTGCGTTGGGAGTGTCGTGTCGCGTCGAACGCGACTATTCTTCCAAAGCCTCCCCCCCCCCCCCGGTTTGGCCGAAAGGGTGCGTTGACTAGTCCACCACATCAGTCGTTTATAATAGAATTTACGGAATAGTAATATAAGTCGTTTAAATTCAAATAATCAAGATAGAAACAGATTCAAAATTAAATAAAACTAGTTTTTACGTAATCTTGCAAATCAGGCGTTTATAAAAATCACATCAATTAATGAATTCAATAAATATTTTTAAAAGGCCAAATGAAAATAATATCCATTTCTTTCTATGTATATAATTCTTTTTTGATGTAAACTAATCATGCTTAACGGTCTTTAAAAATGAAATAACAAATTAATAAATAAATAACGGAGTAGGCCTACCACCTTAATGGACCCTTTCGGGATAAGCGGGCGGGGGGGGGGGGGGGGGGGCTTTCTGAATTCCATACATAGAAAGAAATGGATATTATTTTTCGTTATTTTAATAAATAAACAACTGATATGCAAAACTAGGTAAACACTTTTATTAGACATTTTAGATATCATAGTAAATTATTTGATTTAGTTTCTTGCTTTTTATTGACTTAACTATTATAAACGCCTAATCTGTAAGACTACGTAAAACTAGTTTGATTTAATTATTTATCTGTTTCTATTTTGATTATTTGAATTTAAACGACTTAAATTTCTATTCCTTAAATTCTATTATAAACGACTGATGTGGAAGACTAGTCAACGCACCCTTTCGGCCAAACCGGGGGGGGGGGTGGCTTTGGACGAATGGTCGCGTTCAAGTCAACGCGCCGCGACGCGACGCTACCGACCCTTTCGGCATAAGCCCAAAATAGACCTTTGGGGTACACCAGAGTAAATCTGTAGAAAATTGCTTTGGACACCTTGAAATGAGACGCATTGTTGCCTATTCGTTAGGTATGAAGAGAACCAGTCTGATTCAACAGAATTAATACCATAATATTGGATTTTTAATAACAATATTTCGTGAGATATAACATCAAACGCCTTTTTGAGATCAAGGAATATCGCCCCTGTTATCAAACCACAGTCAATATTATTTAACAAGTAATCGGTTATTTCAATTAGACAAGTCGCAGTTGAATGCTTTGGGTGAAAACCCGATTGGCGCTGAGATAGCAGTTTGTATTCTTCAAGATACTCATGGGCATGGACTGACCATCTTTGACAGACAGAACAATAAAGAAATTGGCCTATAATTGACAATGGCACTTGTTTCACTACTTTTGGGTACTGGAATAATCTTGGCTCTTTTGAAATCACTTGGGAAGCATCCTGAGCTTAGAGATTTGTTAAAGACTATTGAAAGTGGTTCAGCTATAAAAAGGAGCAGCGATTTTCAATAATCTTGGATGTAAGTCATCCAGACCAACAGCTTTGTTAACATCAATTTTCCCAAGTTCTCTTTTTACAAACTCCGAGTCTATGCTTTTGAATTTAAACGTTGATTCAACCCTTGATAATGTATTCAAGGAATTAAAACTTTGTTGGTTAAGAGGGGAATGTCGTTTTCCAACACTAACAAACAATTCATTGAACGACTTTGCAATTTCTACCTTATCTGAAGTCATTTGAGTTCCTGTGTTAATATTCGGATTAACTGATAGCTTTTGCCTCGGGGGTAATTTTGTCAGGACTTTCCACGAATTTTGCAATTTGTTTGCACATTGTTGAAATTTTTTGCAAAAAAAGTCCCTTTTCAGCTTTTTATTTAAGATATTTACTTTATTTCTGAGATATTTATCTTTATTCCAAAGTTCATTGATTTCCTGACCTACTTCGGCTGATTTTTTAAGTTTGTCAAACTTTCTTTTATAATAGTCACGATCCCTAGATAGGGCCAGATATTCAGTTGTAATCCAGGGAGACCCATTCAGTTTCTTTCTTACTGTAACATGGGGAGCATGTTTATCAGCTAATGCCTTGAATGCTTCACTGAATTTATCCCAGCAATACTCTACGTCCTCTTCGGAGAAATAATAGATCATTCCATTGTATGTTACATAGGTCTTCGACAAAATCTTCGACGACAAAATGCCTAAACGATCTAAATGAAAAGATCGGGCTTAGCTTTTGGGGTATTATGTCCAAGGATCAAATAGACTAGGGAGTGGTCAAGTCCACTTGAAATTGTTCCAGATAGCATTGAACACAAACAACGTCAATTAAAGTACTGCTGAAAGGAGTTATTCTTGTTGGTTCTCGGATATGCTGAGTTAACTGAAAGGTGGAACAAAGTTCATGCACCTTGAAAGGGTATTTATATTCAGCATGTTGGAGTTAAATTCACCGAGGACTATAACATTATTTGTAAAAGAAAATACTTGGTCTAGGTTTGATAGGCTTGGCTCTTAAAATATACTTCAACAAATATAACTCAGGTATTTGGATAGATCCAGGTTTGTAAACCAATGTAGGACAGCGGAGAATGCCTATTATTATAACAGACGGAAATAGAGCAGAGTTTATAAGAATTTGAGTATAATTATCTTGTGCCACATTATGACAATGTCATTTTTCAAATGTCATTTTATCGTATTTTTTTTCTACTATAAAGGTAGTCCTGATAGTATGCCCAAAATTCCGTTTGTTGTAAATTACAGTCGATACACATATTGTTCTCTTTTATTTTAGTTACATGTATTTCAAATAGTTTTGAACGGTTGATTTAGATATTGACGAGAAGCGGTCAGTACTTACAAATTGAAATACAACTCCACCCACACACCCCGTCGCAATGACATCGCCTGTCTCCAGTACAACCCCCCTCAAGACGGTTCCTGCATCGGGTCTGACAATCCCGTCCGTAGATCTGGACCAAGCCTTTATGACGTTGACAATTTCTCGCTGATTTAGGACAAAATAATGAAAAAATAAATAAAATCTAGCCTTTTATATTAATACTCCAACCTTAACTGTGTTCTTATTCTTTATTCACCACCATCTGTTTTACATGATCTACATAATTGCGCGCAGGCGTCTGGGCTTTTTTAGGTGTGCCTCGCAAACTATTTCTATTGTAGAACAAAATATCATTTACCCCCTACTATTTATTTGGCCAATATTGTTTGAATTCCTTTAAAGTAATTCATAAAATATTGGCCAAATGAATAGTAGGGGGTACATTATATATGCATATTATGTCATTTCGTCTTTATTTCACAAACCATGATTAGACAAATATGTTATTAATATCACATAAAATACATAAATCTGGTGATATAGAAAGTACAAAATTGCATCGAACAATTATTAGATTGTTCAATGCAATTTCGTACTTTCTATACCACCAGATTTATGTATTATATGTTATATTAATAACACGTTTTTCTAATCATGGTTTGTGAAAAAAAGACGAAATGACATAATATGCATATATAATTTTATATACACCGTCGCTCATATAGTTTTACCTCAATTTATGGAATTATTTTGACAATGATTTATTCCTAATAGATTGAGATAATAGTATACATTCTCAGATTTTAATGAATAATAATTTGGCAGTGTTTGTTTAGCGTGTCTGCTGAAGCATGTGTAAGCTACTATGCTTATCAAATAAAAAAAAACAGAAAATGCAATACATTTATTGAATTTGCCCCGGTCCCCAACATATTTTTTTTTCTGTGTGACCATGCCTTGAGCCATAATGCATGGTCGTACAGAGGATTTTTTTTATGTTGGGTACCGGGAAAAATTCAATGAATTGTTGAAAATTTATTGCATTTTCTGTTTTTTTTTTTTTTTTTTTTTTTTTTGGAGGGGGGGGGGTACTGCCCCCTACCCAAGTCCCCGCTGCGTACAGTCATGGTTCAGTGGCAAAGTAATGGCCTCGTAACTGTGAGCCCCCAGGATCAAAACCGTGTCGATGTGCCATATTAGTGCCCTTTTGTGGGGCATTAATCCTCATTACTGTCATTTATGACTTAAGGGCGTAGGTCCCCTAGTTGATAAGCATAGTAGCATACACATGCTTTAGCAGTCACGCAAAACAAACACTGGCAAATTATTATTCAATAAAATCTGAGAATGTATACTATTATCTAGATCTATTAGGATTAAATCATTGTCAAAATAATTCCTTAATTGGGGTAAAAAAAAATATTCGAACTATATGAGCGACAGTGTATATATATATTTACCGTGATCTAAGATCCACACACTTGGTTTAAGCCCTTTCAAAAATTCCTCATTCTTACTCATACTTAACGAAATGACGGACATCTCCTGCAATAGTGACTCTACAACATAATTGAGCCAAGCCCTTGTCCAGAGTAACTTGATGCACCCAGGAGTACTTAAGCCATGGTATCATCCGACCCGCGTGGGCGTAGGGAGGGGTCCACGTAGAGATTGGGGGGGGGGGGGGGGACGTGGACTGTGCGCACTAATCAAGTGATTTGAAGCTACGTACCTGACCTCCGCGCGCCTTCATTTTCCTACGTGGAGAAAAAATGGACATGGATTTATGGCGGCTATCGCATAGCTGGTGCGTGGCTGGTGCATGGCTGGTGCGTAGGGGGCCTGTGGGGGTACATGGGTATAGTACTTGCAACTTTTCTTCGTTATTTGCAGGGTATACAAGTTACAGAAAAGGATTTGTGCACCAGTCTTCGTTTTATCGGACCTATTTAGTCCACCGTACCACGTACTGCCCATGAGAACACCTCGAAAAAATGAGTTTTCTACGTGGACCGGACGCAGGTGATCATGTGACCACTCCGAGGTCAAATTTGCCCATGTAGAAAAAAATGGCCACATTTAAAAATGTACTGCCCTACGTGGGTCGGATGAGACCATGGCTTGACAAACACGTCCGCAACGGGGATCAAGCCCTTGTCCAGACTTTCATGCTCTACGTACAAACATGCATGTCTGTCGTGATGGGCCACGTCCATGTCAGACTTTCACGATCTTCCTACGAACACGTCCGCAACTGGTACAATGCCCCTACCTAGACTTTCATGATCTACTTACGAACATGTCTGCATCGGGGCAACGGTCCTGTCCACGATCCATTGGTGCATGTTGTTCTCTCAAAAGCCGTGGGCACGATCTGATACAAGACACCACACTCGATAAGTGCAACAGTCCCTTCAGGGTGAGGTGCTAAACCTTCCGGTTCATACGTGAATTCCGCAAAATCAATCTCATTGATGTTATCGCAGCTCGATGATACCCCTGATTAAGACAGGATTAAGCAGATAATAATTAATAGCGCATTTCATCAGTATTTCCCAGCTTATGCCGAAAGGGTGGGTAGCGTCGCGTCGCGTTGACTTGAACGCGACCATTCGTCCAAAGCCCCCCCCCCCCGGTTTTGCCGAAAGGGTGCGTTGACTAGTCTTCCACATCACTCGTTTATAATAGAAATTAAGGAATAGAATTTAAGTTGTTTTAACTAAAATAATCAAAATAGAAACAGATTAAAAATTAAATAAAACTTTCGGCACAACGGGGGGGGGGGGGGGCTTTGGACGAATGGTCGCGTTCAAGTCAACGCGACGCAACGCGAAGCTACCCACTCTTTCGGCATAAGCCATATGTCCCTGTATGCGCTGCAAAGATAGTAATCAAAGAGTGAGATTTACATGTACACCATCAGTACCACCATCACCATCACCACCATCACCACCACCATCATCATCACCATTCCGACTACGTACACTATCATCACCACCACCTTTAAAACAACTACAACCATCAACATCACCACCATAACCACTACCAACTTCACCATCAGCACTATACCACTATACGATAGTGTTGGTAATTTCATGGATTTAATGGAAATTATAATATTTATTTCGTGGAATCCATATGGCCCCCTGTATACAGTGCGTCCCAGAAAAAACGAAACTGAGAATTATCGATGTTTTATCATAATTTAGTCACATTTATAATTAATAAATGACACATTTTTAGAAAAGCTTAGATCCTCTTCTTCATTTGATGCAACTCATTCGATGCATTTGAAGAGAGGAAACCAAAAAGTCATTTGGAGGACGGTATCTGAATTTCAAAAAGAAAATCACATTTATAGAAAGTTGAGTTTCTGGCCTTTCATGTGACATCTCAATCAGGAAAAATGAGCAAGGAATGACAGACAACGTTCTGTTTGTTTGAAGTAGTGCTTGCATTTCCATAACTTTATCAAACGAATTCGTTTTTACTGGCTGACTGTTGTAGCAGCAAGCAGAATTGACAAAGGCTTAACTCCGTTTCGTTGACAATCAGCCATGCATGAAGTCTTTCGTCTACGGCTGATTGTCAACGAAACGGAGTTAAGTCTTTTGTTAATTTCGTTATGATAAAACATCGATGAATCTCGGTTTCGTTTTTTTCTGGGACGCACTGTTTATACGGCATATTAGACATGGAATGAGGGACGGGGTGCGCATGCTCAAAATGTATGAACTAATATGCAATTGGCCACGTCGTATGGTATAAGTCTTAAAAAGATCGTAATAACCCACTTACCGCCACTGTTTAACAGGCAAAGAAACAGTCCTATGAACAGGACAATATAGTGAGAACTCTTTTCCTCCATTGCTCGTCAATCTACTGGACTCTTGATCCGATACCACCTTTCAAGTTCCACTTGTAAAGAAAGGAACTGTATTTATAAATGTTCAGAATGGGCGTGGTCACGCTCTGAACGGTGCTCGAAGATTGAGAGTGCTGATTGGATGAATATCATAGGAGAATGTGTCAATCAAAATACGGGGAATCATATGTTGTCATATATCGTTATATCACTATGATGTATTGCTTTATTTCCATGCATTGGTTTGAAGTGCTTAAAGAGGAGGTTCGTTGATTTTAAAAACTAACTTTTTTGTCATTATTGCAAAGGTGAACATTTGATTGAACAAGGTTGTCAAAATTAAATACTTGGAAAGATTTGAAGTAATGATTATTATCAATTACAAAACATTTAAATACAGCCCCGGCATAGCACCTGAAGAGCTCTCTGAACGCTGTTGAGATGTGTGACGTCAAATGTTCAGGCACGTAGCCAGGGGAGGGGGGGGGGGCACGGAGGGGCACGTGCCCCTAACAAATTTCCAAGATCGGTTGAACTTTTTTAGACCCCTCCCCAGGACGTCGATCGATGTATGTGCCCCTCCCCCCCCCCCCGAAAAAAAAAAAAAACATCAAACTCTTGTGAGCAAACATTTTTTGCACAAGCAGACGATGTTCCATGACATCCCACACATTTTCACTGCCTGTTTTGTCATCTTTAATTCAGCTATTTCGCTTACTTCACTACCATCAGGCTAAATGTTTAATCTGTTTCCTCCCTCTAAGCCCCACGCATGGTATTATTTTGATGAAAATGCAGCGATAAAAAAGAAAGAATCTATCGCTTGTAAAGGCCCGGTCACACATAGGGGACGCATGGGGGACGCACAGCCAGTGCATTGGAAATTTGTGATTTTGTCGTTCGTTACTCGTTCGTTGAGCGCGCTGGACCAATGCTGGACCAACGCTATGCACTCGTCGTCATTGGCTGTGTGCGTCAGGATTTTTTGAGCATGCTCAGGAGTGTGGGCGGAGCTCGACGCATATGTATAAGCCGGAAGAACGCCAGGAATGCGCGGAGCGTACTAAACCAACGCCAGACATACGCGGAGTAAACGCCCTGTATACGCGCAGCGCGCTGGCAACACGCTGTGCATTTGGTGTCAACTCGCTAGCTTCTCCCAAATCCTGACAAAAGTCGGGCTTACGACTTTTTTCCGATTTTCAATGCACCGGTCGTGCGTTCCCCATGCGCCCCTATGTGTGATCGGGCCTTAAAGGCCCGGTCATACTTTTGATAGGATTTGCGAGAAGCTAGCGAGCTGACACCGAATGCATAGCGTATTGCTAGCGCACTGTGCGTATACAGGGTGTGTGCTCCACTTATGTCTGGCGTTGGTCTGGCGTTGGTCTAGCGCGCTCCGCGCATGTCTGGCGTCCTGTTAGCGCGTACATTCATGTGTCGAGCTCCGCGCACACTTTTGAGCATGCTTAAAAAATCCCGACATACACAGCGAATGACAACGAATCCATCGCGAACTATGTGTTTAGATAACATTCCTCTTCGTTTAAGTTAGTTAAGTTTTATTGACTAATTATTGTGATGTTCTCTTTATTGACGTGCTGCTTCCTCTTCAGATTTCCAATTTCGTTTTAATTGTTGATGTAATGATCTTCCATACGGTAGTGGATTCCGGAGAGGATTACACGTAACACTACTAAAGACAGACCTCTACTACTAGTACGCACACGACCACTATTAGTCTGTAAATCACGACACCTTTTTTAAAAAAAAGCCCGAATCTTTGCCGCAGAAAAAAATAACGCGTCCGGGGTTGGTCCAGCGCGCTCGCCGAACGAGTAACGAATGATGACGCACACCTAGCGAACGACAAAGCACTGGCCAAAATTGCAAATTCCCAATGCGCTGGCCGTGCGTCCCCCATGCGTCCCCCCTGTTTGACCTGGCCTTTGACAAAGTAACACGCCATTGTATTTTCAGTCGGGCAGAACTGATAATAGCATTTTATTGTGAAGAGGACAAGATGTGAAAGAAATTTAAGACTTTCAAGTAGAAATGAATAAGCCTACATGTATATTAGGTGTATCAATTATTTGATACTTTCTCAGTTTGATTTTATACATCTGCTATGAAAGGGTCGTTACAAGCAAGTTTTTTGGTGTTTCTTTGCTTTGTATGATCCCGCCACTTTCATTTTCAATTTGTCATTGATTTTTATAAGTGTTGATTTTACAATGGATAGAGACGATTTGAGTTAATTGAACAGTGGGATTTAATACAAAAAAAACGACATTCTAACTTTCCCTTTCTTCTCAAGTTGCATGCTTATTACGGGCACAATGCCAGGATTCACTACCGGGGAGATTGTAATCTCTTCCTAACTCAATAACAGGATAACGAGAAGTCTGTTGTTTTCACGAGGGCTTCAGAATCGCAGGCTCTTGATTTCTTTCCGGGAAGCAAGGCCTATTTATATTACGGACTTGAGTGTAATAAAAATAAACCAAAGGGGGCATTTCTTCCGTGGAGAATTTTGAAAAGTGAGGAGCAAACTAAACCAAACATCAGAACAGAAATAGTCATATCAAAGTCTGGCAGCTATACTTATTGAATAAAGATAATATAGAGGAGATTTGGGCAAAGAAAAGGAGAGGGAGAGGAGAGAGAAATAGAAAGAGAAAGGGGAGAAGCAGAAAGGGGGAGAGAAAGAGAGAGAGAGAGAGAGAGGGGAGGCAAAGGGGGAGAAAGAGAAAAAGAGAAAGAGAAGAGGAGATATAGAGAATGAGCAGGGAGATGAGAGAGAGAGAGAGAGAGAGATAGAGAGAGGGGTGGGGTTAGGGCGAGGAGGACAATAGCGAGAATATACATGTGGCGATTCATGCATAAGGGTTGAATAAACAACTTTTCATAACTATTTGTATAACGATTCAATGATAGCAATTATATCATATCAGTTTCATTCTAATTACCCCTATTTGACATTTATAATGAAGTGGACTGGTTTAATTGCCCACCCCCAACCCAACCCTCTCACCCATACTTGTGAGGGATGTAAAACCGAACAGCTAATATGGGGGTTTTCCCGTTTAAAAAAATTGTTTTGTTGACCTATGTAACCCGGGATATCCTTTGTACTTCGGATATTTCACTGGCACGCATCTGTGCCATACCATAACAAAAATTTGATTGTTAAAACCTGGTGCAATATTATGCAGAATCGTGTAACGAGATCTATGTGAACATTAAGGTATTTGGTAAATTGAAGTGAGCATCACTTCTTAATTGATAATTTTGTTTTTGTCCCTCTGTTATACTTAAAGCAAAAGCATGCCTTTGTACAATCATTTGATTTGATTTGAGTTTAATAATTCATTTCTCCTCATTTTCTTTTTTCAAAATTACAAAATATTTACAACATAATCATTATAATAAACAAATATATATTTAATACATCATCAAAATCAAGTACTTAAATTGTATCATTACCATAAAGCAATCATGAAGAAGGATTTCCACATAAGCTAAAGGCCTGGTCACACATTGGGGACGCATGGGAGACGCACGGCCAACGCATTAGAAATTTGCAATCTTGGCCAGTGCATTGTCGTTCGCTAAGTGTGCGTTATCATTCGTTACTCGTTCGTTGAGCATACTGGACCAACGCTGCAGGCCCAACAAATGAAAAGGTTAAATTCCAACGGCATTTGAAAGATAATACTAATTTAGAACTCCCTAAAAAAAGGGGGGCTTGAAAATGTCTTTAAATGGGAAAATAACGACTATTAGTTATCGAATCGACTTAAGAGCTATAGAGCTAAATAGTCTGATTTCTAGACCCTTTCACCGAATGGTTTTACGTTTCGTGCTACACAAAGATTCCATCACTTTAATTTTGGCCATTACAAGTAGTGGGTTGTTGATGTAGACAAATACTCATTAACCTGTTACAGCTCATTTTATGTATGTTATTATCAAAGAAAGAACACGTCAGTTAGTCACTCAACAGTGTCTGACAGTGAAGTCTATAAGATAAACGAGTTTCCTTGCATACTTTGAATACTAGGACAATGCTAATGTTTAAATTTCACAGATAGGACATACATGACATATCAATAATTCCTGCAAAGTTCTACAGAATTTGATGTTGGCTGCAGAAGGAACATAGTATCTTTAATCTGCAAGCACAGGCTCTAATTTAGCACTTAATCCCGACTTCTAAATCCTTGAGCCATGTCAGAAGCGACTCAAGTACATGGTCTATTGTAGTCTCATATTGCAGACACTGTTACACACAACGACTGACAAGGGTTAGCGATTGCAAACCATTAATAGACAAATTAAAGGAACATGTCATCGTGTATTTTTTTTCTCTCTCTCTCTCCCCATTCGCCCTAAAACACACACACATGCACGCACATGCCAGATATAACTCTTGTCACTTTTTAGAGTATTAATAAGATAAAAGGAGACCAAACATAACCGCAATGAGAAGGATGAGAGAGAAAATGAGTGGTGTAGGAAAAGGAGGAGAGACAACGATAGGACACTTATAAAAAAAAGGGGGGGTAGAAATGCGGAAGTGTTTGTAGGTACTACAAGATAGCGAGGGAGTAAGGGAGAGCATGGCATAACTGCGGATTGGGTTAAAGGTAAAGACCAGTTTGGGAAACGCCCCTCTCTCAAAAAAATGAAATGTAAGTTCTTATTACCAATCATGTGAAAGAATTTGTTTTGACAAATACGTGATGATACAAATTTTGCCGGGAAACCGCCTACTATTACTAGTTGATATATTTGGTAAATTATTATATTTATCCGGACTGGATGGATTAGGGTATATAGTCCCATATACACTGTTGGTCATAATGGTGGAATAATTTTTTTACCCCAATTCATGGAATGATTTTGACAATGATTTATTTCTAATACATCCAGATAATAGTATACATTCTCAGATTTTATTGAATAATAATTTGTGAGTGTTTGTTTTGCGTGACTGCTAAAGCATTTGTGTGCTACTAGGCTAATCAGCTAGGGGACCTACGTCATTAAGTCATAATTGACAGTAATGATGATTAATGCCTGACAAAAGGGCGCTAATATAGCTGATCGACACGATTTTGCTCCTGGGGCCTCATAGTAACGAGGCCATCGCTTAGCCACTGAATCAGGACTGTACGCAGCAGGTTTTTATTAGTTTACGGGATGGAGGGGGTAGCTATAAGTTAAACAAATGAATCATATGATTTGTGATACATAGTGGATTCAGTCGAAAAATTCAATACTTTGACGGTTAATCAATTTTTCGATTTATACTGTTTGCCTAAATGTGTAATGGTATAAATCCCAGGAAATAATGTCGGTAATAAGAGTGCATTGATGAGCATTAACCAAAATCTTTCTATCGCTAGGTTTTTTTCTTTAGAATGTATTTTCGGTATTTACATTTCCAATGTTCTTTACAGGAAGCCATTAGACGTTCATCGAATATACAGCCATGAACCCATAAGCAAACCAAAAAAAAATTCGTTTGGAAAAAGTTCCTCTTAGCTAACCTTCTTCCAACCGCACAGCATTATTTGGTTTCGAAATATAATGCCCAACCATTACAATGGACTCTTTGTTATTTCTAGGTTGGACACATACATCCTAATTCATCTCACTGTAAGCAACAGCAAAGTAGAAATGAAAGCGATCTTGAACATTTACAGATCATTCTTTCATGTCATTAATTGCAGTGATTAACAATAAATTATTTACATACATGTATTACCTTAAAGATCATATGTCCCTTTTGCAGCAACAACACATTTTTTAGAACTTTGCAAGAATTATGAATATGTCATGTATGTCCTATCTGTGAAATTTAAACGTTAGCAGGGTCCTATTTTTCAAATTATGCAAGGAAACCTGTTATACTTGTTAGACTTCACTGTCAGACACTATTGACTGACTGACTGGCCTTTTTTCTTCTTTGGTAATAACATACATAAAATGAGCTGTGAAGGGCACACGAGCATTTGTCTACATCAATAACACCCTTCTTGTAATGTCAAAATTAAACTGACTGAATATTTGGGCAGCATAAAACGTACGACCATTCGGAACAATGGATGGTCTGAAAATCAGACTATTACTTACTGGCTCTATAGCTTTTAAGTCGATTCGACAACTAATAGTCGTTATTTTCCCACTTTAAGACATTTTAAAGCCCAATTTTTGTTTAGGGAAATTCTAAATTAGGATTATCTTTTAAATGCTCTTGGAATTCAACCTTTTTCATTTGTTGGGCCTGCAAATGGGATATAGTACCTTTAACTCATAGCCTGCCATAAGGCTGCATGCGCGCAATCGTTATAGTACTTTGTATATGCGAGAGAGCCATCGCTTGATTGCCATGTGCGTGCAAGGGCGCATTCGTAATAGCAGTTATTGTTCATGCTCATCGGACTGTGCTGTGGGTTTTGCACTTGCTATTCACAGATCCATCGCGTTAATCTCCAAAACAACCTGGCACGGGGGGGGGGGGTATTTGGGACTTCGCACAATGGGGATTAGCCCTGTGGCATGATAAGAGTTAAGTATGCCAATGTTTGTTAGAACAAATGAATTATGCTTTGTTGTCTTTGCATTGAATATGATTCAAATTAAGCAGCCAATTAATCACTCATTTGCAACAAAATGCAAATGTTTGAGTTTGAAAAGTCATATTTGTTAATGTCACGAAATTTCAACCAATGCCGAGCATATCAAGGACTGTAATATCACTATATGGGTATTCTGCAAAATCTGTCATAGACCAGACGCAGGGAATTGTAGCATACAGTTAGATTTAATCGTTTATCTCTCGGATATTCGATATACATCACTAGTTGTATGCCTTATTAACCTCCCCTCTCCTCAGGCACATTTAAAGATAAGCGGGCACATTTACGGGCCGGTGATGATTTGACCACGTAAAACACATAAACTCAAAGAAAATCAATTTCGATTTAAAATGTTTGCCTAAATATGTAATAAAATAAATAAGAGAACATTGATAGCATTAACAAAACTGGGTTTTTGTCTTTATAGTGTATTTTCAGTTTATCGATTATTCTATAGAGACATGAAGCCATAAACATAGAAAACATACTACTGTTTGGAAATCGTTTTTCCCCTGCTCACCTTCTGCCAACCGCATAGCATTATTTGGTTTAAAAACATTATGGACATCCATCACAATGGATTCTCTTATTTTTAGGTGTAACTTCTTAAGGAGAAAATTGAATGATTTGCAACAAAATGCATTTATCGGTTCTAGGAATATTGCCCCCTGGGAAATCACCCCCCCCCCCAGAAAAATTATTACACTCCGGAAAATTACCCCCCATAGAATTACCCCGAGGACAATTACCCCCCGAGGATAACTACCCCGAGGACAATTACCCCCGAGGACAACTATTCCCCGAGGACAACTATACCCACGAGGACAATTACCCCCTTAGGAAAGCTACCCCTTTTGGACAATCAGGATTCAATAGCAAAAGACACATTGAGAGATGGCTACGAGCCCATAAGATCCTATGCATGAACCCATATTCATTCAAAAACTATAGCACTTTATCTTCCTCATTAGTACACATTTCCCTTTAATTATAATTTATGCAACGCCAGTGCGGTTGCTGATTTCCACGAAGGGTATAAGTTTTAGGTAATTTTCCAGCGCTTCTTAAAATGCATAGCAATACTTTCCTCTAGACTAGCGTTATATCAAGGCTCCCTCTCAAGGAATTAAAAGTTTCTCCCAAATCCCAAAGTCTTCACAGACTATTTTGTTTACATGACTCTGGCACTCGTCAAGCACACGTATGGGCACATCTGAGAATAAACACAAGGAGAAGACATTTTCAAAATGGTAAAAAAATAGTTTGTAATCAACGCACTAGAAACGATTTAAATAACAATAATAATAATTCGTCCTTATAAAGTGCATTTCAAATTCTCCACTCCCTGGGGAGCAATCAAGCCAGTCGCCATTTTACATGCGCCACTTGCTAATCAAACCACATTAACTTTCGCATCCTGCCGGGTACCCATGTAACACCTGAGTGGAGAGTAAGCCACAAATATATTTAAATAATTTTCTGGAATGTTTGAACTCTAGACCCATCCCTGGTGAGACAAGTGGAGTCTCTTGAATTTAAAATTCATCCGCTGCTAAGGCAGGAGAATTCAATAACCTATGTAGCATTTTCCATTAGTAAACCACCCAACTATCGATGTTAAAAACCATTCTGTTTGCTTTGTTTGTTATTGTGCGTGTGTGTGTGTGAGAGAGAGAGGGAGAGAGAGGGAGAGAGAGAGAGAGGAGAATATATGTTTATGTGTGCGTGTGTGTGTGTGTGTGTGTGTGTATGAATATGTGTGCATAATACAATGTAGATGAAAATAAGGCATTTTCTAGTGAACATATACATTAACAGTTAACAATTAAATTATTCATACCCCTGGGAAATTTGATGTTTTTTGTGTATTTTATTACTCAAGAATGAAATGTAGACTGGCTGAATAAAGGCCTTTGGTGAATACTCTTAACCCCCCCCCCCTTTAACTTTTTGTATGTATGTGTATTGGAGGAAACCCCCCTCCACCCCCCCCCCCCCTTTGTTTGTTTTTTAATTAAAAAAAATATTTAAAAAAAAAAAATTGTGATAATAGGTGACCCAAAAAAGCTGACCTCCCCCCACCCCACCCCCGCTTATTCAGCGGCTGGCTGAGTCGTTGCGAAATTGTCGGCGTGATTTTTACATTTTAACCCCCCCCCCTCGAAAAAATCCTGCGTACGCGCATGATATGAACTGCATACAAATTGTAGTGATCCGCCATTTTGAATTGGGGCATGTTTTGTAATTGATTTTTAGAGTATAGCTATAATGCTATGAGCTTTGAAAAAAAAAACAATTGCAGTTTATATACGTTTTTAAATTGCAATTAAATATTAATATGAAATACTTGATTCAATATAATTAATAAAAACAATGTGAATACCAACTTTCCATTCCGCCATTTACTTTATTACTAAGTTTGCCTTTTATACATTTCTTGTTGCGCGTGATAATACAAATGCTAGTTCCAGTAATGTTCAGATTTGTCATGCTTTGTATCAGCAGTATCAAAAATTTACTAGCAATTCCACATTGAAACGAAGTACAATACAGGGTGTACCTGAAAATAGAAATCCAAGCTTAGATTCGTAAAACTCAATTCTTCTACTACTAAAAAAAATTATTAATTTATACATCACCCGAAAGCTCATTTTCCTTTCTATTGTATGACAACTAGAATGTGATCATTAAATCACATATTTTTGTTCTTTTTTCTGCATTTTTTCTGCATTTTTTCTGCATTTTTTCAAAATAAAATATAACTGAATACCAAAGAACATATAAATGTAAGGTATAATACAATATAAACAAACAATAATTTCTTCATGTCAAAATATTTGTTTACATAATATATGTACATTCAATAACGAAACTTATTTTTTCCATAACATATTATCATAAATTTTAAGTATTATCCGTACTATTCTGTTGGGAAAGTGCAGGAGACCGCAATCATAAGCAAAGCTTGACAAGGATTGTGTATGAATTGTACAAGTGTATATATATATATATATGACTGATTAAAGACAGTCTGAAGTGGCACTGACAAGAAAACTAAACGAATCAATGATAGTCGTTTTGACAGACAAATGATTTGGAAATATTAATTATTGAAACTCATCATGTAAAGCCTGATATTCTTATCTTCCATTTTAATCATTTTAAGGATAGCCTAAATACCCTTTTTTTTTTACACAGTTACTTCAAAAGGTTTTTCTCATGTGATTATTAATTTCGTCATATGTACATTTTTTGGCCTACATTTGCACCTATATATTTTTGTCTTACATATACATTCGTGTAAGTTAATCATGTATAGGGTTTAGAGACAATTAACCTTAGGCGCTGTATGAAGGTAAATCATATATTCGTGTATTAGCTTTTCTGTATTAACCAAAAGTAATTGAGGAATATTTAGTAATTTAACGATAAACTTGGGTCTCCTTTTTCAGGGACACCATGAACAAAGAAATTAATGCTTGAACAAAATTGGTAACGAATACAACCAAAATAATCTAGAATAAATACATATTTTCCGAGTAACATATGGTGATATCAATTTTGACAAAGATACTTTAAATCGAAAGGCACAAAAAACTATATAGGCACTTTGTTCATTCAACAACTAGGTAAATTCAAGAATTGCAAGTATTTGTCATTACTTGAAAAAGCAAAAAGAAAAAAATTGTATATTTTGTATCTCCTACGGTTTTTTCATAAGTTTTCCTCACTGCTTTATTTTTCGTCAACCGACGCAGGATATATACGTATATATACGTTTATAGATGTTTATATAATTCTTCATGAGATTTGCCAATTCCATTGACACAACTGGATTCGCAACGGAGCTAAATTTTTCAATCTTCGCAACAACAACAAAATCAAAAAATAGGACACCAATGGGGAACCATCATTGTCTAATTTCCTTTCGCATTATAAATATATACATATATATCATGACATGACTAAAAATTACTAAACTGAATTGTAAAAAAATCATCGTTTCATCATCATCATTATACTTTTTTTCAAAAAATGGAATGACCGGTTCACTGAGCAATACACCACAAAGTATCATTTCAAAACATCTTCTGATCATGAATACTTCGATAAGGATAATATGTTTTGTACAGACATAATTCCTGCATTAAATATAACAAAGATGATAACAAATAACAATCACCTGCTTGCCTGAATATATGTTGACGGACTTTTGTAAATTGTAAATTGCTTGGGGAAGGGGGATGGGCCGGGTTCAATGTGGTCTAGTTGTTAAGGCATTGGCGTTCTCAGCAAGTAAACCGGTTCGATTCAAGGCAGAACAGAAATTAAACCTTTGCAAACAAATTTTTTAAAAGGAAAGCAATAGGGTCCTTGGATTTTAGCTACTCAATCATTATATTCTAATTTCCATTCGCAATATATACATATATACATCATGTCATGATTAAAAATTACTCAAATGAATTGAAAAAAAACCTATCGTACCATCATCACCATCATATTTTTCTCAACAATAAAAAGACGTCTTCTTTGAGTATTACACCACAGAATATCGTTATAAAAAAATCATCTGATCATGAATACTTCGATAACTATCAATAAAATTGTCAGATAATTGTTTTTCATTGAAATATAATAATATTATAATAAAAATCAATCATCTGGTCTCCCAAATATGTGGTGACGGACTATTGGTAATTGCAAAATGCTCGGGGAAGGGAAATGGAGGGTTCAGTTAAGACCCAGCCCCGCTCCCCCCCCCCCTTCCCTAAGGGATTATGCAAATGTACAATCATGTTCTCTTAATAAGACCTTATTCTTGCTTTAAATAAATGAATAAAACACCCTTTACATTTTTTGTAATCAGGTAAGAATGAAGACATCGCTAAAGTCAAAACCTCAACTGTGCCTTTGGCCTTTCAAAAATCGGTGGTGCCACTGAATCTATGTCACTGCTCTAATTTCTTCTGATGTCAACCGTTGAATCCATTGGAAGATTGACGGCAGCATCGCTAGTTACAGAAGCAACATCATCACTCCTCTCATTGTGTATGGTGTCATCCTCTGCACCCTAAGGGATACTGGTGGCAGCATCATTGTTGGTGGAAGCAACATCACCGGTGGCCTCAGTAGCTTTCATGGCATTAGTTGAATCCAGAGTAAAACTGACCGTGTCAGCATCCGTGGTGGAGAAAACATCATCATCTCTCTTAGTGACATTTGTGACAGATGCATCAAGAAGAAGACTGACCGTCACGACATCAGTGCTTGTTGGATCACGATCCGTGTCCTTCTTCTGTTCCTTGGTTGAACTTTAAATATCTTTGTGCATAGGTGGTGTGACCCCTTCCTCAACCTGGCTAACATCAAAGGTCGGATTGAACATACATGTACACATAGGATCGGGATTGTCGTCTTCGGTAGCCAACACGAAATTACCCGTGGCTCCTGGGCGCAATATGCCAGGTGACGAGGATGGCACCGTCGAGCTTACCCCACCGCTGGAAGTGCTTGCTTCTTTCTTTAGGAACTTGTCGAAACAAGTTATCCCCCATTTCTTACGGATATGAGGCTTCCGGGCGCAGTAGAGTAGAAAGATGAACAATCCCTGGAAGGAGTTGAGGACGATGAAGATTGGCTGGGCCACCTGTTGAACGCAAATGTTCCAGAAATATTATAATTACGTATATGGCATTCCTACATGTTCTTCAGGTACTAAACATCTAAAGTGGTATTACTTGGGTATGTAATTATCATAACCGAGTTCTCAAGATACTTCTTAGAAGAGAAAGATATCACACATGAGTTATTCTTTAAACTCGTTGGCTTTACCTGACTGAATGACGGGATCAAAAGAAGATATCCGGTGATCCAGGTCAGACCGAGCAGAAGCAAGATGCAGATCGCGTTCTGGACGCGTTCGATAGTCTCTTGACGTTCTGCCTTAGCCTCTCTTTTCACCCGGCCAGTGAAGTTGGCTGACCGGAGCAATTGTCGAACCACCAGGATGAAGATGACAATGTTGATGAGGAGGATGATGGACATGGGAATCAGGAGACCACCGATTTGAGCCCAGAATTGTAGAAAGCATCTATTGATAGTAAATATGCATTTTGTAATGTGACTGAATCAAGTCAATCAGTACTGACTTTCTTAGCGATAGTTATACAAAATGTCCATGGTCCTTGAAACAATTTATCTGAGAAATTGTCAAGGTAAATCATTTCCCATTATTTATTTATTTGCTTTCACATACATTACTAAAAACATCTGAGCTTTTAGTATGTGTGGTGAATGTGCTTTCTAAAGCTTGGATCACAACACATATCCATGAAAGTGGTACCTAAAGTAAACTCCATCTTCATGATCGCTTTTAATTATTGCTTCATCTGTTCATCGGGAGTCATCATGTGATTATGAGATTATTACAACTATAATGGAAACAATTGGACATGTTCAGGTTGAATCATTTTGTGCTATGTGTAACATGTGTGACGACAATCGCGTCGATCGAGATTAAGCCAAGGGATGGCATGGGTATGCGGGTACACATGAAATGAGCAGAGTTGAAAGAGCAGAGGAGAGACCAAAGAACCAGCGAAGGAGAGAGCAAATACGAGATATGGTGTGTTTCGAACGAGTAGTCTGACAAAGGTTTAGCAGGGAAAGTGCAGTGATAGAATTAGAAAGGTATAAAAATGAATTTACACAGGACAGTAGCCTAGTCACTGTCGGACACTACTAGACTTATATTATAGACCCAACTACAAGTATTCCCACTGGGCAATTTTGCATCAACTGTTACCACTTACAGATCATCTCGGGCGTAAGATCCTCTAGCAATAGCTCCGGTAAGAACCACGATTAGTGCAGGAATTCCTGAAATTACAAACGTGCAATTGTAAGGAAATACATTGTTTATAGTTATTCATAACACGCCTACACTGGACATGGGCCAAGCTAGCTCATTCCTTTCCCCGTTTCTCTGATATGCCTTAGTCCAGTAGACGGTACCATAGACCATGTACATGACCTGGAAAAGTTGATAAGTACAAGGTTTTTTTGTTGATTCGTGTTCTAGATGGGTATTGAAGTAAATTCAGCTTGGTTGCCAGCTTGGCAACTTTTTTAATAGCCATATTAGCATAATCATCTAATTAGCATTTGTGCAATTTGTGATAATGTTGCTAATCTCAATCCAGGAAGCATGAAAACATGGATAATACGACTTTTCAAGGGTTTTATATGACAAGGAATTCATTTATGACACCAATTTTTATTTTAAGTAATACAATTGTCTTAAATAGCATAATTAGCATAATATGTACAATATATGGACTTCATTGTCAGTGTTTGTCTATAAAGCCTTAAAATGGTGCAATGCAACATTGTAAATCACTTTTGAAAGAATAATCATTAATTCATGAGAAGATATCCCATGTATACGTAGTATAATTAGCCTTATTAGCATTATAATCTAATTAGCATATATGTGCAGTATGTAATAAGGTTGCTTATCTTAATCCAGGAAGCCTGAAAACGTGCATATTGTGACTTTTCAAGGATTTTCCATGACCAGGAATTCATTTATGACACCAGTATTTATTTTAAGTAATGAATTGTCTTAAATAGCATCATGATGAGCTAATTAGCACATGTACGATGTATGGACTTTGTTGTCATTGTTTATCTATAAAGCCTAAAAATGGTGCAATGCAAAATTGTAAATGACCTTTTGAAAGACTATACATTAATTCATTAGAAGATATTCCATGTAGATGTCGTATAATTTGCCTAATTAGCATATACACTGTATATGCAATATGTAATAATGTTGTTAATCTTAATCCAGGAAGACTGAAAACATGGATAATATGATTTTATGATTTAGTTGTGACACCATTTTTCATTTTTAACTAATGCAATAAGCTTAATATGTAATTATTGTACTAATATTAAATAAGCTTAATTAGCATATATGTAGAATATTAATTATTTGGGACTCTATTTAGCTTCACAAATTGTATGTCCAATGTGGTGGTTATCTTGGTCGCAAGGCAATGTTGTCGAACCTCATAAAATGTCTAGGAAATGACGAGGTCATCGTACGCATTGATGGTTGGGCTTCAGTCATTGGATTTAGAGAGACTGTCAAAAAAACACTAAAGATGGTTAAAGCAGATGATAATGATGGAATCGATGATGTGATGAGACAGGTACTATATAGGCCAGGGATGTTGAATACAACAGTGCGAACTATGATCTGTCTATGTTTACCAAAGCCAGAACCATTGAGAGTACAGGCCCGACGTTGCTCAAGCTTGTGGCAGAATTCCTGGAAAAGTCATATTATCCATATCCATATCCATATCCATATGGGGGCGCCAGCCCCCCCCCCCCCAATAAAATTGAACCATGACTTATTTTCAATTCCATATACAAATTATGTATAAATGTTCGTGATATCACATGATTTTCAACAAATAACGCGTTTCTGTTGCAAACTGACACATTCCCAAATAGCCAGGAAGAGCGTATGTTTGTTATAGTCACTAAGGGGCCTTATAGTGGCCACTAACAGTAGTAAAATAATTAGTAAAACATTAGTAAAAAAATTCCTTTCCAGAAGCTACTGTGACAAGCACTGCCGAGAGATACATGCTACCCACCACTCGGACTGAGCATGCACAGATTTGCGAACGAGCGTTCAATAGTTACATCATGTAACACTGCACATGGGGCCCAGTCGGGAAACTGAATTCAGACAAGAACACGATACAACGAATCATCGTCTCTCTCTTATAATTTAATGACACGTGAAAGCTTCCGCGCTTCGCGCGGAATGGGCAAAAATGAATTCAGACATGGATTAAGATTTATTTATTGAAACATTAAAGTTTCCGCGCTTTGCGCGGGAGGGGAGGGGGGGAGAACTGTTTTCAGACAAGGATTAAGAGTCGGGCCTGGTACAATGAATCGTCTTCTTTCTCTAATCATTTAATGAAACGTGAAAGCTTCCGCGCTTCGCGCGGGATGGGCGAAAAAGAATTCAGACAAGGATTGAGAGTAATAATTGAATAAAACGCAAGGCTTCCGCGCTTTGCGCGGGAGGGGAGGGGGAACTGAATTCAGATAAGGATTGAGAGTCGAGAACGGTACAACGAATCGTCGTCTTTCTCTAATAATTTAATGAAGTGTCAAATCTTCCGCGCGAAGTGCGGAAGGGGGAAAACTGAATTCAGACATGAACACGATACAACGAATCATCGTCTCTCTCTAATAATTTAATGACACGTGAAAGCTTCTGCGCTTCGCGCGGAATGGGCGAAAATGAATTCAGACAAGGATGAAGAGTAATGAATTTAATGAAACGTCAAAGCTTCGGCGCTTCGCGCGGGAGGGTAGTGGGGGAGAACTGATTTCAGACAAGGATTAAGAGTCGGGACTGGTACAATGAATCGTCTTCTTTTTCTAATAATTAAATAAAACGTCAAAACTAAATTCAGACAAGAACACGATGCAACGAATCGTCTTCTCTCTCTAATAATTTAATGACACGTGAAAGCTTCCGCGCTTGGCGCGGAATGGGCGAAAAAGAATTCAGACAAGGATTAAGAGTATTGAATTTAATGAAACGTCAAAGCTTCGGCGCTTCGCGCGGGAGGGGAGGGGGAGAACTGATTTCAGACAAGGATTAAGAGTCTGGACTGGTACAATTAATCGTCTTCTTTCTCTAATAATTAAATAAAACGTCAAAACTAAATTCAGATAAGAACACGATACAACGAATCGTCTTTTTTTCTCTAATCATTTGAGTAAACGTGAAAGCTTTCGCGCTTCGCGGGGGATGGGCGAAAAAGAATTCAGACATGGATTGAGAGTAATAATTGAATGAAACGCAAGGCTTCCGCGCTTCGCGCGGGAGGGGGGATGGAACTGAATTCAGATAAGGATTGAGAGTCGAGAACGGTACAACGGATCGTCTTCTTTCTCTAATAATTTAATGGAGTGTCAAAGCTATCGCGCTTCGCGCGGGAGGGGAGGGGGGGGGGGGGACTGATGATAATAACTTAGTTCCTGGCCCGGGTTTATAGGGTTAAATTTGTAGGCATGAATATATTTGTCGGTAATTGATGGCCTGAAAATGCGTCTAATTTGATTCTAAAATTGCAAATGCTTCTTACTCTAGGAGGGGCCAGAACCCCCTCCCAGACACACCGCCGCTTGGTCGCTCCGCTCCCTCGCCGCCTAAGCCTCGTTCTGTCGCTTCATCGTTTCACATATACTTCACCCCATGCCATTTTGTGCCCCCACCCCCCGGTAAGAAATTCCTGGATTCGCCACTGATGCCCATACCCATGAGCGGGCCCATTAGACACTACTTTGATAACTGTTCAGCGGGGCCTGCATGTTAGAGTGGGGGTGATGCGGATTTTTTTTTATCAGCCCCCCCCCCCCCCCCCAAAAAAAAAAAAAAAAAAAAACGTTTTTGCTTATTACGCCATTGCTCCCATGGGTTTAGAGTCTTCTTTGTACAAATCACATGCCATGCCGATTATTATATATCAATTACACATTAATGGCGACCTATGACGAATTCATGGGCATTGTTAGATGACGAACGGTAAAACTTCATCAAGGGCCTATCAACTTTTACTCAACACCAACTACAATCAGTTTCCTCCCCATCTCGTGGCCGACGTCACCACCAATCTCATCCTCCTCGGG
This sequence comes from Strongylocentrotus purpuratus, assembly GCF_000002235.5. NCBI lineage: Eukaryota > Metazoa > Echinodermata > Echinoidea > Camarodonta > Strongylocentrotidae > Strongylocentrotus > Strongylocentrotus purpuratus. Next base: position 32,712,420 of record NW_022145601.1, on the reverse strand, counting down.
ATCAACGACGACCCACCCATTACTGCCCAGGCCCTGAACCCTAATGCCGCATCCCTTAAATGTATCCTTGAAATGCACTTGAAATGATCTAGTTTTGCGAACAAAGCAGCTCCTGCATTAGCCGTCATTAGCACATATTGTGACCTCCTACATTTATGTACCCCTATTATATTGTCTGCCTTTTCTCTATTTGACTCAATCTGCGAAGGGTACAATTCTGCAGTTGTATGAAATCTGGATGAAATCAAGAAGAAGAGGAAGATGCCTGTTGGACTATAGTCCGTCTCAGTGTGATCTTTACATACGTATTGTCAATTTAATTAGCATGGTTCAATGAATATAGTACACTGCCAGAGGTTTTGAATTACTTTGTTCTTTAGAAAACAGTGGGGGAAAATGTCCTTTGTTTAATATATGAATTGTAAAAGAATTACATTTGATCGCCCATTCTTTATTTTTGTATTGCTGTAAGTTGATCGCAGCAAAGCAGGTTGTCGGACCATGCCAAATTTATACTGTTAGCACCTACATGTATAGTTCAAACAAGTCTGTCAAAGGTATCTGATCTAGAGACATTCTATAGGTATGTAAAAAACATAAATTTCTTACCCCATGCAGCTAAGAAAGCCTTGAACATGAAATTCTGGATGTAGGTGTTAAAGATCTTCACAATGATGAGGTAGATATTGTACCCCTCTACACCCATCCATGCAATGGAGGACAAAACGAAGTAGTGAACTAGGGCCGTCAGGAACCCACAGGGTCCAGCTTGGACCTCACGATAATCTCTGATAGAATCCAGTGAGATCATGATGACAAATGTCGTGTAGAGACACAGCAAGGTCAGGCACAGATAGATGAAGATCTGGTTAGTCTGTTTGGTCCTTAAATCCCTATGAAGATCAAAATAAGGTTAGAAAAGCGTCGAAGCAATTTTGTACCATATGTACAGGTCACGTCATTAGCAACACAGAACATAGAAACATCAAACAACATGAAAAAAACAAAGTAAAATGAAGGGGAAAATCTTTATAAAATGAAGGAGAATACTTTATTTTGCTTTACATATATACATGTATCTCTTCTATTTCTTGGCACAAACCATTAGAATGGCCACGCGTGTTGAATACAATTTATCATGGTGTAACTATTAAGGACGATGTCGAATGGGAAATATATATATACGCCAAAGATGTTCGAAACGAATATGCTTTCTATTCTATGCAAACCATTACGCAGATGATTCGATCTACGAATTTGATAGAATATCAATATATAATATTGGTGCGATATAAACAAATTAATAATGTAATATATTTATGACCCTCATCACACCACCCCTACACCACCAAGCAACTAATCATATGATGGTGTTTTCTCTCTCTTCTTCTTCTTCTCCACTTGTTCTTCTTCTTCTCCTCCTCTCCTCCTCTTCTCCTTTCTATCATGAACTGTACATTGTTGATAGTAGTCCTCAACAGTTCTGCTGGTTCAAACAGAAGTGATATCGAACAGAACTGTGCTGGAGGTTTATACGTATTTCACAAATCATTTGATTAAGAGATACTTGCAATTTGCAAGATTATTTAATGAATTCAAAAATTGCATCTTTTTTATAGTTTATGTAATTATTGTTTGTTCAAAAACTAACATATAAAAATCGAAAATAAAACGACCAGAGAATAACTATATATTATGTCCCTTTGTATTACATTAATGATGGCATTTTTTTTTCTCAATGGGCTCACTTGTTCCACAAGTAGGTTGCCAATGTCACAAGAAGACTGAAAATAGAAATACAGCAGCCAATGTAAGTCAGGATGTTGTAAGCCTCGATTGGTGAATTCTCCGGTCTATGGATATCCTGTAACATGAAAGAAATTTGAGCCCAAACTGAAACACATTCTTCGAATGCCCAAATAAATCTGAGTATTAGACCATCGGCTCTCATAAGGTCTTTGTGTCATTATTTGAAAACTGAGAAATCCGAGGCTTATTAAAGTGGTAGAACCTCCATATTACTGATGGAAAACAAAGAAAAGAATGTCACTTTACTATCTTTCACACAAAACATCACATCTCCAAACTTTATTCGATCTCAAAAGTGAGAAAATTATTCAAACCGAGTTGAAGACCAGCTCTATACTCCAGCGTTCTTCGGAAGTAAGAGGGAAATTGTAAAAGGGGAAGAGGTCGAAAAATGACTGCTCGTCCACAAACACCTGTTAGTATTTCTTGGACCAACTAAACCCCTGGGTCATCAAGAGGACTATTACACTATGGGCGTGTTTATGCTTCACTTTTTCTGGCCAGAATCAGGCATCTGTTACGCGTTTAGTTTAAAACACGGTTGCGTCCATGCTCACTTTTGTAGAATCACCGAAAAACGGCGATCACGATCGCCGATCGTAAACTCACAAAAAGATGCGTAAAATTGCCTGGAGGAGCCAGAGAAGTGAGCATGAACAGTACACCGTGGAACTGCGATTACGATGAGCGTTTACGATGAGCGTTACAAATCGCTCATTCTCCCTTCAAAATCAAGCATAAACGCGCCCAAAGTCTCTAGTAACATACTGCGTTTATATAGTTAGTAAGGGCTACAGTTATCCGGGGAGTAGTTAAATGGTAAGAATGGATATAATAAGTAACTAATATTGTTTTTCACTGACCATTATAACAGCGAAGTTGGTAAGATGATCACACGCCCAGCGCACTCTCTCCTCATCATAACGCTCATCAGAAGATGTGATTCCAGAAACAAGAACACACCCATCTTGGGACCAATCTTTCTGCTCCTCATCCCAGAATGAACAATTGGGATTCGTGTAGCCAGACTACATAACAACAACAACAAAAACAGCAAGAAATGCATAGACCCATAATAACATTTGTTAAAGAAGGCATGAAAGTAGAATAAATGATAATCTGATTGTCAGTTTAAAAGCCCAAGTATTATGAGAGGAATCAAACACAGGAGTTAAAAAAGAAAAACATAGGCTGAGATAACAATAATAAATAATACATTATCCCCTATATATATATATATATATATATGTGTGTGTGTCTAGAAATTTAATTCTCTATAAATACTGCTAAATGTAGATTACAAACATGTGATAAACACGTTATTCTGGCATTTTATTGTTACGATAATAATAATAATATCGCTTTCATATAGCGCTTAATACATCTATGATGTCTTTAAGAGCTTTACAGATATACTATTACCCCGGCCATTGGATTCAATACTTGCCCGAACACATTCTGTGCACAATCTCCACTTCCTGGGTCTTACCGGGTACCCATTTAACACCTGGGTGGAGAGCAGCAAGTGCAGGTTAATATCTTGCCAAAGGATATTAGTGCCGTGTCGAGATGCGAACCCTCGACCTTCGCATCTCTAGTCAAGCGCATTAAACCACTCGACCAAGACACTATAGATCTTACCATTATTGTAGTGAAGGTAAAATTGATGAATTCGTTCAAGGCTGCTACTTTCCCTTGACCGATACTGAGAGAAATCACGTGCGAGTTCGCCGATCGATTGAAGCCTTCATTATCTGCACTGATTGTGCGCAATGATTTAGAAATGAACAGGGCTGGACTTGAAAATACATTGAAGTTGACCCGGATGTGGTCACCACTGCCATTCGACGGAATGATGGATGAAACTGAAGGTGGAATGTTGACCTGAGCGATGGTGTCTGGTATGTTAGCATCTTGGTCATCTGGAATCGGAGGACTGATGGTAATATTGGACTTGGTCAGGTCTGAAAGACTGTATACAGCTAGCGAAATCACGAGACCGCTCATTACGTCGTCAGCAAGTACACTCTGAACCTGTTATGTGAATTACAACTTCAATTATTATTATTATTGTTATTATTGTTATTATTTATATTATTATTATTATTATTATTATTATTATAATTATTATTATCGTTATTATTATTATTATTATTATCAATATTATTGTTATTATCATTCTCATCTTCATCATTATTATGTGAATTAGAACCCCAATTACTATTATTATTTTTTTTAATTATTTTTATCATTATTATTATTACTATCATTGTGAACATCATTATTATTGTATTCATTATTTTTTATTATTATTATCCATATTATCTGAAAGTGAGAGAAGGAACATTTGCTCATGCACGATGTAAAATGATCTCCCTTGATAAATTCATAAAAGCAGATCAATTGAGGTGTTCAAAAATATATTATTAAGATTTCGATTGGAACATACTTAATTGTTCCATTTTTTATGTTCTGTAGTCTGATTAAAAATCTATCAAGAATTATTACCTTATCCTTTTATTTTATAAAGATTGGTTAAAACATTACGGAAAATCTGAGACACTGTCTGTAATCTTTGCTTGAAAAATGACTGACAGTTTCAATCATTTGGGATTGCAGACAAAAAGCACTGTATGATGTTCGCGCTCGGACAAAGAACATTGTAACACTTAAAGTAGTGGGTATCGCAGCAAAATTTTACTATTTTCATGTTAACCAAAATTTCGAGGGATCTCACTCTTGAACTATTAAGCGGTATTGGCATTGTTCGTTTCTTTACAGGGAATGGCTAAAATCACGACTCTAACTTCGACCATTCAGATGGATGGATTTCTTAAGTGAGGTATATAATAAATATCATTATTATTATTTTTGTTTTATAATTGTTTGTGCCGCGACTTGTTGGACACCAGATTGAATAAGACCACAATGAAAGAATGGCAGTGTCAGGATTTTTAAATTTTGTTATCTATGCAAAAAAAGGGAAAATAAACGTGAACATGAAATTCTATATTTTAGTATACTGGTTGAAATCAAATTATTTTTTCATAACCTAGGATATAGGCCTAAATGTAAAATCACCTGTACGGCTACATTTGGCTGCTGAATGTTGAGCATCCCACCATCGGCAACCTGAACATGACTGATTTGTTCCTCAAAAGCCTGGACAAACTTACTTATTGCCCCACCTTCGTCCTGTGCGGCTTCAAGTTCTTCTGTTTCTACCTGAGCTATATTGTTCACAATACTCGTTATAGACTTTGTTACCTGTCAATCCAATCACAAAAGAAGAAGATGGTTTAAACCATAGTAGGAGAAAGTTGCCAAAGCCCGGAAATCAAACTGAATGACAATAGGATATTAAATAACATGACAGCCCTTTCACAGCTTTTATTTTAAAGCTGTTGAACAACTTCTGGAAGAACCAACCGTCGAGGGGTCAAAAAGATATGTTAGGGCAGTTAAAGACCTAAATCTGTATTGGAACAAATTACATATTATACAAATTGTCCAAAAACAGCCTGATGCGGGGTAAGGTTCCTTCATTCACAGTAGTTTAGCTTCAAGGCCTCAAATATTGTTAAAAACGGTTATGGGATTTACCTCTTTCATATTCTATAAACAATTTATATATGTATTGGAGGGAAAACTTCACTTTTTCCCCATGAGATATTTATCGGAACATAATAAAATTCATCAACCATCGCAACGTCATATTCAATAGGATCGGTCTGGTATCGTGCAGAATACCTCTTCACTAGTAAGATTTAGCTTCACAATGTTTGATGTTATCTCTGCCACAAACATGATGTCATCTGATGTGATATCTTCGATGTTGGAAGTAATGTACGCAACTTGCTGGCTGACTTCAGCTGCGTTTTCTTCACTTACGATTACCTAAAATTTGAGGGGAAACTATTATTACAGCATGTACACTTTGAGTTGAGTGATAAAACTTTCCCTCCCTAGGGCCCGCCCCCCCCCCCCCACTCAGTGTTATTTAGGGAACGCGTATGCATGTTCCCTCTCTTTGAAATCCCCCCTAAGTCCGCTGTGTAAAGTCCATACTGGCCGATTATTTTTTTTGTGTATTACGAGCCGGACTTTGTTGTGTGAAAGTACCCTTTTACCGGAGATCTGGGGAACATGAATGCGGTCCCTCCGTTCCCGGAGTGGGGGGGGGGGGGTCTTAAGGTAACATCAACAATTAGCGAACGCATTCCCCTTACAATATTGCAATGACAAATAAGTAGGTTTCTTTTTCCATATACCATCTTAATTATAACAAAAATTAAGGATGTGTCCTATAATATCTAATTTCACAACTCATGAACCGGCAAATGGTAGATTATTTCCGAATAAATTATCGCTACGGTTGTCAAATGATTTTAATCAGACCAACATCTTATAAATGCAATAATTCGGTAAAATTATACCAGTGTCAAACTATGTTATGACTTTCAATGCCGTATCAAGAGTGCTCCTATTTTAGTATTGTCAATGAATATGACAGAGAATATGCTGCCGCCTTGAATACAAATCTTCCAATCCATTTGTGAATGGAATGATATTAAAACAATCAGTATAATTGATTGAACATGGGCTATTTATTACCTGTTAGACATGATTTCATAGTTTTCAAATATAAAGTAAGGATACACTCTTTACAAAAAAAAATTAATAAGAATGGAAAATGAATGTCTATTGTGTAAAATTGTACACATTACTGGTAAAAAAAATAATGTAAAGAATCGGGTGAAATTTACCCTATAATAGGTCATTTTATACCTATCTTTTTTTTATAATAATGTTTTTAAAAAAATTCAGGTTGTAATTGTTAGTGGTATCTACAAAATACTAAACACAAATGCACTACATATGAAGATTATTAAAAAATCTTTTTTTCAATGATCGAAATATGAAAAGAAAATTCTAAAAAAAAACCTGTGTAATTTCTGTGAGAGTATCTGTGACATTTCTAAATGGTCCGCAATTATCCACAGGATACCACTGGCTCTGGGTAATACCATCGCCAAAACACAGAGCCCGTCCGATCGGTTCATTGGCTGTTCGGTATATAAACAAATACACACATAATATCAAAAGAACACTGACAAACAATTATTACCATAGAAGGAGACATAATAAAAGTAAAGAAGAAGCGTCTATGATTACAATTTTCTCGAGAAATTCATGACTCTGGAAATAGTCAATACATTCAACAACACGCGCGGATCTAGTATATAAATCTAATTCTGAGGGCTAAGGGCTTGGGGTTCCTGCATTCATTTTCTACGTGTGCCCCGCATATTCATTTTTATTCATGAAAACAGTTTGGGGGCTTGAATATCTATAGAAAGGGGCTTTTAGACTCCATGCCCCTATCTTGATTCGCTAGTGGTTACCACTTGACTGCTACCCACATACACTATGTGTTATCGCTTTTGTATGCCTGTGCTTACCACGTAAATGTACGCGCTTAGGGCAGTGCACTTTCAAGACCGTAGCACTGCACAATGCCAAGCCCTGCTGTGTAATTAACACTGCAATGATGTAATACAGGTCTTGAACAGTAGATGGCGCTCTTCCAAAAAAAATCTGGCTTTTGATGTGTACAGTGTACAGTTTTTGTCAGGTTTTTGTACAGTACAAAAATGCTGTAGCACAGGGGGTATGAACGCGTTTTAAGCCAATAGCAGTCAAGTGGTAAATAACGAAGTGAAACAAACTACATCGACTGAACATCATGAAAGTAAGGATATTTTGGAAATGATATTGCGAGTAAATAAGTCGTTTTCTATCGCGCAATTGCCATTCATTAACACGTTACCCCCAAAACGCGTTTTTTTTTTTTTTTTTTTTTTGCAGCGGATTACCGCGCCATATTTGAACTAGCCTATAGGGAAATTATCATAATGACCGTGTTATCCAACCTAATCCCCCGTCTAATTCCTCAAATAAAAAAAATGAATTAAAGACCATGAAAACCAACCTTGAGTAGTGTTGAATGGACACATTCCTGTTGAATTCGCCCACGTACCGTTTTCACCCACCGGAAATTCGACTTCTTCAAACCGAGGAGATATCCATGAGATATTCTGGCAAATAGCTTCACAAAAAAGAGTGAATAAAAAGTATTAAGACAAAGCCCCCGATAACGTTTAATTCCACGTATGTTTATGAATTTTAAAATGAATTGCTGCAAACTGTGTAGGTATTCCTGTTTCCAAGAAATGTCCAATGCTAGGGAAGCAAAACGTGCAGCGAGAAGGCGACTAGTTTAATTCGTCAATGCGCCATGATTAAGACGGGAAGGTGAGAAGGTGAATCGTCAAAACACGTCAAGGCGCCATATGTTTAAGTGAGAAGCGAGAAGGGGTGTAATAACAACTTGCTAAAGCCCCTTCCACACTGGATCTGCGTAGAGTTGCGTAGTGTGGCGTACCGAGTACGCCGAAATTAGGCTGCGTATTCATGAAAAAAAGTTGCTTCGGCGTAGTCCCTGCTTAGATTATGCGTAGACTTGCGTACAAAATGCGTACTTTCCGCGTCTAGTGTCAAAGCCGAAAGTACGCGAAAAAATAAATAAACATGTTTAATTTGTTTCGTTCCGTAGGCCATCGTAGGGCAGCGTAAGCTCGGCGTAGTCGGTACGTAACTCTACGTATGGCCCGGTGTGAAAGGGGCTTATTTAAAGGCGCCTTGTTAAAGCCGAGAAAGACGCCTTCTCGTCTTATACAAGGCGCCTTAGCTATTTTGAGCCACTCGCCTTCTTGTCTTCTCGGCCCTAAAGGTACCTCTTAACAATGTTAAATCTGAGATGCAAGGCCCTATCAGTGCTTGTGATATGGTGTAACATTGAAGCCCTAAAAAAAGCTTCAAAATGATCAAGAAGTGTCTCAAAAAATTAAAAATCTTTGAGTGACCGGTTTTACCATACTCGTTTCCCCCAAAACACTGTAGTGTTATGAAAACCGTTAGGAAAACGCAAAATTTGATTTCGATTTCCAATCATAAATATCTTGATAATCAGACAGGCGATCGGCTTGTAAAAGCCATGGGATTCCTGACCTACCTAAAGGTTTATAATTATCATTGCAGCATGAGCCAAATCCATTTTTTTGTCTGAATTTCAAAGAGAAAATCACATTTCTAGAAAGTTTATTTTCTGCTCTTCATATGACACCTCAATCAGGAAAAAAGAGCCAGGAATAACAAGGTTCTGTTTGTTTAAAGTCATACTTGCATTTCAAACACTGGTTGTTGCTACGGCAGGCAGCCTGTTTGAACGAATTCGGTTACTAAAATTATGGAAATGTATTACTTTAAACAAACAGAACAGTGATTTTCTTTTTAAAATTCAGGTACCGTTCGCTAAATTATACCTCCTGCGTTTCAAATTACCTACGTACCACACTATTAGGTGGCGTTTCTGGCATAGCCCTTCCCCTTCCCCTCCGGAGGCCCATGTCAAATAAAATACTTTCATTAAGTAGTAACACAAATGCAGGATAAAATACGTTTTTCGCTTCACCTACCCGAATAAAATGCACAAGGCGTTTTCTCGTTTTTTCAACGATCGGTTCATATTATCAAATATTTGTGGGGCCCCACAAATATAAGAAATGTTTTAATGTCTATGGATATTTCAGCCGTCTCCAAACCGATTTTTATCAATTATGATCTTGTCATTTAAATTGTATCCTCTTTTAAATTTGACACTCAGTTTTTCATTATCTCACCTAAAAATTATTTTCTATAGTGCCCTCTATACCGAAATTCAATTTTCCCTTTAACATATGTTACAATAGATGTCCATACCTGTACTACACGAAACACCATCAAAACCGGCTGCACATGTACATGCATCGTTCTCACAGGTACCTCCGTTCTGACATGGGTTGCTCCCAGAACAATCAACTTCACAAAGGAGAAGAAATGTCCGTAAATTCATGACTAAATCTGTACATCCACCATTCTCGATGGAACCGTACCAAAAGCTTGGAATTTAAAATTGGTTTACTTAAGGTTCTTAAAGTAGAAAGAAGGTAGACTTTTCCCCCTCTGTATGGATTTTTTTTTTTTTTTTTTTTTTTTGGGGGGGGGGGTTAAAAGGATGATCTTTAAATTTATTAAGAGGTTAAAGTCGCAATTTGAGCATAACATAGCATTAATCTTTTAATCAATTCGTACGTAACCATTAACTTTCTTTAAACCAAAATATTATTTAACGAAAACGATGAATCCCGATCAAACTTAGCGTATGTAGCAATAGATAACCTGTACTACACAAAACACCACTAAAACCCGTGGCACATGTATATGCGTTGTTCTCACAGGTATCTCCGTTTTGACATGGGTTGTTCCGATAAAACTACACAGCACAGAGGAGAGGAAATGTCCTTAATTTCAAGATGAATCTTTACATTTAACCCCCGAAAATTATGCTTTCATGAAACAAGCTTATTATCAGGGTGGACTTCCCCTTTAATGAACGGGAGGCCGGACTAATTTTCGGCGGGAATATATTTGTCCTAGAGGGTGCTTGTCCTTGGTTGTCCTTAGGGCATATATGTCCGATATGTTAATGGGGTAGTTGTCCTCCGGGGTAGTCGTTCACGGGGGGGGGGGTTCACTGTTGAAGGGAAGGGGAGGTGGGTAATTTTTAAAGATGCAGATAATTAAAGCAATATGGAATTCAGTATGGCTATAATAATTTGATTTGGAGTAAAAGCAAAGCCATATATTTAATGGTTCCATCCAGCTTAAACATACCGTCCACGGGTGGGGGTAATTGTCCTTTAGGGTTGGTTGTCATCGAGGGGGGGGATAATTATCCGGGGGGTAATTGTTCTAATACGGTGCCCCAAGGATGGCGGCATTTAGGATAAAGACAGAAATTAGTGATATTTTTCTGCACGACAAAGGGGAGAGTTATCCGCGACTACGTTACACTACACTGAATTTCCAATCTGAGATTCGCATACATGTATTAAGCAGGGCTCCCACTTAGCCGAGTTAAGGTGGGTTGTGGTGAGTTGCCTCAAAGAGGCACTCGCAATAACTCGCGAAAGCTCTTCCTGTAAACTCGGGATAACTCGCGACAACTCGGTATGGCTCTGCGTAACTCTTTACAACATTCCACGACTCTCCTTGAAGTCGCGAGCAGTTCCAAAATTGTGAACATGTTCAACATTTTTACTCATTCGTTGTAACTCGAGGTGAACTCACTTACACTCGTAATATACTCGCATTACTCGTGACATTCTCGCGATGCACTCTTCATAAGGTGGCGAGTTGCTACGAGTTATGAAGAGTGCAGCGCGAGCTTGTTACGAGTAATGCGAGTATATTACGAGTGTAGGCGCCGTTCACCTTGAGATTTGATTTTGAAAATGTTCCAAATTTTGGAACTGCTCGCAACTTTGAGGAGAGTCGTGGAATGTTGTAGAGAGTTACACTAAGCCATACCGCATTGCTGCGAGTTATCCCGAGTTACAAGAAGAGCGAGTGCCTCTTTGAGGCAACTCACCACAACTCGCCATAACTCGGTTATACAACTCGGCTAAGTGGGAGCCCTGCTCCATGCTCTCATATTTCAAACCTTCATAACTTTCCTATTATTATTCCGATTCATTTCAAACGTTTGCCATTCTGTTTCTCTATCTTTTTCTGCTTTATTAAAATATTAAAATGGATTTATAACAAGGGTTTGATTGCCCTATAAGATCAATTTAAAGGCTTGATGAAACACCCCCAAAGTAATTGCAAGGGTGAACAGAGTCTACAGTTGAATAGATCGTTTATGGACCTACTTCTTCGCTGACTAGCACACGACACTTCAATCTCCTTGTATGGTGGGTCAGAACTTGGAGCGATGCACGTTTTTGGTTGCAGACCAAAACCTGCATTGTACAGGTAAGCGATACTGCCTCCAACTCCGTAAACTAGAGCGGTGAATACTGTCTCTCCTGCACCTGTTACTTGCGTAGCTGATTCGCTTTTCAGCACGTGACTACCTTCCTCTATGGTCACCCAACGACTACAAATCAGTCTGTTATCACTGGTGACGAGATCGTACTCAAAGAGCCATGGTACCTATTAGTTGAGTAAATATGAAAAACAACAACTTAAAACAGATTCAAAGGTGAAATAATCTTCAGTTATTCATGATCGCTTTTTAATCGAAATGTATAGGTAGAAAAGGAGCAAACATGCAGACTGAAAAAGATGTATTTATTGATTTTCTTTTTAATAAAGGGAGGAGGAAATTTGTACGAGCAATTAAAACATACATATAGACTGCGGAGATCCCTGCTGCGGAAAAGTCTGACACAGGAAATTCTACACGCGATACATATTGCTCCCAAGGAGTCACTAACAGCATGGCTGGATCCCCCTGCCTATAGTCTGAGTTCGTACCTTTCGAGTACTGCATCACCATGACTGGTTTGGTCGCTGATATTGAGGTCATGCTCTGATTGGCTATATCTCCTAGATAGTGCTCCCCCATGTTCAAGTCTATTTCATAATTTCCAAATGATACCCTTGTATTGTTTCTCCCGGCAATAACTTGGAATTGATATCCGGACAGTCGATTGGCGAACGGACTTAGTAAAATAAACGTCCCCAGCGATCAAATGAAACTAGCTGTTCGGCGATATGATCGCAAGCTGGTATTCCATCAGGAATGTTTGGACAAATGCCACCGATAATCACAACAATCGACGTATTGCCAGTAATTCTTGTTCCAATGATGTCGTCGTGCAGTACTTCAAGTTTTAATGTTTCATATGGTCTCAAGCTACATATAATAACACTTCCCGGTGAATGCCATTCACCACGAAATTCCACTCTACCGGTCAATTCTATTTTAACTTCAGTCGGTTCATTAATTGCAGACAATAGAACGACACCCCCTCTTGGTTCCGTAAGGGTCGCGATAAAGTATTCCTTACCTATATACTTGATCGGTAACAATGTGAACATTGCCATGCTAAAAGTTTTGATATTGTAAGCCGTCACTGAGACATCTTGATCGGACCTCACCACAACCGTAGCGTTTGTTACACTTCCTACCCCAGTCGTCGTAAGTTCAGGAGGAAGCACGAGATCATAGGGTGCTGATCCGGGTTCAAGTGTGAAATTGAAACCCAAACTCCTCAACAGCACATTGACCTTAACGGAAGTGACGTTGGTTGAAATGGCCTCCACAACGACGCCAATCGTAGGTTGGCTCTGACTTTCGACCAAATTTGGCGGGAAGGCGAACACGAATTCTCTACCGAGATTGTCGGCTCCAAACGGTGCTACAGGTACAATTGTGTATTCGAAATGAGAAGAAAAGATCAATGAGGTGTAATTAATATGGTAGCTATCGATCAAAAATGTGGGACAGTTAAGAATAATCATCTGAATCGCATAAAACTGTAATGTAAACCCAAATTCAGTGTAATTTATAATCTAAACAATCTCAATCAATCAAAGGTCATCGAATGTTTTACTAGGCAAGTATACGCAAATATGGATATTTAGTGTTGTCACCGAACTGTCAACATGGAATGTCCTGCGTTCCTCTCGACTGTTTTCATCGGGATAACTTCAGAGAGGACCATTCGGACTTCTACCACTAGTGGCTGATCCAGGGGGTGCCCCCCCCCCCCCTGGGGAAAAAGAGAAGGGAAAAAAGAAAAAGGGAAAAAAAGAGAAGGAAAAAAAGGGGAAAGATTTTTTTTTTTTTTTAGAAATAAAGTGTTCCTCCCCCCCCCCCCCCCCCCTCCCCTCCCAAGCCACTGAACGAAATATCTGACGACGTCATTTTTCCAATTTCCGGGGCCAAAATAAAAAAGATGTGCTCGTACTATTATTATTGTTGTATTATTATCCAAGGGGGAGGGGGTAATTGTCATCGGAGGTGGTTGTCCTTGGGGGTAGCTTTCCGGGGCTAGTTTACCGGGGTCAATTTTCATGATACGCAATAGCACTTAACGAATGTTACAATTTACATGTACATATATGTCCATACCTGTACTACATAAAACCCCATTCAACCCGCAGCACATGTAGATGCATACTTAAACTAACTTACCGTAAATTAATATCACATCCATGTACCAAATATCAATCTAGGCCTGTACAAATTGATAAAAAGATAAAATCGTAACCTGTATACGTTTATTCAATGTTACTTACCCCCAACTGCAATGTGGATGAGGGATGTCATCCAAAGAATGAGGAGAAGCTGGACAACTGAGTGAGTTTTTCCGAAAAACGTCGTCATTTTTATTCCGTTCATGCCACTGGGCTTAAAATTAAAAAATGATGATGTAATACGATATTATGCATATTATATTATACTTGATATGGGATAAAATGGTCTTTTATAAGATGTATTATTAGTATTAAAGAAAAGAGGGCTCGAGTAAGTACGAATAGATACATTGCAAATTGTTCGTATTGCTTTTTTTTGAACAACCAGGATTTCGTTCTGCTGAAGTTTCAATGAACTACCCCAGACAAGAATACTATAGTTCAAGTAAGGCAACATTAAATTGGAGTGCAACATTTGCAATACATATGATGGAAACATTGGTTTCAGTTTGTATATCACACCAGCATTTCTTGGGAGTAATAAACACAATTAATTTGTAAGTATTTTCCATGACATTCTATCATCAATAAACAGTCCAAGAAATTTAATCGATTTTCCTTTCTTAATTTCGACATTGTTGAAATAGATATCTCCAGGTAAATCGGTGATTGAATTGCTAAATAAGAAATTAGTTTTGTCCAAGTTCAGTGATAGTCTATTCGCAAAAAGACACTGTTCAATATTCTCAAGTGTAGTTTAAACACTTAAAAATACCCCAGACAAATTCGGTTTTTAACCAGGTCTTTCCACACACAACACCACCACCACCCCCCCCCCCCCCCCCGCTATCCCTGGATATTTATGTATCACGCGATAACAATGAGACAGCTAGTGCATACGACTCGGGTATTATACAATGTATTATGTATATAGAAGTCGCAGTAATTTGAGACTTTGCACCCTAAGCAAATTTGCCAACAAACTGCATAGGAATAGAAAGCTGCCACATGAGCAATGGACTATCAACAATCTTGATCTAAAACCATGTTTACACATGAGAAGTAGATTGCAATCTCGACAGACAATAAATGAAGCACTTCGGTAGCTCTGATGATTTGTCTGAACTTTCAAGGAAAATTTTGAGTTTTGTTTACTTTTAGTTTGAAGAAAAGCTGTATTGCTAAACAAAAAATATTGAAATATCTCATCATGGTAGGCGTACTTTCAGACTAAGTTCCATGAACACCGAGCAAAGTCAGATATCTGAACTATACCCGAAGTAATTATTATTTCAAATTGAATCTTTTTCGCATTGATAAGATCTAATTATTCCACAAGTCTACTGCAATAATTAAGCTAGGAGGAGCAAGCTTCTCAGTTAAAACTATGATAAATCCAACGTGGCTACTTCTCCTTTTGTTGAGTTAAATGACTTATTTGGCTTTGCAAATCATTTAGTGTTCAAATAACCTTAATATTTAAGGGTATGCGAGTACTTATCTTTTATCTTGATGACAGTGGCGGATCCAGGGGGGGGGGGGGCCCGGGCCCCCCCCCCCCTTGAGAAAAAAAATCATGTAAAATCACGTGATTTTTACGATTTTGGGGGTTTGGGCCCCCCCCCCCCCTGGCGCTCAAGGGGGGGTGCAAATTGAAATTTTTTTGAGGATCAAAAAAAAAAAAATGTGCTCACTACCCCCCCCCCCCCCCCCCCCCCCCTCGCCCTTCTGAATTACTTAATAATTTATCAATCATCCTACAGAGAAGCTCCTACTAAAAAGGGGGAAAGGAGCTCCTTGCAGCTTTTCACCAACGCCTAAATTGATAAATTAAACGTCTAGCTGTTTGGTCGTCTTCCAACAACAACCATGACAATGACAATGGTGCTCGATCGAACACAAATTCAAGGTTATCGAAACCTTACAGCTGTAAGGTACCATCAAGCGAAAATGACAGACCAGAGTTGTTTGTTCCAAATTGCTGCTTGGTTTTAACAAACCTTTTAAGTACATGTATCATTATTATTTTATATGCCATCCAGGCTCCATTTGTAAATTGAATTAAACAAAAACAACAAAAAGCAACAACACATAAAGCCGTGTGTGCCAGTATACAGTGTTATCTGTGTAACACTGCATTTGCTTCCCAATGATTTGCTCATTTTTACACCCACCACTACTAGATCCAACGGATTCTGTAAAGAAATATCAGTTCCCAAAATCCATACTATAATGTATTTGGAGGTCGGATAACAGGTATTTTTACAGTTAATATTAATTTTGTTTTAAATAATTGTAGTGTGCCTAAGTGGGCGTCAAGACGTTTAACTTCATCTTGTACTGTTCTCATGGATTTGACGACAAGACAGGCATATACCTGCATTAGTTCGCCTTAATCATAAGGACATCATGATAAGCAGAATATTATAAATTTACCTCCCTTAGGGTTTTTTTTCTCGTAGTCTTTTAACTTGAGACATTTTTATCTTGTCTACAAGTGTGAAATAATAAAGTCCTATGTTGAAAATGTATATCATTACCTCCTAAGAGAGATTAAAATTATAAATGTAACCGACTTTGTTTGTTGAAGTAATATTTGCCTCGTAAATTCATTTAGAAAAATTATTTTTAAAAAATGAAATAAACAGATTTTCCATCTTTGGAAACATGTTATCTCATGTGATTAGCTACTTTGAAGATGCTAACCTCTGAAAACTTTTACGAGTTTTATGTAATATAATACCTAAATTATACATATAAAAATGAAGGATAATTAGAATTATATTAGTATGAAGAACAAGTCGAAGAGGTCCCTTCCTATCGTGGTGGATGGTCTATTCACAGCCAGTCTGCTTTCAATCCCTGTTTCACATAAGCTGACAAATCACTTTTTGTGTCTCTTCGTACTTTTTCTATTCAAGTACATCTACATAATTATACGCGCTATTTCCATCAGTATCAATAATTCATTGCATTTCCCCCCGGTCCCCAACAGATACGAATCCTCTGTAGGGCCATGCATTATGGTTCAAGGCATGCCCATATAGAGGATTTTTTTATGTTAGGGGTCGGGGCAAAATGCAATGAAGTATTGATAATTGATTGCATCTTCTTTTTTCTTTGTTTTGTATTTGTGGGGGCGGCGACGTACCATAGTCCCCGCTGCGTACAGTCATGATTCAGTGGCTAAGCGATGGCCTCGTTACTGTGAGCCCCCAGGATCAAAAAAGTGTCGATGTGCTATATTAGTGCCCTATAGGTTATGACTTAAGGACTTTCGCTCTGTGGGGGGGGGGGGGTAAGGTCATCTCTTTTAGGTCAGCCATTGGCATAATTTATTTTTGTTTTGGTATTTATTTGTTACTTATAAAAAAAAATTAAAAAAACAATCACAAGGGGGGGGGGGGGTTTAGCTCCAGAAAACACACATAAAAAAATGAAGGGGGGTTCAACCCCCCCCCCCCCTGCGTACGCGCCTGGACGGAGGCATATAGGAGACGCTGTCGCATTTGTCTTGTTAAATATATGTGCCACACTTAATGAGGCAGCAGAGAAATATATTTTGATAGAATATTTTGATGAAGAAATACTATTTTAAAGACAATAGAATGTCGTTTTTTTGTCGCTTGCTAACTGTAGAAACTGGATAGTTTTGGGCAGTGAGATGTGTAAAATAGGAATGTCGCCTGGTTTGCGAAATGTTGGCTGAAAGCGACAAATAGATATTTTCAGACATTCGATATAATTGTCAATTGTTTCTTTTAATTTCTGTAAATACAGTGTTCGCCATGATCACCAAACATTCGCCCACTGTCTGATAAAATTGTGATCATATTAGATTGTACAACAACCATAAGCTAACATGACTTTTCCCCCCAACGGTCTGCAAATAAGCACCACGGTCATGAGGTAATCTTCATTCAACTGGTCTTTTTATTCAACCACTATTATTCAATAATTCGCTCTTTCCCTCCCCCACCTCCAGGACGTAACGAATAGTTCAAGAATAATTATAGAATAGTTAGCTAACAAACCAAACGGTTGAGGAAAACTAGCAGAATAGTTACAGATTAGTTGAGGAATAATTGTGTATCCATTTCTTAATTCTGGAAATCCATCTTCAAATGTAGCAGAGTACTGCCCAGTCAATATTTTGAAGTGTCGAGCACTGAACTTATCCCTTTGTCTTTTCTTTTTGAGTATAGATGACAGAAATTCACAGTTATTTCCCTCTCACTCAAAAAATGGCAAACAATGAACAAATAAACAATAAACAAGAGTCAGTACATAAATTAAAAAGCATAAGGAGTCGAAAACCCAGAGAGTAAATCCTTGTGTTGGGAACGCCCATTCTACGGAAGAGCAAGTAACTGTAGAAACTGAGAAGGAGTTAGGCATTGGAGGTTTGTTTGAATTACATGTTTTTGAGGCCTGTGCTTAGAACCTTCGATACTAAGAGGTGTTTACTATGACACATAACAGACTTCATATATAAATGTACTAGAATGTTATTGATTGTAAGCAACATACAGCTTTTACAAACCGACTGACAAAACTGTCCCGATGAGTATAAAAAAATAATATATAATAGCCCCTACATGAACATTTTCAATATACAAAACATGGTTTCCTCGTCAAGAATGTAAGTGACATTGAATAACAGTTTATTCTTCTGCAAGAAGGTACTAACTTCAAATACAAGACGTAAATACACGAAAGGTGATTAGCGGCCAGTTAAACACATTTTGTCTAACGAGAAAAAGTTTGCAAAAAGAGTGGCTTCTGCACGCGGGATGATAGAGTGTTCCAACAAAAATTGACTCAATAGGGTAGGTTCCTATAAAGGAGCGTGATCTCACGAGGATATTATACCTGAAATGTTCACAAAGTGTTCAAAGCTATTACTCAGTTTGTTGTCAACTTTCTCCAAGCAGCGTAATGGTCGCTAACCATTTGACACATTCTGCGAAATGTCGCTGACTGTTCTTTCAATTCGTCGACTAATCTTCATAAATTGAGCCTTTTTCCTGATTTTCATCAAAATATCGCTATTAAACATGCCACTAAATATTCATCAATTATTAATATTTGGACTCTCACTGACTTGCAAATACTTTTTGGATAGTATAGGGCCAATAATATAATTCCTCAGTATTTGTGACGAATTGTAATTTTCCGCGAATCCCGCTATCGCCAAACTTACATCAAATCTTAATTTTCCTCATGCTTTGAAAAAGGGTTAGTTGACTGAATATCATCATATTCGGGTAGCAAAATGCCCAAATGTATGATTCTTGTAGCCTGTCTAGTGTATCTGGATGACGAAATAGCAATATACCATTACCATAGTAAACAAATATTATACTTTTACTCGCTCCCCTCGTTCGCTTTAAACAAAATAGAAACAGGATGGTTGATGTTCTAGCAAGATGACTCAGCCCACTTGCGAAAAGAAAAATGTGCATTCCTATAGGATAAACCATAAGTTTGCATATGCATGAAATTATCATTGGGGTGATTTAAAAGGTGGCTGAGAAAGGTTTTCAACATGATTTCTCCTCTGTTGTGATATCTTACTTTTACTTTGATCTTACCTTTTACGAAAAGAAAAATGCGCATTCCTATAGGATGAACCAAAGGTTTGCATATGCATGAAATTATTATTGGGGTGAGTTAAAAGGTTGCTGAAAAAGTTTACTTTTTTCTTACCTGTACACTGCGAAGGAATTGCAGCTTCTAAATGATGGCAATTAAGCTCCCACGCAGCTATTCACTATGAATGTATACAGTATGGCAGATAGTAACCTACAGCAAGCGCAGTTCTGCAAACACGACTGAACTGTTCTCGAATCAGGTGGCGAGGTGAGTGATGTCTATGTGGCAATGTTTTGCTTAGAAATATGATTTGCACGCATGGTGCACAAGATCAAAACATGTTAGTTCATGTATTGCGGCGTCCAAACAGAGGAAACCTATCGAATAAGATCACTTATTTTCGTTTTCAAGTCACAAAGAGGAAGTATTTGAAAAAAGGAAAAGAAATACAATTATTTGATATGGGTTTTCCCAACCTCATGTAAACTATAGAATTTACACTGCTAGAGTAAAAAAACGCATTGCAAAAATCCTCTTTTTTTGCCTCAAATCGTTATCCAAATTATCGTCAAACCAATAAATTGTAATAGCTGTTTATGGGAAGTTTAATTCCCTTTCATATGACATATCACACACACATGGTAAAATTATTTTATCATCACGTTTGTATTTTAAAACATAGTGACGTTTCCTCAGTCATGGGCTGTCATTCAATTGGGGATAGTGAGCATTAATTTGTATTTTATTTTTGCCCTCGAAAATTGATAAATCGCACCCCCCCCCCCCCCCCCCCCCCTTGAGCACCAGGGGAGGGGCCCAGTCTCCAAATTTAGGTAAATTTAACCTGTTTTAACCTGTTTTTTCCCAGGGGAGAAGGCCCGGGTCCCCCCCCCCCCACCCTCCTGGTGTCACGTTGGAAAACGCAAACAGCGGTTTTATCAAAATATCCTTTTTCTTTCATTAAACTAGGAACTAAATAAAGCGAATTATAGCGTGTACTTGTGGAGAGAGAGAGAGAGCGAATGTGCCATCGGTGGATGTAATTAGCATTGAATGGGTGGTTACGGGTTACTGTTTGAAAGGAAAGTGGAATGGTATTACACCTGTTATAGACAGGAAGTATATCCTCCTTGACATAATGTACTGGAGTAACAGTGGCTAGGGGCCACACCCAATGAAGTTGTCTTGGTGTACGGAGGTCTTGGTGTAAGTAGCAGCTTGCTTGAGCAATATAGCTAGTTGCTTGTCCACACATTGAAGATTACAAGTTGAGAAAGATGTGACTTTTTACTTTATAAGTTTTGCTACATGAGAATTTGCAGCTTTAAGTAGAACCAATACTTTTCCATCGGTAATGATCACGATATTGTATTCTTTTACTTCATTGATAATTGTATCATTTTGTACTCTAATGAAGGGTGATTTTATTCAACATGACAAATTGAAGTACGACAAAGGTATAACATGTTGTTTCACCTTTTGTTATCAATTATATTTTGGCAAAGAACTTAATGATTAAAGAAGAGGAAAATTATTACAATTTGTATTGATGCATGTTTCACCTATAAGAAGAATCTATAGTAGAGAAATGTTTGTGCCTGAACTCTTTACATTTTAGATGCCACAGGGGCTTGGGAGACAAGCTGAGATTTTTACGAGAGTTGATGTGAGACGGGACATTTGGACACGTGGCCGACAGATCACCAAGAACATGGCGTCTCCAGAAGAGAACACAAAATGAACATTATGTTGAGCGGTAATGGTGCCGAGCATGTTGACAGACTATTATGGAACTTGTTGAGATAAATAGTTCGATGAACTTGAAAGTCATAGCTGAAGAGACAGGTGGGTACGCAAGGAGGAGGAGGGGGGGGGGAGGGTTACACCCCCTCCTTCAGTTTTTGTTACGTGTATGTTTTTGGGTACCCCCCCCCCCTTTTTTTTAAGTTTTGATTTTTTTTTTTTAAAGTTCCCAATGGATGACCTAAAACAGATGACCTTACACCCCCCCCCCCTACCCAACGGAACGGAATGTCGATCGGTCAAATTTTCAAAGAACTTACCCCCCCCCCCCCCCCCCCGCTTATTCAGCGACTGGCTGAGTCGTTGCGAAATTTGTGGGACCACCCCCCCCCCCCCCCTTGAAAAAATCCTGCGTACGCGACTGTGAAGAGATGTCAAAGGCTTAGCAGAGCCATATGGACTATTTCGAGTTTGAGTGTGTATTGTCGATGCATGCATTGGATAGAGACGAAAATTATACACTAACATGTATGGGAGATAGAGCGTAGACTAAGGGAGAAACGATGCTCACATAGTAGTCAAGGGAAGTTAGCGGACAATACAGGTCTGGAGTTGACTATTCACGTGACAAAAATTCAGTTGTTGATTGTCTTGAGAAGAGAACAAGGTTGTTTGAAGGTATAATTTGTAAAGTTGATAACTAAATAAACGACAATACTGGTCTGTGTATCGATGTTAAGGTAAAGTTTCTCAACTGAGAACGAGAAGTGTATAAGATAATTGATTAAGCTATACATATGTGTTAAACATTTAGACATTTCATGTCTGTTTATATAGAACATTATTGGTCTAGACTTCATGTATAACAAATTATAGAAAGATTTGATACATGTTACAAAGATGTTGATAATTTATATTTGATTGTCAAGTTTGATTTTATTTTGCTGGGACCGAGTGTTTTGGAAAGATATTGTAAGAGGATATTTATTTCGTTCGTACCATTCTCCTTTTTTTGTCGGAGACTGGTACTCTTCTTTGCTTTACAATAAAGCTTGATTATAATTACGAGTATCGTAAATGGCATGTGTTAAGGTTTCTTTATTTTGAGTGGACCATGTGACATTTTGGTGTCAGAAGTGGGATAGAGCACGCAATTTAAAATAACATAGAAAATCAATAAGCAAAAAAAAAATGGTTCGAGGAAAAGAATTGAAATTATTGAAAAAATTTGTGTTAGCTTTGGTAGTAATTTGAAACTTTGGATGCAAATTGTAGATTTCACACAGTGAACATGGAGTTGGGAAAACTTATTGAAGCAGGTGAAAAGTTTGGATTGGGCGGTGATGAGTTAAAATTGTTTTTGAAATCTGAGCAGAATATAGCAAGAGATGAGAGAGTTGAGCAGCTAAAATTGAAGAAAAGTGAAAAAGAGTTAGCCGAAATACAGCTGGAGATCGAGCGGGAAAAGCGCGCATCTCGCGAGCATAATGGCGGCGAAGCTAGTTTTGCAGAGAATGTAAGCGCTAAAGCAAGAGCGCCAAAATTGCCTCTCTTCAACCAAGAGAGGGAAGATATTGATGCATATTTACAAAGATATGAACGATATGCCAAGATTCAGAAATGACCAGATACTGAATGGGCCATAAACTTGAGTGCTTTGCTTATAGTTACAAGTAGTGCATTGAAGGTATATGCCCAGTTGTCTATTTATCAGATGGGAATAACTTCCAGATATTGAAAAATGCCCTTCTAAAAAGGTTTCATTTAACAGGGGATAGTTTTAGATCTAAGTTTGTTACAGGAAAACACAAGGCCGGAGAAACTGGGCACCAATACGCCACCCGCATGGAGGATTACCTAGACAGATGGATTGAACTTGCAGGCATCGAGAAGACGTTCGAGGAGTAAAGGATTTCATTATTCGAGGGCAATATATCGAAGGCTGTCATCGGGAACTTGTTATATTCCTCAAGGAACGACAACCGACCTCTATGAAACAGACAACGATACTGGTAGACCAATACTTAGACGCAAGAGGGGGATACTTCAAGACATCTCAGTCCCTCAGAGACACAACCCAACACAAACTGGAGCCACAAAGAGAAGTGATGGCAAGCATCCCTTCCAACATAAAATACCTCCTGGTAATCCTTATCACAAGACTTGTTTCAACTGTCACCAAACAGGTCATCACGCTAGAAATTGTCCATCGCCTTCGGTTCCCAAGCCAAGGTCGTGTTACCTCTGCCACAAATCTGGTCACTATGCAAACAATTGCCCATACAACGCTGCCAAAACAGCAGGACTGATGACAACAGATGATACTGATGGTACAGATGTTACAGTACCGCACGAACAAGATTGGTTCCCTCATGATTCTGAGGTAGGTTTGAACAGATCACGTCAATACTCCCATACCCAGATTAATGTAGAAGCCCCTTACATAAATAAATATTCACTTCCAATGCTCAGCTCAGTTTGTAGCAATACTAACTTTGAAGGCTTAAAACGGATGCCAGTTTTGAAAGGCTTTGTAGGAAAACAGGAAGTTTCTGTCCTCAGAGATAGTAGTCGTCAAGCAATGGCTTGTCAACGGGTAGAGAAGTCACATGTATACTCATTGATCGTAGCTTGAGAAGAGCACCCATCGCTATTGTAGAGGTTGACACTCTAGCTTACTTCACAGGCAAGGTTGAAGCAATATGTATGCCTAACCCTTTATATGGTCTTATTTTGGGAAACATTACAGGTGTCCGAGCTGCAGACAATCCAGACCGATCATGGTCATCCCACATCCATCCAGTATGTGCCGCGGAGACAAGAGCTCAACGAAGAGATCGAGAGAAGCCATATCGCCCATTAAAGACCCCCAAGCCCTTGGAGAACATCGTCAACCCAGAGAAATTAAGGGGAACACAACAGGAAGACAAACTCTTGGCCGTGCAAGGGAACTAGCAGAAATTCGAAAGGAGAAGATAAGTCGCAATGATGGCAAATCTTCTTTCTATTATCAAAATGAAATATTGTACCGCAGATTGCAATCACCAAAGGTTGAAGCAAATCACCTATTTACTCAAATTGTGGTACCTAAACCATATCGTAGACAAGTCATGAAAATTGCACACGAGTCCCTAATAGGTTGACATCAAGGTGTTAAGAAGACCTTAAAAAGGGTACTTAGCAAATTCTTTTGGCCTGGTATCACTGCAGATGTGACTCGATATTGTCGATCATGTGATGTGTGTCAAAGAACTATTTTAAAGGGTAGTGAAACGAAAGTACCTCTTGGAAAGATGCCTTTTATTGAAATACCTTTTGAGCGAATTGCGGTTGATATTGTTGGTCCAATTTACCCAATGACCGAACCAAAGAATCGCTACATTCTCGTGATTGACTATGCCACCAGATACCCAGAGGCTATACCACTTCCATACATTGAAGCAGAACGAGTCGCCGAGGCCCTGATCAGTATCTTTACCCGAGTAGGAATCCCGAAGGAGATGCTAACATACCAAGGGTCCCAATTCACATCTGGTATCATGAAACAGGTAAGTAAGCTCCTATATATCAAACAGTTCACAACCTCTCCATACCACTCTGCAGCAAACGGTCTGGTCAAAAGGTTTAACGGTACACTGAAACAGATGTTAAAGAGAATTTGTGCCGAAACCCCGAAAGACTGGGACCGTTATATCGAACCCCTTCTTTTTGCAGTCCGAGAAGCTCCGCAAGAGAGTATGGGGTTTTCCCTTTCGAGCTTCTATATGGCAGGAAGGTTTGGGGCCCCATGATGATTCTTCGTGAATTGTGGACAGGCGAAACTGAAACATCAGAAACGAAAACCACTTACCAATATGTTCTTGATCTAAACAAAAAACAGGTTAGATGAGACATCTCACAACGCCCACACTGAACTCCAGAAGTCGGCAACCAGATATGAGAAGTACTACAATCGTAATGCGAAGCACCGAGAGTTTGAGGTAGGAGACAAAGTGCTTCTTCTTCTTCCTACAGATAGGAATAAACTTCTTCTACAATGGAAAGGCCCGTATCCTGTAGTTGAGAAAGTGAGTCGCACTGACTATCGCACTGACCTCAATGTAAAACCAAAGATATTTCACATAAATCTACTTAAGAAATATCACTCCCGAGAGAGAGTACAGTTACCCATATCAGACAGCACAGTTGAGGCTAGCACTGCAGTGATCGAGGAAGAGGACACATCAGATGATGGTAGGCTGGACGATCACATGACTAACACTTCCCTCCTCCAACCTTATCCTATAGTTGCTAGTGAATTTGTCGATGATGTCAAGATTAATGAAAATCTATCTTCTCCCCAAGATATACAGGTCCAAACGATCCTGAATGAATTTCAGGACATACTTACATATATTCAAGGCCGCACAACTCTTGGAGAACACAACATTGAGTTAAATCAAAAGGAACTCCCAAAAGGAAAACCTTACCCAATTCCGCATGCACTCAGAAACACATTCAGAGAAGAGGTATAAACAATGCTATTACTTGATGTCATTTAACCATCCCACAGCCCGTTTGCATCGCCTATTGTTATTGTTAAGAAACCAGATGGTAGTAACCGTTTCTGCGTTGATTTCCGCATGTTGAATAAGATCACGACTTTTGATGCTGAACCGATCCCCGATCAAGACGAAATCTTCACTAAAATCGGTAAGAGTAAGTATTTCTCTAAAGTCGACCTAAGTAAAGGTTATTGGCAAGTCCCAATGTCACCTAAATCCAAAGAACTAACTGCTTTCATTTTCCCCAATGGTTTGTTTC
This sequence comes from Strongylocentrotus purpuratus, assembly GCF_000002235.5. Lineage (NCBI taxonomy): Eukaryota > Metazoa > Echinodermata > Echinoidea > Camarodonta > Strongylocentrotidae > Strongylocentrotus > Strongylocentrotus purpuratus. The sequence goes on along the minus strand of NW_022145601.1, from coordinate 32,686,380 downwards.
AATTTAAAGTAATGCCTTTTGGATTGGTTAATGCTGCAGCGTATTTTAGTCGCATCATATGAGAAGACTCCTTGATGGATTGGATGGGGCACTCAATTACATAGATGACATCCTCATCTTTTCGACTACCTGGGAACAACATCTCAAGACCCTAAATGAGCTCTTTGTGAGACTCCGAGCTGCAAACTTGACTGCCCGACCGAGCAAGTGTTATATTGGTCATAATAGCGTTGAATTCCTAGGTCATGTGGTCGGCCAAGGCGAAGTAGCGAATCGTCCCGAGAAGGTTAAAGCTATTCAAGAGATAACCCAACCTAAGACTAAGAAGCAGTTGAGGTCTTTTCTGGGAACGACGAAGTACTATCGTAAATTCGTCCCCAATTACGCTGCCATTGATGTGCCACTCACTGACACAACTAAGAAAAACGAACCAAATGTCATTCTGTGGGAGGCAAGCCAAGAGAATGCTTTTAAGACATTGAAAGCAATACTTGCCACCCCCCCCCCCCCCTATTCTTCGTCTCCCCGATCTGAGTAACAACTTCATCCTCCGAACTGATGCCTCCGACATTGGGTTAGGAGCAGTTCTCCTACAAAAACATGAAGACGAAAAGTTCCCCGTCGCTTACTCAAGTAAGAAATTGCTTAAAAGGGAGAAGGCATATTCAGTCATAGAACGTGAATGTCTAGCAATAGCATGGGCCATCAAGAAATTCGAGCCCTACCTGTATGGCAGAGAATTAATCCATGAAACGGATCATCATCCACTAGCTTATATACAAAGCGCAAAAGTGACTAATGGTAGAATTATGCGTTGGGCGTTAGCATTGCAACCGTATTGTTTCCGCATTGAAACAATAAAGGGCGCTAAAAATGTAGGTGCTGACTTTTTTAGCCGATGTCCATCAGAATATTAGTTACGAAAGACTCCGAAATATTGAGAGCACGGAGAGAAGACGTATTTATATTGTGTTTTGTCTTTTGGGGTATGTAATGTGTTAAGAAGAAGAATAAAAAAAAGGGAAAATCTAACTTTTCGTACAGTACATGTGGTAGATTAATTAAATCAAGTTAAAGAAAAAGGATTAATTTGGTAAAAACTTTGCCTTTTCTTAAAAGGGGAGTTATAAGTCACGTTGGAAAACGCAATCAGCGGTTTTATCAAGACATCCTTTTTCTTTCATTAAACTAGGAACTATTATATAAAGCGAATTATAGCGTGTACTTGTGACAGAGAGAGAGGGAGGAAGACAGAGAGGGGGAGAAGAGAGAGGGATAGAGGGAGAGAGAGAGAGAGAGAGCGAGAGTGAATGTGCCATCGTTGGATGTAATAAGTATAGAAATTATACAGTGTCCCGCGAAGCATTGAATGTGTTGTCACAGTGTTCTCCTGTGTTGTCTGAAAAGGTTGAGACTACCATTGAAAGGAAAGTGGAATGGCATTTCGTAGGGGAAAAAATACATCTCACCGACTTCAAACTTTTGCATTGATATAGTACACGAGGATCGAGCAAGAATACCGACACAGCGGACCCGACACAGCAACATTATTCACTCGTGTCTTTCTTGCTTCCTCGACGAGACGACTTCACCCAACAACCCCCCTCTCTCTACCGACACAGCGGACCCGACACAGCAACATTATTCACTCGTGTCTTTCTTGCTTCCTCGACGAGACGACTTCACCCAACAACCCCCCTCTCTCTCTTTTACTCCCACTCCTCCTCTCTCGGGCACGATCACCTCCCCTCTCTCTCCTCTCTTTCATCTCCCGTTTCTTTTGTTTCCCTTTTTCTTTCTTTTCCTTTCTTTCCTCTCTCCAGGCGCGTAGCCAGGGGTGGGGCGGTGGGGGCGGTCGCCCGCCCAAAAAAAAACGCCGGACCAAAAAAAAAAGAGAGAGAAAGAGAAGAAAAAATGTAAGAGGACGTAGGAAGAAAAAGGGAAAGGTGTCGAGAACGAAACAAAGAATCGTCTTCTTTCTCTTTAATGAAACGTCAAAGCTTCCGCGCTTCGAAAGAGGGGGACTGAATACAGATAAGGATTGAGGGTTAGGAAAGGTACAACGAATCGTCTTTGTGGAGTGCAGGATGACGTTCTGCTTGAAGCCGATGCTTGTGACGTCACAGGCGTCGCTTTGTAGAAAGTGTATGGATTAGGCCGCTTGAGGGCGTACCGGATTTTGTGTGTTACTGATTTTCCACGTCATGGGATAGTTGCCTCCCAGAGTTGCCTAAGTTTTCGTTTAATTTTGTGATACAAGCCCAATGATGTAAGTAGAAATGAATATGTTATCTTGAAGTTTATGAGTTATATTGTCTTTACAGCTAGATAGCTTAATGAAATATGATGTTTATGACACTAATTTGAGATGATGAAATATGACATGAATGAGTCGTTCAAGTGAAAGATTGTACACGTGTATGTAGGTTACGTAATTGTCGTGCACGGTAGTGCGTGTTACATGTACGTAGTAGTAACATGAATGATATGACCTTGAAGAATGACAAAGTCACCGTCGGTGCGTCATTAATTGTTGCATGTATTTACCTATGTCAGATATATAATGAAAAAGGCACTGTTTGTTTTCCTTTGTTATGATAACAGATAGTTATTAAGATTTGATACATGATATGTTATTTTCATGTCAGTTTATGCAAGTTGACTTATTATTGTTTATCCTTTTATTAAATTGCAGATTGAACCTTGCCTGCTACAGTGTGTATATAACCAAATTACAACGGTGCATGGTGTCATTACTATGGGTCTAGGGCAACTGGGTTGGTTCGCCAAATCGTACACCACAGTCTTCTTTGTCTAATAATACGTCAAAGCTTCCGCGCTTCGCGCTTTGCATGCTCATTACCGCCCCCCCCCCTCAGAAAATGAAATCCTGTCTACGCGCTTGCCTCTCTCCTCCCTCTTTTTTCTTTTTCTCTTTCTTTCTCCTCTTTTCCTTTCCTTTCTTTTCCTTTCTTTCCTTTCTCTTCCTTCCTTTCTTTCCTTTCTTTTCCTTCCTTTCTTTTCTTTTCTTTTTCTGTTTTTCTTTTCTTTCCCTTTCACTCTCTTTTTTTCCCTCCCCCTTTTCTCTTTTTTCCCGACGGCAGCGCAATTTTACCGACCATGTCCTGACAGGTGTGGAGGGGGGTGTCGTACCCCCACAACCCCCCCCCCCCCTTTAGAGACGCCCCTGGTTACAACGAGGGGGGATAAATAAAAGTAACAACATTCTGATATTACTTTATGATCAACAAGAGAGTATAAATTGACGGGTTCTCATGCCAAATTTCGAGCGGCCCGTGATAAACCCCCCTGAAATCCCGACGGCCAGTCTGCCTCTGATATCATCCATGCACAATACATGTTTCCAACTGCAAGAGTGATTATCATGACTTTGCATGATTGTGCAGTATTAACGGAGGGTGGACATTCATAATTACACACGGGTGTAAGTGAAATTCTAATTTATTCATCGAGTGACAGGCGCGTACGCAGGATTTTTTTCGAAGGGGGGGGGGGGGGTTATAATTTGAAAATAAATCACGCCGGAAATATCGCAAAGACTCAGCCAGCCGCTGAATAAGCGGGGGAGGGGGAGGCAAGGGTTGGAGACAGCACATTTTTCGTTGGGGGGGGGGGGTCCCAAAATTTGGCCGATGGATATTTCGTTTCGGTGGGGGGGGGGGGGTTAACCCCTCCCCCACCCCTGCGTACGCGCCTGGTCAGGACTATCCTCTAGACTTTCAAATCTTGGACAATTTCAAGGAGAAGAAACCAAAAGTCTTTTTACTCCTAGACTTTACCACTTCTGGACTACTAGCTCCAAAATCATACATCCTATATTCCTAATAGAAACCTATCTGGGCCTAAAACTGAGAGGTAGTTTAACCTGGGGTACTTCTTCCGGATACTTGCTTAGGAGTTTATTGACAGCAGGGCGTTCGGGGGAGTTTTGCAAAAGGGGCTATTTTCCACAAATGGGTATTTTAAAACGAAAATGTTGTCATTATGTAGTATGCAGGGCTGAAGTTATCACACCCCCCCCCCCCAGTATATGTCGGTATTCCTCTCCTTCCTCTACAATAAATGTCCTAATACGTTTGTTTTCGGTGTCTGCATGGAAACGTGATAAAATAAAGATAGGCCTACTTCATGATTCAAAGTCAGTCATGCATAAATACCTCATCCCAGTGTATATACCTTAATATGAACCAGACGCGTACGCAGGGTTCAACCCCCCCCCCCCTTTGTTTTTTAATATAAAAAAATAATAATAAAAAAAAAAAATTTAAATGTGATAATGGGTGACCCCAAAAATGTGACCTTCTCCCCCAAAACAAATTTTGGGACAAACAAAAAATGTGGTCTCCCCCCCCCCCCCGATTATTCAGCGGCTGGCTGAGTCGTTGTGAAATGTCGGGACCAAACAAAATATGTTCTCTTACCCTCCCCCCCCCCCCTGCTTATTCAGCGGCTGGCTGAGTCGATGCGAAATTTTCGGCGTGATTTTTAAATTTTAACCCCCCCCCCCTCGAAAAAATCATGCGTACGCGCCTGATATGAACTGCATACAAATTGTAATAATCCGCCATTTTAAATTGGGGTATGTTTTGTAATTGATTTTTAGAGTAAAGCTATAATGCTATGAGCTTTGAAAAAAAAATGCAGTTTATATACGTTTTTAAATTGCAATTAAATATTAATATGAAATAGTTGATTCAATATGATTAATAAAAACAATGTGAATACCAACTTTCCATTCCGCCATTTACTTTATTACTAAGTTTGCCTTTTATACATTTCTTGTTGCTCGTGATAATACAAATGATAGTTCCAGTAATGTTCAGATTTGTCATGCTTTGTATCAGCAGTATCAGACATTTACTAGCAATTCGTCATTGAAACGAAGTACAATACAGGGTGTACCTGAAAATAGAAATCCAAGCTTAGATTCGTAAAAACTCAATTCTTCTACTACTAAAAAAAAAACAATAATTTATACATCACCCGAAAGCTCATTTTCCTTTCTATTGTATGACAACTAGAATGTGATCATTAAATCACATATTTTTGTTCTTTTTTTCTGCTTTTTTTTCTGCATTTTTTCAAAATAAAATATAACTGAATAACAAAGAACATATAAATGTAAGGTATAATACAATATAAACAAACAGTAATTTCTTCATGTCAAAATATTTTTTAACATAATATATGTACATTCAATAACGAAACTTATTTTTTCCATAACATATTATCATAAATTTAAAGTATTATCCGTACTATTCTGTCGGGAAAGTGCAGGAGACCGCAATCATAAGCAAAGCTTGACAAGGATGGCGGCCTCAAAAAAAAAAAAAAAAAAAAAATCTTAAGGTAAAACTTAAAACGGAAAAGTGTTTAAACGATCTTTGTGTATGAATTGTGCAAGTGTATATATATATATGACTGATTAAAAACAGCCTGAAGTGGCACTGACAAGAAAACTAAACGAATCAATGATAGTCGTTTTGAAAGACAAATGATTTGGGAATATTAATTATCAAAACTCATCTTGTAAGTCCTGATATTCTTATCTTCCATTTTAATCATTTTAAGGATAGCCTAAATACCTTTCTTTTACACACTTACTTCAAAAAGTATTTCTTATGTGATTATTAATTTTGTTATATGTAAATTTTTCTGCATACATTTGTACCTATATATTTTTGTTTTACATTATTTCTATACGTACATTCCTGTCATGAATATTACAAAAGATTTATACATTCGTGTAAGTTAATCATGTATAGGGTTTAGAGACAATAAACCTTTAATATGCGCTGTATGAAGGTGAATTATATATTCATGTATTAGCTGTTCTGTTATGAGCACATTAACCAAAAGTAATTGAGGAATATTTAGCAATTTAACGATATACTTGGGTCTCCTTTTTCAGGGACACCATGAACAAATAAATATGCTTGAACAAAATTGGTAACGAATACAATCAAAATAATCTAGAATAAATACATTTTTCCGAGTAAAATATGGTGATATCAATTTCGACAAAGATACTTTAAATCAAAAGGCACAAAAAACTATATAGGCACTTTGTTCATTCAACAACTAGGTAAATTCAAGAATTGCAAGTATTTGTCATTACTTGAAAAAGCAAAAAGAACAAAATTGTATATTTTGTATCTCCTACGGTTTTTTCATAAGTTTTCCTCACTGCTCTATTTTTCGTCAACCGACGCAGGATATATACGTATATATACGTTTATAGATGTTTATATAATTCTTCATGAGATTTGCCAATTCCATTGACACAACTGGATTCGCAACGGAGCTAAATTTTTCAATCTTCGCAACAACAACAAAATCAAAAAATAGGACACCAATGGGGAACCATCATTGTCTTATTTCCTTTCGCATTATAAATATTTACATATATATCATGTCATGACTAAAAATTACTAAACTGAATTGTAAAAAAAATCATCGTTTCATCATCATCATTATAGTTTTTTCAAAAAATGGAATGACCGGTTCACTGGGCAATACACCACAAAGTATCATTTCAAAACATCTTCTGATCATGAATACTTTGATAAGGATAATATGTTTTGTACAGACATAATTTCTGCATTAAAACATAACAAAGATGATAACAAAAAACAATCACCTGCTTGCCTGAATATAATGTTGACGGACTTTTGTAAATTGTAAATTGCTTGGGGAAGGGGGATGGGCCGGGTTCAATGTGGTCTAGTTGTTAAGGCATTGGCGTTCTCAGCAAGTAAACCGGTTCGATTCAAGGCAGAACAGAAATTAAACCTTTGCAAACAAATTTTTTAAAAGGAAAGCAATAGGGTCCTTGGATTTTAGCTACTCAATCATTATATTCTAATTTCCATTCGCAATATATACATATATACATCATGTCATGATTAAAAATTACTCAAATGAATTGAAAAAAAACCTATCGTACCATCATCACCATCATATTTTTCTCAACAATAAAAAGACGTCTTCTTTGAGTATTACACCACAGAATATCGTTATAAACAAATCATCTGATCATGAATACTTCGATAACTATCAATAAAATTGTCAGATAATTGTTTTTCATTGAAATATAATAATATTATAATAAAAATCAATCATCTGGTCTCCCAAATATGTGGTGACGGACTATTGGTAATTGCAAAATGCTCGGGGAAGGGAAATGGAGGGTTCAGTTAAGACCCAGCCCCGCCCCCCCCCCCCTTCCCTAAGGGATTATGCAAATGTACAATCATGTTCTCTTAATAAGACCTTATTCTTGCTTTAAATAAATGAATAAAACACCCTTTACATTTTTTGTAATCAGGTAAGAATGAAGACATCGCTAAAGTCAAAACCTCAACTGTGCCTTTGGCCTTTCAAAAATCGGTGGTGCCACTGAATCTATGTCACTGCTCTAATTTCTTCTGATGTCAACCGTTGAATCCATTGGAAGATTGACGGCAGCATCGCTAGTTACAGAAGCAACATCATCACTCCTCTCATTGTGTATGGTGTCATCCTCTGCACCCTAAGGGATACTGGTGGCAGCATCATTGTTGGTGGAAGCAACATCACCGGTGGCCTCAGTAGCTTTCATGGCATTAGTTGAATCCAGAGTAAAACTGACCGTGTCAGCATCCGTGGTGGAGAAAACATCATCATCTCTCTTAGTGACATTTGTGACAGATGCATCAAGAAGAAGACTGACCGTCACGACATCAGTGCTTGTTGGATCACGATCCGTGTCCTTCTTCTGTTCCTTGGTTGAACTTTAAATATCTTTGTGCATAGGTGGTGTGACCCCTTCCTCAACCTGGCTAACATCAAAGGTCGGATTGAACATACATGTACACATAGGATCGGGATTGTCGTCTTCGGTAGCCAACACGAAATTACCCGTGGCTCCTGGGCGCAATAAGCCAGGTGACGAGGATGGCACCGTCGAGCTTACCCCACCGCTGGAAGTGCTTGCTTCTTTCTTTAGGAACTTGTCGAAACAAGTTATCCCCCATTTCTTACGGATATGAGGCTTCCGGGCGCAGTAGAGTAGAAAGATGAACAATCCCTGGAAGGAGTTGAGGACGATGAAGATTGGCTGGGCCACCTGTTGAACGCAAATGTTCCAGAAATATTATAATTACGTATATGGCATTCCTACATGTTCTTCAGGTACTAAACATCTAAAGTGGTATTACTTGGGTATGTAATTATCATAACCGAGTTCTCAAGATACTTCTTAGAAGAGAAAGATATCACACATGAGTTATTCTTTAAACTCGTTGGCTTTACCTGACTGAATGACGGGATCAAAAGAAGATATCCGGTGATCCAGGTCAGACCGAGCAGAAGCAAGATGCAGATCGCGTTCTGGACGCGTTCGATAGTCTCTTGACGTTCTGCCTTAGCCTCTCTTTTCACCCGGCCAGTGAAGTTGGCTGACCGGAGCAATTGTCGAACCACCAGGATGAAGATGACAATGTTGATGAGGAGGATGATGGACATGGGAATCAGGAGACCACCGATTTGAGCCCAGAATTGTAGAAAGCATCTATTGATAGTAAATATGCATTTTGTAATGTGACTGAATCAAGTCAATCAGTACTGACTTTCTTAGCGATAGATATACAAAATGTCCATGGTCCTTGAAACATTTTATCTGAGAAATTGTCAAGGTAAATCATTTCCCATTATTTATTTATTTGCTTTCACATACATTACTAAAAACATCTGAGCTTTTAGTATGTGTGGTGAATGTGCTTTCTAAAGCTTGGATCACAACACATATCCATGAAAGTGGTACCTAAAGTAAACTCCATCTTCATGATCGCTTTTAATTATTGCTTCATCTGTTCATCGGGAGTCATCATGTGATTATGAGATTATTACAACTATAATGGAAACAATTGGACATGTTCAGGTTGAATCATTTTGTGCTATGTGTAACATGTGTGACGACAATCGCGTCGATCGAGATTAAGCCAAGGGATGGCATGGGTATGCGGGTACACATGAAATGAGCAGAGTTGAAAGAGCAGAGGAGAGACCAAAGAACCAGCGAAGGAGAGAGCAAATACGAGATATGGTGTGTTTCGAACGAGTAGTCTGACAAAGGTTTAGCAGGGAAAGTGCAGTGATAGAATTAGAAAGGTATAAAAATGAATTTACACGGGACAGTAGCCTAGTCACTGTCGGACACTACTAGACTTATATTATAGACCCAACTACAAGTATTCCCACTGGGCAATTTTGCATCAACTGTTACCACTTACAGATCATCTCGGGCGTAAGATCCTCTAGCAATAGCTCCGGTAAGAACCACGATTAGTGCAGGAATTCCTGAAATTACAAACGTGCAATTGTAAGGAAATACATTGTTTATAGTTATTCATAACACGCCTACACTGGACATGGGCCAAGCTAGCTCATTCCTTTCCCCGTTTCTCTGATATGCCTTAGTCCAGTAGACGGTACCATAGACCATGTACATGACCTGGAAAAGTTGATAAGTACAAGGTTTTTTTGTTGATTCGTGTTCTAGATGGGTATTGAAGTAAATTCAGCTTGGTTGCCAGCTTGGCAACTTTTTTAATAGCCATATTAGCATAATCATCTAATTAGCATTTGTGCAATTTGTGATAATGTTGCTAATCTCAATCCAGGAAGCATGAAAACATGGATAATACGACTTTTCAAGGGTTTTATATGACAAGGAATTCATTTATGACACCAATTTTTATTTTAAGTAATACAATTGTCTTAAATAGCATAATTAGCATAATATGTACAATATATGGACTTCATTGTCAGTGTTTGTCTATAAAGCCTTAAAATGGTGCAATGCAACATTGTAAATCACTTTTGAAAGAATAATCATTAATTCATGAGAAGATATCCCATGTATACGTAGTATAATTAGCCTTATTAGCATTATAATCTAATTAGCATATATGTGCAGTATGTAATAAGGTTGCTTATCTTAATCCAGGAAGCCTGAAAACGTGCATATTGTGACTTTTCAAGGATTTTCCATGACCAGGAATTCATTTATGACACCAGTATTTATTTTTAAGTAATGAATTGTCTTAAATAGCATCATGATGAGCTAATTAGCACATGTACGATGTATGGACTTTGTTGTCATTGTTTATCTATAAAGCCTAAAAATGGTGCAATGCAAAATTGTAAATGACCTTTTGAAAGACTATACATTAATTCATTAGAAGATATTCCATGTAGATGTCGTATAATTTGCCTAATTAGCATATACACTGTATATGCAATATGTAATAATGTTGTTAATCTTAATCCAGGAAGACTGAAAACATGGATAATATGATTTTATGATTTAGTTGTGACACCATTTTTCATTTTTAACTAATGCAATAAGCTTAATATGTAATTATTGTACTAATATTAAATAAGCTTAATTAGCATATATGTAGAATATTAATTATTTGGGACTCTATTTAGCTTCACAAATTGTATGTCCAATGTGGTGGTTATCTTGGTCGCAAGGCAATGTTGTCGAACCTCATAAAATGTCTAGGAAATGACGAGGTCATCGTACGCATTGATGGTTGGGCTTCAGTCATTGGATTTAGAGAGACTGTCAAAAAAACACTAAAGATGGTTAAAGCAGATGATAATGATGGAATCGATGATGTGATGAGACAGGTACTATATAGGCCAGGGATGTTGAATACAACAGTGCGAACTATGATCTGTCTATGTTTACCAAAGCCAGAACCATTGAGAGTACAGGCCCGACGTTGCTCAAGCTTGTGGCAGAATTCCTGGAAAAGTCATATTATCCATATCCATATCCATATCCATATGGGGGCGCCAGCCCCCCCCCCCCCCCCCAATAAAATTGAACCATGACTTATTTTCAATTCCATATACAAGTTATGTATAAATGTTCGTGATATCACATGATTTTCAACAAATAACGCGTTTCTGTTGCAAACTGACACATTCCCAAATAGCCAGGAAGAGCGTATGTTTGTTATAGTCACTAAGGGGCCTTATAGTGGCCACTAACAGTAGTAAAATAATTAGTAAAACATTAGTAAAAAAATTCCTTTCCAGAAGCTACTCTGACAAGCACTGCCGAGAGATACATGCTACCCACCACTCGGACTGAGCATGCACAGATTTGCGAACGAGCGTTCAATAGTTACATCATGTAACACTGCACATGGGGCCCAGTCGGGAAACTGAATTCAGACAAGAACACGATACAACGAATCATCGTCTCTCTCTTATAATTTAATGACACGTGAAAGCTTCCGCGCTTCGCGCGGAATGGGCAAAAATGAATTCAGACAAGGATTAAGATTTATTTATTGAAACATTAAAGTTTCCGCGCTTTGCGCGGGAGGGGAGGGGGGGGAGAACTGTTTTCAGACAAGGATTAAGAGTCGGGCCTGGTACAATGAATCGTCTTCTTTCTCTAATCATTTAATGAAACGTGAAAGCTTCCGCGCTTCGCGCGGGATGGGCGAAAAAGAATTCAGACAAGGATTGAGAGTAATAATTGAATAAAACGCAAGCCCTCCCGCGCTTTGCGCGGGAGGGGAGTGGGGAACTGAATTCAGATAAGGATTGAGAGTCGAGAACGGTACAACGAATCGTCGTCTTTCTCTAATAATTTAATGAAGTGTCAAATCTTCCGCGCGAAGTGCGGAAGGGGGAAAACTGAATTCAGACATGAACACGATACAACGAATCATCGTCTCTCTCTAATAATTTAATGACACGTGAAAGCTTCTGCGCTTCGCGCGGAATGGGCGAAAATGAATTCAGACAAGGATGAAGAGTAATGAATTTAATGAAACGTCAAAGCTTCGGCGCTTCGCGCGGGAGGGTAGTGGGGGAGAACTGATTTCAGACAAGGATTAAGAGTCGGGACTGGTACAATGAATCGTCTTCTTTTTCTAATAATTAAATAAAACGTCAAAACTAAATTCAGACAAGAACACGATGCAACGAATCGTCTTCTCTCTCTAATAATTTAATGACACGTGAAAGCTTCCGCGCTTGGCGCGGAATGGGCGAAAAAGAATTCAGACAAGGATTAAGAGTAATGAATTTAATGAAACGTCAAAGCTTCGGCGCTTCGCGCGGGAGGGGAGGGGGAGAACTGATTTCAGACAAGGATTAAGAGTCTGGACTGGTACAATTAATCGTCTTCTTTCTCTAATAATCAAATAAAACGTCAAAACTAAATTCAGATAAGAACACGATACAACGAATCGTCTTTTTTTCTCTAATCATTTGAGTAAACGTGAAAGCTTTCGCGCTTCGCGGGGGATGGGCGAAAAAGAATTCAGACATGGATTGAGAGTAATAATTGAATGAAACGCAAGGCTTCCGCGCTTCGCGCGGGAGGGGGGATGGAACTGAATTCAGATAAGGATTGAGAGTCGAGAACGGTACAACGGATCGTCTTCTTTCTCTAATAATTTAATGGAGTGTCAAAGCTATCGCGCTTCGCGCGGGAGGGGAGGGGGGGGGGACTGATGATAATAACTTAGTTCCTGGCCCGGGTGCGCGTTTCCGTTTTACACCCTGCCCTAGGCTTTTCTCCAATAAAATTTTACAAACCGACTGGTATTCGGAGTCTAGTCGTCCACATCTTGCCTCGGCGCTCTGAGCTCTGCACACCACCAGAACTCTGAAAACGTCACGTAGCGCTAGCTAACTCTAGTTGATCTTCCTAGTCGTATCATTTATTTTTATCCATTAATACGCAATACTCTAAGAGCGTGAGGATGCGTGATCAGCTCGCAAAATTTAGCCCAGCGATAACAAAACAATAATATATCGGGAAAACCGTCTTGAACAAGAAGACCCTCGCATCCCCAATTGAAATTGTACATAAGCTTTGGCTTCGCTATTCTTGACGTCGATATAAACAAACTTAGACTTCGGATACAGCATGTTTCGTGTAATTTCTTGCCGAAAAGCCTAGGGCAGGGTGTAAAACGGAAACGCGCGGCCCGGGTTTATAGGGTTAAATTTGTAGGCATGAATATATTTGTCGGTAATTGATGGCCTGAAAATGCGTCTAATTTGATTCTAAAATTGCAAATGCTTCTTACTCTAGGAGGGGCCAGAACCCCCTCCCAGACACACCGCCGCTTGGTCGCTCCGCTCCCTCGCCGCCTAAGCCTCGTTCTGTCGCTTCATCGTTTCACATATACTTCACCCCATGCCATTTTGTGCCCCCACCCCCCGGTAAGAAATTCCTGGATTCGCCACTGATGCCCATACCCATGAGCGGGCCCATTAGACACTACTTTGAGAACTGTTCAGCGGGGCCTGCATGTTAGAGTGGGGGTGATGCGGATTTTTTTTATCAGCCCCCCCCCCCCCCCCCCCCCCAAAAAAAAAAAAAAAAAAAAAAAAAAAACGTTTTTGCTTATTACGCCATTGCTCCCATGGGTTTAGAGTCTTCTTTGTACAAATCACATGCCATGCCGATTATTATATATCAATTACACATTAATGGCGACCTATGACGAATTCATGGGCATTGTTAGATGACGAACGGTAAAACTTCATCAAGGGCCTATCAACTTTTACTCAACACCAACTACAATCAGTTTCCTCCCCATCTCGTGGCCGACGTCACCACCAATCTCATCCTCCTCGGGATCAACGACGACCCACCCATTACTGCCCAGGCCCTGAACCCTAATGCCGCATCCCTTAAATGTATCCTTGAAATGCACTTGAAATGATCTAGTTTTGCGAACAAAGCAGCTCCTGCATTAGCCGTCATTAGCACATATTGTGACCTCCTACATTTATGTACCCCTATTATATTGTCTGCCTTTTCTCTATTTGACTCAATCTGCGAAGGGTACAACTCTGCAGTTGTATGAAATCTGGATGAAATCAAGAAGAAGAGGAAGATGCCTGTTGGACTATAGTCCGTCTCAGTGTGATCTTTACATACGTATTGTCAATTTAATTAGCATGGTTCAATGAATATAGTACACTGCCAGAGGTTTTGAATTACTTTGTTCTTTAGAAAACAGTGGGGGAAAATGTCCTTTGTTTAATATATGAATTGTAAAAGAATTACATTTGATCGCCCATTCTTTATTTTTGTATTGCTGTAAGTTGATCGCAGCAAAGCAGGTTGTCGGACCATGCCAAATTTATACTGTTAGCACCTACATGTATAGTTCAAACAAGTCTGTCAAAGGTATCTGATCTAGAGACATTCTATAGGTATGTAAAAAACATAAATTTCTTACCCCATGCAGCTAAGAAAGCCTTGAACATGAAATTCTGGATGTAGGTGTTAAAGATCTTCACAATGATGAGGTAGATATTGTACCCCTCTACACCCATCCATGCAATGGAGGACAAAACGAAGTAGTGAACTAGGGCCGTCAGGAACCCACAGGGTCCAGCTTGGACCTCACGATAATCTCTGATAGAATCCAGTGAGATCATGATGACAAATGTCGTGTAGAGACACAGCAAGGTCAGGCACAGATAGATGAAGATCTGGTTAGTCTGTTTGGTCCTTAAATCCCTATGAAGATCAAAATAAGGTTAGAAAAGCGTCGAAGCAATTTTGTACCATATGTACAGGTCACGTCATTAGCAACACAGAACATAGAAACATCAAACAACATGAAAAAAACAAAGTAAAATGAAGGGGAAAATCTTTATAAAATGAAGGAGAATACTTTATTTTGCTTTACTTATATACATGTATCTCTTCTATTTCTTGGCACAAACCATTAGAATGGCCACGCGTGTTGAATACAATTTATCATGGTGTAACTATTAAGGACGATGTCGAATGGGAAATATATATATACGCCAAAGATGTTCGAAACGAATATGCTTTCTATTCTATGCAAACCATTACGCAGATGATTCGATCTACGAATTTAATAGAATATCAATATATAATATTGGTGCGATATAAACAAATTAATAATGTAATATATTTATGACCCTCATCACACCACCCCTACACCACCAAGCAACTAATCATATGATGGTGTTTTCTCTTCTTCTTCTTCTCCAACTTGTTCTTCTTCTTCTCCTCCTCCTCCTCCTCTTCTCCTTTCTATCATGAACTGTACATTGTTGATAGTAGTCCTCAACAGTTCTGCTGGTTCAAACAGAAGTGATATCGAACAGAACTGTGCTGGAGGTTTATACGTATTTCACAAATCATTTGATTAAGAGATACTTGCAATTTGCAAGATTATTTAATGAATTCAAAAATTGCATCTTTTTTATAGTTTATGTAATTATTGTTTGTTCAAAAACTAACATATAAAAATCGAAAATAAAACGACCAGAGAATAACTATATATTATGTCCCTTTGTATAACATTAATGATGGCATTTTTTTTTCTCAATGGGCTCACTTGTTCCACAAGTAGGTTGCCAATGTCACAAGAAGACTGAAAATAGAAATACAGCAGCCAATGTAAGTCAGGATGTTGTAAGCCTCGATTGGTGAATTCTCCGGTCTATGGATATCCTGTAACATGAAAGAAATTTGAGCCCAAACTGAAACACATTCTTCGAATGCCCAAATAAATCTGAGTATTAGACCATCGGCTCTCATAAGGTCTTTGTGTCATTATTTGAAAACTGAGAAATCCGAGGCTTATTAAAGTGGTAGAACCTCCATATTACTGATGGAAAACAAAGAAAAGAATGTCACTTTACTATCTTTCACACAAAACATCACATCTCCAAACTTTATTCGATCTCAAAAGTGAGAAAATTATTCAAACCGAGTTGAAGACCAGCTCTATACTCCAGCGTTCTTCGGAAGTAAGAGGGAAATTGTAAAAGGGGAAGAGGTCGAAAAATGACTGCTCGTCCACAAACACCTGTTAGTATTTCTTGGACCAACTAAACCCCTGGGTCATCAAGAGGACTATTACACTATGGGCGTGTTTATGCTTCACTTTTTCTGGCCAGAATCAGGCATCTGTTACGCGTTTAGTTTAAAACACGGTTGCGTCCATGCTCACTTTTGTAGAATCACCGAAAAACGGCGATCACGATCGCCGATCGTAAACTCACAAAAAGATGCGTAAAATTGCCTGGAGGAGCCAGAGAAGTGAGCATGAACAGTACACCGTGGAACTGCGATTACGATGAGCGTTTACGATGAGCGTTACAAATCGCTCATTCTCCCTTCAAAATCAAGCATAAACGCGCCCAAAGTCTCTAGTAACATACTGCGTTTATATAGTTAGTAAGGGCTACAGTTATCCGGGGAGTAGTTAAATGGTAAGAATGGATATAATAAGTAACTAATATTGTTTTTCACTGACCATTATAACAGCGAAGTTGGTAAGATAATCACACGCACAGCGCACTCTCTCCTCATCATAACGCTCATCAGAAGATGTGATTCCAGAAACAAGAACACACCCATCTTGGGACCAATCTTTCTGCTCCTCATCCCAGAATGAACAATTGGGATTCGTGTAGCCAGACTACATAACAACAACAACAAAAACAGCAAGAAATGCATAGACCCATAATAACATTTGTTAAACAAGGCATGAAAGTAGAATAAATGATAATCTGATTGTCAGTTTAAAAGCCCAAGTATTATGAGAGGAATCAAACACAGGAGTTAAAAAAGAAAAACATAGGCTGAGATAACAATAATAAATAATACATTATCCCCTATATATATATATATATATGTGTGTGTCTAGAAATTTAATTCTCTATAAATACTGCTAAATGTAGATTACAAACATGTGATAAACACGTTATTCTGGCATTTTATTGTTACGATAATAATAATAATATCGCTTTCATATAGCGCTTAATACATCTATGATGTCTTTAAGAGCTTTACAGATATACTATTACCCCGGCCATTGGATTCAATACTTGCCCAAACACATTCTGTGCACAATCTCCACTTCCTGGGTCTTACCGGGTACCCATTTAACACCTGGGTGGAGAGCAGCAAGTGCAGGTTAATATCTTGCCAAAGGATATTAGTGCCGTGTCGAGATGCGAACCCTCGACCTTCGCATCTCTAGTCAAGCGCATTAAACCACTCGACCAAGACACTATAGATCTTACCATTATTGTAGTGAAGGTAAAATTGATGAATTCGTTCAAGGCTGCTACTTTCCCTTGACCGATACTGAGAGAAATCACGTGCGAGTTCGCCGATCGATTGAAGCCTTCATTATCTGCACTGATTGTGCGCAATGATTTAGAAATGAACAGGGCTGGACTTGAAAATACATTGAAGTTGACCCGGATGTGGTCACCACTGCCATTCGACGGAATGATGGATGATACTGAAGGTGGAATGTTGACCTGAGCGATGGTGTCTGGTATGTTAGCATCTTGGTCATCTGGAATCGGAGGACTGATGGTAATATTGGACTTGGTCAGGTCTGAAAGACTGTATACAGCTAGCGAAATCACGAGACCGCTCATTACGTCGTCAGCAAGTACACTCTGAACCTGTTATGTGAATTACAACTTCAATTATTATTATTATTGTTATTATTGTTATTATTTATATTATTATTATTATTATTATTATTATAATTATTATTATCATTATTATTATTATTATTATTATCAATATTATTGTTATTATCATTCTCATCTTCATCATTATTATGTGAATTAGAACCCCAATTACTATTATTATTATTTTTTATTATTTTTATCATTATTATTATTACTATCATTGTGAACATCATTATTATTGTATTCATTATTTTTTATTATTATTATCCATATTATCTGAAAGTGAGAGAAGGAACATTTGCTCATGCACGATGTAAAATGATCTCCCTTGATAAATTCATAAAAGCAGATCAATTGAGGTGTTCAAAAATATATTATTTAGATTTCGATTGGAACATACTTAATTGTTCCATTTTTTATGTTCTGTAGTCTGATTAAAAATCTATCAAGAATTATTACCTTATCCTTTTATTTTATAAAGATTGGTTAAAACATTACGGAAAATCTGAGACACTGTCTGTAATCTTTGCTTGAAAAATGACTGACAGTTTCAATCATTTGGGATTGCAGACAAAAAGCACTGTATGATGTTCGCGCTCGGACAAAGAACATTGTAACACTTAAAGTAGTGGGTATCGCAGCAAAATTTTACTATTTTCATGTTAACCAAAATTTCGAGGGATCTCACTCTTGAACTATTAAGCGGTATTGGCATTGTTCGTTTCTTTACAGGGAATGGCTAAAATCACGACTCTAACTTCGACCATTCAGATGGATGGATTTCTTAAGTGAGGTATATAATAAATATCATTATTATTATTTTTGTTTTATAATTGTTTGTGCCGCGACTTGTTGGACACCAGATTGAATAAGACCACAATGAAAGAATGGCAGTGTCAGGATTTTTAAATTTTGTTATCTATGCAAAAAAAAAGGGAAAATAAACGTGAACATGAAATTCTATATTTTAGTATACTGGTTGAAATCAAATTATTTTTTCATAACCTAGGATATAGGCCTAAATGTAAAATCACCTGTACGGCTACATTTGGCTGCTGAATGTTGAGCATCCCACCATCGGCAACCTGAACATGACTGATTTGTTCCTCAAAAGCCTGGACAAACTTACTTATTGCCCCACCTTCGTCCTGTGCGGCTTCAAGTTCTTCTGTTTCTACCTGAGCTATATTGCTCACAATACTCGTTATAGACTTTGTTACCTGTCAATCCAATCACAAAAGAAGAAGATGGTTTAAACCATAGTAGGAGAAAGCTGCCAAAGCCCGGAAATCAAACTGAATGACAATAGGATATTAAATAACATGACAGCCCTTTCACAGCTTTTATTTTAAAGCTGTTGAACAACTTCTGGAAGAACCAACCGTCGAGGGGTCAAAAAGATATGTTAGGGCAGTTAAAGACCTAAATCTGTATTGGAACAAATTACATATTATACAAATTGTCCAAAAACAGCCTGATGCGGGGTAGCGACTTTGCGTTTTACACCCTGGCCTGGACATTTTCCCGGTAAATAGCAATGAAACTGCTTGAATGAGTCTAGTCTACGCTCCTCGATCGGGCGCGCCAGTTCCAAATCGAATCGTACATGCACAGACGTACGTCGATGCAGCATTTATACACACCGTACGCAGCTGCAATACTGAAGATTAAGGGAGAAGATATAGGATTTCAAGTTCAGAACAACAAGTTAAGAAGCTTGCTGCACGATGGAATTCATCGAGGATGATGACGGAGTGGCAATGCAGACGCCTTTGCGGATACTGTAAATCCAGTTTTGAATTGTAGTTATATGAGTACGATTAACTGTAACTGTTAGGCATCCATAGTTAGCAAAACTAAGAGTAAGACTAAGTGAGTCGCTACACAGTGTCACATTGTCACTGTCACTGTCAGTACTGTCTGTCAGTCATCACTACATATTTCTTCTTTATATAACTATTTATGCATACACATACTCCTGTATCTTTTGTATTACTTCTCTGACATTGAAGGATTAGATTACCTTCACGAAAAAAAAAAGTATATGAATGCTGTAAAGCAGTAAATAAAGTGCAAATGAATTCATGTAAAACTGGTGTATAATTTCCTTTATATGTTATGTGTCTGTACATTACACTAGACAAAGTGATGAATGGAAAAAGAGAGAAAGAGAGGTCTTATAAACAAATATCATGAATTTAAAATGAGAAAGAGAGAAAGGGAGAGAGAGACAGAGGTCTTAGAAACAAATATGAATTCAAGAAGTGAGAAAGAGAGGGGGTCTTAGAAACAAATATCATGAATTGAGAGCTAGAGAGAGAGAGGTCTTAGAAACAAATATCAAGAAATGAGAAAGAGAGGGGGGGGGTCTTAGAAACAAATATGAAGAGAGAGATCGAGAGGCCTTAGAAACAAATATGAAGAGGGGGTTAATGAGAGAGAAAGAAAGAGGGGTCTGAGAAATACATACGAGAGAGAGAGTGGGTCGAGAGAGAGAGGTCTTAGAAAACAAATATGAATAGAGATGGGGGGGGGGGCGGGGGAGAAATGGGTCTTAGAAAACAAATATGAAGAGAGATGAGGGGGGGGGGGAGGTCTTAGAAAACAAATATGAAGGGAGAGGGGTCAAGAGAATTAGAGAAATTAGGTCTTAGAAACAAATGACATGAATTTATAAAATGAAAGACGTGATCCCACAATAATAGAAAATGGTACGAGTGCAATATTTAAATCACAGTTTATGTATTACATTACCATTACACATATTATGTCGAGTGTAGTCTGTGTATGTGTCGATATGTGTACACGTGTGTTAGGGGGGGGGGTCCGAATCAGCAAATGGTTTGAAAGTAGGCTACACGTCAAAAATTGAAACCCTGAAGAAGGCGGAATTAAACCACAAAAACCATAATATTATTTGGTTTCTCTCTTTCCTTACTTTGATTAATTCCTTCTCTAATTTCTCTCTTTCTTTCAAGTTAGTTTTTGTTTTCTCTCTCTGCTTATGACATTCTTTGTTTCCTCTCTGTTCTTTAATTATTTATTGTTTTTCTCTATTTCCTTCTGTTGTTATTCGTTGTTTTTCTCTCACTCGTACGTCTCGATACAAAAGTACATGTACCGCGTACCGCGACACTGGACATATAGGACGTACGTTGAGCATTGCAGAAGAGCTACGTGCGCGCGCAATATCTTGTCATGGATAGACTTTTCCCAGTCGGTTCCTTGAAATTTATTGGGAAAAGGTCCAGGCCAGGGTGTAAAACGCAAAGTCGCATGCGGGGTAAGGTTCCTTCATTCACAGTAGTTTAGCTTCAAGGCCTCAAATATTGTTAAAAACGGTTATGGGATTTACCTCTTTCATATTCTATAAACAATTTATATATGTATTGGAGGGAAAACTTCACTTTTTCCCCATGAGATATTTATCGGAACATAATAAAATTCATCAACCATCGCAACGTCATATTCAATAGGATCGGTCTGGTATCGTGCAGAATACCTCTTCACTAGTAAGATTTAGCTTCACAATGTTTGATGTTATCTCTGCCACAAACATGATGTCATCTGATGTGATATCTTCGATGTTGGAAGTAATGTACGCAACTTGCTGGCTGACTTCAGCTGCGTTTTCTTCACTTACGATTACCTAAAATTTGAGGGGAAACTATTATTACAGCATGTACACTTTGAGTTGAGTGATAAAACTTTCCCTCCCTAGGGCCCGCCCCCCCCCCCCCCCACTCAGTGTTATTTAGGGAACGCGTATGCATGTTCCCTCTCTTTGAAATCCCCCCTAAGTCCGCTGTGTAAAGTCCATACTGGCCGATTATTTTTTTTGTGTATTACGAGCCGGACTTTGTTGCGTGAAAGTACCCTTTTACCGGAGATCTGGGGAACATGAATGCGGTCCCTCCGTTCCCGGAGTGGGGGGGGGGGGGGGGTCTTAAGGTAACATCAACAATTAGCGAACGCATTCCCCTTACAATATTGCAATGACAAATAAGTAGGTTTCTTTTTCCATATACCATCTTAATTATAACAAAAATTAAGGATGTGTCCTATAATATCTAATTTCACAACTCATGAACCGGCAAATGGTAGATTATTTCCGAATAAATTATCGCTACGGTTGTCAAATGATTTTAATCAGACCAACATCTTATAAATGCAATAATTCGGTAAAATTATACCAGTGTCAAACTATGTTATGACTTTCAATGCCGTATCAAGAGTGCTCCTATTTTAGTATTGTCAATGAATATGACAGAGAATATGCTGCCGCCTTGAATACAAATCTTCCAATCCATTTGTGAATGGAATGATATTAAAACAATCAGTATAATTGATTGAACATGGGCTATTTATTACCTGTTAGACATGATTTCATAGTTTTCAAATATAAAGTAAGGATACACTCTTTACAAAAAAAATTAATAAGAATGGAAAATGAATGTCTATTGTGTAAAATTGTACACATTACTGGTAAAAAAAATAATGTAAAGAATCGGGTGAAATTTACCCTATAATAGGTCATTTTATACCTATCTTTTTTTTATAATAATGTTTTTAAAAAAATTCAGGTTGTAATTGTTAGTGGTATCTACAAAATACTAAACACAAATGCACTACATATGAAGATTATTAAAAAATCTTTTTTTCAATGATCGAAATATGAAAAGAAAATTCTAAAAAAAAACCTGTGCAATTTCTATGAGAGTATCTGTGACATTTCTAAATGGTCCGCAATTATCCACAGGATACCACTGGCTCTGGGTAATACCATCGCCAAAACACAGAGCCCGTCCGATCGGTTCATTGGCTGTTCGGTATATAAACAAATACACACATAATATCAAAAGAACACTGACAAACAATTATTACCATAGAAGGAGACATAATAAAAGTAAAGAAGAAGCGTCTATGATTACAATTTTCTCGAGAAATTCATGACTCTGGAAATAGTCAATACATTCAACAACACGCGCGGATCTAGTATATAAATCTAATTCCGAGGGCTAAGGGCTTGGGGTTCCTGCATTCATTTTCTACGTGTGCCCCGCATATTCATTTGTATTCATGAAAACAGTTTGGGGGCTTGAATATCTATAGAAAGGGGCTTTTAGACTCCATGCCCCTATCTTGATTCGCTAGTGGTTACCACTTGACTGCTACCCACATACATGTATGTGTTATCAGGCGCGGATCCAGGGGGGGGGCCGAGCGGGCCTTGGCCCCCCCCCCCCGCAAAAAAAAAAAAAAAAAAAAAAAAAGAGAGAAGAAAGGAAAAGAAGGGAAAGGGAAAGAGGAGAGAAAGGGAAAGAAAGAAGAGGAAGAAGAAAAGAAAAGGGGGAAAAAGGAGATCGGGGGGGGGGGGGCGAAAGGGCCCTGCCTCCCAGGCTGTTGACCCCCCCCCCCCCTCCCCCCAATCAAAAAAATAAGAGAGAAGGAAGGAAAGGGAAAGAAAAAAGGAAAAGAGGAGATACTGGCGTACCGATGGGGGGGGGGGGGGGCTTGGGGGAAATCAAATTCAAACGTGGTTTATTTCTAATTCCACAACGGTGGATTACAAATAATGCTGATATGACATAATTTCCGAGATTTTTCCTCACTTTTTAGTAAATTATACGTTTGTATGTGTTTGTTGGAAAATGACAAATTCCTAAATTTACAGCCAGGCAAGAAATATGATTCTTGAGATTCCTACATGTCAGTGCCCGAGGTACGGCGGGGATCGGGAGCACCGAGCTCCCCCCCCCCCCCCCCCCCCCCCACTTTTTTGAAAAAGTATATTAAAGAGAAATAATATAGAATGAGAGCAAGAATGAAAGAATAGTTAACTGCCAGTGTTAAAAAATAATGAGGCATCAAAATATGCCCATCTGACCGTGATTAATGCCTAAAACCCCTAAGCCTCCGGGGGCTCTGCCCCCTGGATTCCACCTAGGGCCCTACGGCGGGCCCTTAGATGATCATCTGACGGTAATTTAATGCCTCAAACCCCTGATTTTTGGCGGCTCCGCCCCCTGGATCCCACGCCAAATAGTGACCTGCCAGTGTCACAAAATAATAAGGTATACAAAAAAAATGCTCATCTGACCTTAATTAAACGCCTAAAACCCCTGAGCTTCCAGTGCCGGCTCCGCCGCCTCGACCCCACCAGGGGCCCTAAGACGGGCCCCTGAATGCTTATCTGACCGCTTGCGGGGTTAGACAAGGTATCAAAATGTGTTTATCTGACCGCAGACGCGTAGCCAGGGGGGGGGGGGAGGGGGGGGCGGTCCCCCAAATCGGAAGAGGACGTAGGAAGAAAAAGGAGCAGACAAAGAACATCTTTGAAATTCAGACAAGGATTAACAGTATAGAGAACGGTACAACGCATCGGCTTCTTTCTCTAATAATTTAATGAAACGTCACAGCGTCGCGCAGGAGGGGAGGGGGGGGGGGGGGGACTGAATTCAGACAAGGATTAAAAATCGAGAACGGTACAACGAATCATCTTCTTTCTCTCATAATCTTATGAAACGCCAAAGCTTCCGCGCTTCGCGCGGGAGGGGGGGAACCTGAATTCAGACGAGGATTCAGAGGCGAGAACGGTAATACGAATCTTAAATGGCTTAATGAAACGTAAAAGCTCCCGCGCTTAGCGCGGGATGGAGGGGGAACTAAATTCCGATGAGGATTATTTTCGAGAACGGTACAACGAATCGTCTTCTTTCTCTAATGATTTAATGAAAATTAAAAGCTTCCGCGCTTCGCGCGAGAGGGGGGAACCTGAATCTAGACGAGGATTAAGAGTCGAGAACTGAACAATGAATCGTCTTCTTTCTTTAATAGTTTAATGAAGCGTCAAAGCTTCCGCGCTTCGCGCAAGAGGGGGAGGGGGGAGACTGAATTAAGACAAGGATTAAGAGTCGAGAACGGTACAACGAATCGTCTTCTTTCTCTAATGATTTAATGAATCGTAAAAGCTTCCACGCTTCGCGCAGAAGGGGGAAAACTGAATTCAGACGAGGATTAAGAGTCGAGAACTGTACAACGAATCGTCTTGTTTTTCTAATGATTTAATGAAACTTAAAAGCTTCCGCGCTTCGCGCGGGAGGAGGGGGGGGGGGGGGAGGGAGAATCTAAATTCAGATGAGGATTATTTTCGAAAACGGTACAACGAATCGTCTTCTTTCTCTAATGATTTAAGGAAATTTAAAAGCTTCCGCGCTTTGCGCGGGAGGGGGGGGGGCGGGGAAACCCAAATTCAGACGAGGATTAAGAGGCGAGAACGGTAATACGAATCTTTAATGGCTTAATGAAACGTAAAAGCTTCCGCGCTTCGCGCGGGATGGAGGGGGAACTAAATTCCGATGAGAATTATTTTCGAGAACGGTACAACGAATCGTCTTCTTTCTCTAATGATTTAAGGAAATTTAAAAGCTTCCGCGCTTCGCGCGGGAAGGGGGGGGGGGGAACCTAAATTTAGACGAGGATTAAGAGGCGAGAACGGTAATACGAATCTTTAATGGCTTAATGAAACGTAAAAGCTTCCGCGCTTCGCGCAAGAGGGGGAGGGGGGAGACTGAATTTAGACAAGGATTAAGAGTCGAGAACGGTACAACGAATCGTCTTCTTTCTCTAATGATTTAATGAATCGTAAAAGCTTCCACGCTTCACGAGGAAGGGGGAAAACTGAATTCAGACGAGGATTAAGAGTCGAGAACTCGACAACGAATCGTCTTCTTTCTCTAATAGTTTAATAAATCGTAAATTTTTTCCGCGCTCCGCGCGGGAGGGGAAAAATTAAATTCAGACGAGAATTATTTTCGAGAATGGTACAACGAATCGTCTTCTTTCTCTAATAATTTAATAAAACGTCAAAGCTTCCGCGTTTCGCGGAGGAGGGAGGGGGGAAAATCGCCCCTCCCTGCACCGACCCCCCCCCCGCATTACGTCACTGTTGGTCACTATTACGTACCAATATTTGGCTCGCATAATTTCAAATTTGGGCCCCCCCCCCTAAGAAATCCTGGATCCGCGCCTGTGTGTTATCGCTTTTGTATGCCTGTGCTTACCACGTAAATGTACGCGCTTAGGGCAGTGCACTTTCAAGACCGTAGCACTGCACAATGCCAAGCCCTGCTGTGTAATTAACACTGCAATGATGTAATACAGGTCTTGAACAGTAGATGGCGCTCTTCCAAAAAAAAATCTGGCTTTTGATGTGTACAGTGTACAGTTTTTGTCAGGTTTTTGTACAGTACAAAAATGCTGTAGCACAGGGGGTATGAACGCGTTTTAAGCCAATAGCAGTCAAGTGGTAAATAACGAAGTGAAACAAACTATATCGACTGAACATCATGAAAGTAAGGATATTTTGGAAATGATATTGCGAGTAAATAAGTCGTTTTCTATCGCGCAATTGCCATTCATTAACACGTTACCCCCAAAACGCGTTTTTTTTTTTTTTTTTTTTTTTTTTTTTTGCAGCGGATTACCGCGCCATATTTGAACTAGCCTATAGGGAAATTATCATAATGACCGTGTTATCCAACCTAATCCCCCGTCTAATTCCTCAAATAAAAAAAATGAATTAAAGACCATCAAAACCAACCTTGAGTAGTGTTGAATGGACACATTCCTGTTGAATTCGCCCACGTACCGTTTTCACCCACCGGAAATTCGACTTCTTCAGACCGAGGAGATATCCATGAGATATTCTGGCAAATAGCTTCACAAAAAAGAGTGAATAAAAAGTATTAAGACAAAGCCCCCGATAACGTTTAATTCCACGTATGTTTATGAATTTTAAAATGAATTGCTGCAAACTGTGTAGGTATTCCTGTTTCCAAGAAATGTCCAATGCTAGGGAAGCAAAACGTGCAGCGAGAAGGCGACTAGTTTAATTCGTCAATGCGCCATGATTAAGACGGGAAGGTGAGAAGGTGAATCGTCAAAACACGTCAAGGCGCCATATGTTTAAGTGAGAAGCGAGAAGGGGTGTAATAACAACTTGCTAAAGCCCCTTCCACACTGGATCTGCGTAGAGTTGCGTAGTGTGGCGTACCGAGTACGCCGAAATTAGGCTGCGTATTCATGAAAAAAAAGTTGCTTCGGCGTAGTCCCTGCTTAGATTATGCGTAGACTTGCGTACAAAATGCGTACTTTCCGCGTCTAGTGTCAAAGCCGAAAGTACGCGAAAAAATAAATAAACATGTTTAATTTGTTTCGTTCCGTAGGCCATCGTAGGGCAGCGTAAGCTCGGCGTAGTCGGTACGTAACTCTACGTATGGCCCGGTGTGAAAGGGGCTTATTTAAAGGCGCCTTGTTAAAGCCGAGAAAGACGCCTTCTCGTCTTATACAAGGCGCCTTAGCTATTTTGAGCCACTCGCCTTCTTGTCTTCTCGGCCCTAAAGGTACCTCTTAACAATGTTAAATCTGAGATGCAAGGCCCTATCAGTGCTTGTGATATGGTGTAACATTGAAGCCCTAAAAAAAGCTTCAAAATGATCAAGAAGTGTCTCAAAAAATTAAAAATCTTTGAGTGACCGGTTTTACCATACTCGTTTCCCCCAAAACACTGTAGTGTTATGAAAACCGTTAGGAAAACGCAAAATTTGATTTCGATTTCCAATCATAAATATCTTGATAATCAGACAGGCGATCGGCTTGTAAAAGCCATGGGATTCCTGACCTACCTAAAGGTTTATAATTATCATTGCAGCATGAGCCAAATCCATTTTTTTGTCTGAATTTCAAAGAGAAAATCACATTTCTAGAAAGTTTATTTTCTGCTCTTCATATGACACCTCAATCAGGAAAAAAGAGCCAGGAATAACAAGGTTCTGTTTGTTTAAAGTCATACTTGCATTTCAAACACTGGTTGTTGCTACGGCAGGCAGCCTGTTTGAACGAATTCGGTTACTAAAATTATGGAAATGTATTACTTTAAACAAACAGAACAGTGATTTTCTTTTTAAAATTCAGGTACCGTTCGCTAAATTATACCTCCTGCGTTTGAAACTACCTACGTACCACACTATTAGGTGGCGTTTCCGGCATAGCCCTACCCCTTGCCCTCCGGAGGCCCATGTCAAATAAAATACTTTCATTAAGTAGTAACACAAATGCAGGATAAAATACGTTTTTCGCTTCACCTACCCGAATAAAATGCACAAGGCGTTTTCTCGTTTTTTCAACGATCGGTTCATATTATCAAATATTTGTGGGGCCCCACAAATATAAGAAATGTTTTAATGTCTATGGATATTTCAGCCGTCTCCAAACCGATTTTTATCAATTATGATCTTGTCATTTAAATTGTATCCTCTTTTAAATTTGACACTCAGTTTTTCATTATCTCACCTAAAAATTATTTTCTATAGTGCCCTCTATACCGAAATTCAATTTTCCCTTTAACATATGTTACAATAGATGTCCATACCTGTACTACACGAAACACCATCAAAACCGGCTGCACATGTACATGCATCGTTCTCACAGGTACCTCCGTTCTGACATGGGTTGCTCCCAGAACAATCAACTTCACAAAGGAGAAGAAATGTCCGTAAATTCATGACTAAATCTGTACATCCACCATTCTCGATGGAACCGTACCAAAAGCTTGGAATTTAAAATTGGTTTACTTAAGGTTCTTAAAGTAGAAAGAAGGTAGACTTTTCCCCCTCTGTATGGATTTTTTTTTTTTTTTTTTTGGGGGGGGGGGGTTAAAAGGATGATCTTTAAATTTATGAAGAGGTTAAAGTCGCAATTTGAGCATAACATAGCATTAATCTTTTAATCAATTCGTACGTAACCATTAACTTTCTTTAAACCAAAATATTATTTAACGAAAACGATGAATCCCGATCAAACTTAGCGTATGTAGCAATAGATAACCTGTACTACACAAAACACCACTAAAACCCGTGGCACATGTATATGCGTTGTTCTCACAGGTATCTCCGTTTTGACATGGGTTGTTCCGATAAAACTACACAGCACAGAGGAGAGGAAATGTCCTTAATTTCAAGATGAATCTTTACATTTAACCCCCGAAAATTATGCTTTCATGAAACAAGCTTATTATCAGGGTGGACTTCCCCTTTAATGAACGGGAGGCCGGACTAATTTTCGGCGGGAATATATTTGTCCTAGAGGGTGCTTGTCCTTGGTTGTCCTTAGGGCATATATGTCCGATATGTTAATGGGGTAGTTGTCCTCCGGGGTAGTCGTTCACGGGGGGGGGGGGTTACTGTTGAAGGGAAGGGGAGGTGGGTAATTTTTAAAGATGCAGATAATTAAAGCAATATGGAATTCAGTATGGCTATAATAATTTGATTTGGAGTAAAAGCAAAGCCATATATTTAATGGTTCCATCCAGCTTAAACATACCGTCCACGGGTGGGGGTAATTGTCCTTTAGGGTTGGTTGTCATCGAGGAGGGGGGATAATTATCCGGGGGGTAATTGTTCTAATACGGTGCCCCAAGGATGGCGGCATTTAGGATAAAGACAGAAATTAGTGATATTTTTCTGCACGACAAAGGGGAGAGTTATCCGCGACTACGTTACACTACACTGAATTTCCAATCTGAGATTCGCATACATGTATTAAGCAGGGCTCCCACTTAGCCGAGTTAAGGTGGGTTGTGGTGAGTTGCCTCAAAGAGGCACTCGCAATAACTCGCGAAAGCTCTTCCTGTAAACTCGGGATAACTCGCGACAACTCGGTATGGCTCTGCGTAACTCTTTACAACATTCCACGACTCTCCTTGAAGTCGCGAGCAGTTCCAAAATTGTGAACATGTTCAACATTTTTACTCATTCGTTGTAACTCGAGGTGAACTCACTTACACTCGTAATATACTCGCATTACTCGTGACATGCTCGCGATGCACTCTTCATAAGGTGGCGAGTTGCTACGAGTTATGAAGAGTGCAGCGCGAGCTTGTTACGAGTAATGCGAGTATATTACGAGTGTAGGCGCCGTTCACCTTGAGATTTGATTTTGAAAATGTTCCAAATTTTGGAACTGCTCGCAACTTTGAGGAGAGTCGTGGAATGTTGTAGAGAGTTACACTAAGCCATACCGCATTGCTGCGAGTTATCCCGAGTTACAAGAAGAGCGAGTGCCTCTTTGAGGCAACTCACCACAACTCGCCATAACTCGGTTATACAACTCGGCTAAGTGGGAGCCCTGCTCCATGCTCTCATATTTCAAACCTTCATAACTTTCCTATTATTATTCCGATTCATTTCAAACGTTTGCCATTCTGTTTCTCTATCTTTTTCTGCTTTATTAAAATATTAAAATGGATTTATAACAAGGGTTTGATTGCCCTATAAGATCAATTTAAAGGCTTGATGAAACACCCCCAAAGTAATTGCAAGGGTGAACAGAGTCTACAGTTGAATAGATCGTTTATGGACCTACTTCTTCGCTGACTAGCACACGACACTTCAATCTCCTTGTATGGTGGGTCAGAACTTGGAGCGATGCACGTTTTTGGTTGCAGACCAAAACCTGCATTGTACAGGTAAGCGATACTGCCTCCAACTCCGTAAACTAGAGCGGTGAATACTGTCTCTCCTGCACCTGTTACTTGCGTAGCTGATTCGCTTTTCAGCACGTGACTACCTTCCTCTATGGTCACCCAACGACTACAAATCAGTCTGTTATCACTGGTGACGAGATCGTACTCAAAGAGCCATGGTACCTATTAGTTGAGTAAATATGAAAAACAACAACTTAAAACAATACGGGAAAGATTCAAAGGTGAAATAATCTTCAGTTATTCATGATCGCTTTTTAATCGAAATGTATAGGTAGAAAAGGAGCAAACATGCAGACTGAAAAAGATGTATTTATTGATTTTCTTTTTAATAAAGGGAGGAGGAAATTTGTACGAGCAATTAAAACATACATGCTCGTAACGAGGAAATGTAATCAGGGTACTAGCGGTTATACTAGTGGGCTTTCGTTTTGGGCGGCGACGGGGCCTGCGACGGTAAAAAAAAATGCGACTGTATCGTCGGACATGCGAAGTTTCGTTTTTCACAACTGCACCGAACTGGCCAATTTGATCACGCGATCACCAACTTGACCACCTGACATGCGTGATCATTTCGATCTTGGTCAATTTTGGTCAAAAATCAAGTTTGCCTCCGAGAAAGTCATTCGTACATGGGCCCTACAACAAATGCGACGGTAAAAACACTTCGAAAACCGTCGTAAATTTTCGATGACCGACGAACCTCCAGTTACGAGCATGCGCAGACAGGTTCAATACCTAACTTTGCCGTCGTAGGCTCCGTCGTCGCCAAAAACGAAAGCATATTCATACCTCAGTCACACCGCCGAATCTACTCCAATCGACCGATGCGTGGCCATTCTTTGTAAAGTGAACTTTGTTCGGTATACATTATTGACGGTCTGGTGTTGGTTGATCTCGTCGGTGTGCCTGGAGTGGTAGTCCTAAATGATTTGGACAATAGCTTTCTAACTAACTTTCCTGTTCCTCTGCAGAAACAATATAGAATTGAACTAATATTGGACTAAACCAGACTTAAATCTTACCTCGTTGTACTTGTACTTGTCGAACTCGATGTTATGAGTCGCATTGCATTCAGATATCACACCGATATAGACTGCGGAGATCCCTGCTGCGGAAAAGTCTGACACAGGAAATTCTACACGCGATACATATTGCTCCCAAGGAGTCACTAACAGCATGGCTGGATCCCCCTGCCTATAGTCTGAGTTCGTACCTTTCGAGTACTGCATCACCATGACTGGTTTGGTCGCTGATATTGAGGTCATGCTCTGATTGGCTATATCTCCTAGATAGTGCTCCCCCATGTTCAAGTCTCTTTCATAATTTCCCAATGATACTCTTGTATTGTTTCTCCCGGCAACAACTTGGAATTGATATCCGGACAGTCGATTGGCGAACGGACTTAGTAAAAATAAACGTCCCCAGCGATCAAATGAAACTAGCTGTTCGGCGATATGATCGCAAGCTGGTATTCCATCAGGAATGTTTGGACAAATGCCACCGATAATCACTACAATCGACGTATTGCCAGTAATTCTTGTTCCAATGATGTCGTCGTGCAGTACTTCAAGTTTTAATGTTTCATATGGTCTCAAGCTACATATAATAACACTTCCCGGTGAATGCCATTCACCACGAAATTCCACTCTACCGGTCAATTCTATTTTAACTTCAGTCGGTTCATTAATTGCAGACAATAGAACGACACCCCCTCTTGGTTCCGTAAGGGTCGCGATAAAGTATTCCTTACCTATATACTTGATCGGTAACAATGTGAACATTGCCATGCTAAAAGTTTTGATATTGTAAGCCGTCACTGAGACATCTTGATCGGACCTCACCACAACCGTAGCGTTCGTTACACTTCCTACTCCAGTCGTCGTAAGGTCAGGAGGAAGCACGAGATCATAGGGTGCTGATCCGGGTTCAAGTGTGAAATTGAAACCCAAACTCCTCAACGGCACATTGACCTTAACGGAAGTGACGTTGGTTGAAATGGCCTCCACAACGATGCCAATCGTAGGTTGGGTCTGTCCTTCAACGAAATTCGGCGGGAAGCCGAACACGAATTCTCTACCGAGATTGTCGGCTCCAAACGGTGCTACAGGTACAAATTTGTATTCGAAATGAGAAGGAATGATCAATGAGGTGTCATTAATATGGTAGCCATCGATCAAGAATGTGGGACAGTTGAGAATAATCACCTTTATCGCATGAAACCGTAATGTAAACCCAAATTCAGTGTAATCTATAATCTACACAATCTCAATCATTCAAAGGTCATCGAATGTTTTTCTAGGCAAGTATACGCAAATACGGATATTTAGTGTTGTCACTAAACTGCCAAAAAACAAATGTCATTTTCCTGAACTGTCGCGGAATACGGGACATGGAATGTCCTGTGTTCGTCTCGACTTATTTCATCGGGATAACTTTAGAGAGGACCATTTGGACGCCCAGCACAGGGGCATCTACCATCTCGCACCAAGACAGCTTTAACCCCTTACAATCAATGATCCCTGAATAGATACATCCGAACAACCACCTCTAGGTCAATAAACCTCCCTCCAACACCTACCCATGAGCCAATTAGCATTCATAGATATCTAAATCCTCTCACAGGTACCATATCCCCTGACTGAAACTTCACCTACGAATTAGTACGGATAGGGGTGTCCTCGTGTAGATATTTGTCTAGGAGAAATTGTCCCAGAATCATATGCAGTATAATAGGATTTTATTGAAAT
The DNA here is from genome assembly GCF_000002235.5 of Strongylocentrotus purpuratus. NCBI lineage: Eukaryota > Metazoa > Echinodermata > Echinoidea > Camarodonta > Strongylocentrotidae > Strongylocentrotus > Strongylocentrotus purpuratus. The sequence continues at coordinate 32,653,560 of NW_022145601.1, read as the reverse complement.
CAAAACATCAAAAACCAAGAGCAAACAGTCCAAAGACTGACAACTGTCTTGGGTACAAAAATAAAATTTAAATCAAATATACATAATAAAATAGCAGTAATTAATAAATACATAAGTTACATAAGTTACAATATCAAATAACTAAACTATTATCAGTAAATATTGCAAAAAGGACATATAAACGAATAAGTATACATCATTACAATTACATCAAAAAAGGGCTCTCGAACTGTGCAATAACTAAATCAGGCACAGACCGAGAGTCCAATAAAAAGAAGATTAAAATGCATAAGACTGGGTTTAAAAAGATCAATAGTAAAAAGAGGGGAATATGTCAGCTAAAGAATAATTTTTTAAATTTAAAGTATTGAGAAAGTACAAGTAACATACAGTAAAGAAATTCCCTAAAGAGTGTATAGAGAAAGAAAAGAGTAAGATAGAGGGAGAGAGGGAAGAAAAGAAAAGGAGAAAGAGAGAGAGAGAGAGAGAGAGAGAGAGAGAGAGGGAAGGGGATAGGAAGGAAGTCAGGGAAATATCAATACCAACTGTAGACTCGGTAAAAACAGACCAAGTATCCAAACAATGATTATAGACATTGTAATTAATCTGAAATACATGAAACATACAATAAAGAAATTCCCAAGAGAGCATAGAGAAAGAAAAGAGTAAGATAGAGGGAGAGAGGGAAGGAAAGAAAAGGTGAAAGAGAGAGAGAGAGAGAGAGAGAGAGAAGGAAGGGGATATGAAGAAAGTTAGGGAAATATCAATACCAACTGTACACTCTGTAAAAACAGACCAAGTATCCAAACATTATAGACATCATTGCAATTAACCTGAAATACATGAAACATACAATAAAGAAATTCCCAAGAGAGCATAGAGAAAGAAAAGAGTAAGATAGAGGGAGAGAGGGAGAGAGGGAAGAACAGGTGAAAGAGAGAGAGAGAGAGAGAGAGAGAAGGAAGGGGATAGGAAGGACGGTTAGGGGAATATCAATACTAACTGTAGACTCGGTAAAAACAGCCCAAGTATTCAAACATTATAGACATTGTAATTGATCTGAAATACATGTAACATACAATAAAGAAATTCCCAAAAGAGCAAAGAGAAAGAAAAGAGTAAGATAGAGGGAGAGAGGGAAGAAAAGAAAAGGAGAAAGAGAGAGAGAGAGAGACAGAGAAAGACAGAGAGAGAAGGAAGGGGATAGGAAGGAAGTTAGGGAAATATCAATAAGATCTGTAGACTCTGTAAAATCAGAACAAGTTTCTAAACATTGTGGACATTATTGCAGGAATTATGAAATACATGTACATTAAGGAAAAAGAAACATGTGTAATCTACCAAAGAAGAATGGAAAAAGAAGGAGGAGGAAAAGAGAAGAATTTGAGAAAGAGAGGGGAAAACACAAGAAAGGAAATTAGAAATTGATAGATTTACACAAGTTTCATCATGTTGATTACCTTCACTGCCTGTGGTATAAAAGAATTTTGGTATCTGGAAGTACGGCATGTTGGTTGGCAAAGGGGGGTCACTGTTTCTTAACTGGCGAAAATTTGGTAAGGAGTCCCTACGTGGAGGGAGCATGGAAGAATGTCTGGATTGCAAGAATGATTTAACAAGATTTATGAACTGTAAGAATCTGTAAAATTTGAAGGGCGTGAAGGTAATCAACATAATTATATCCCAAAATGATACGGCATGATCTTTTTTGGACTCGTTCGATCTTGTTCGACTGATTGGCAGTAATAGATGATGACCACACTGGGGAGGCATATTCAACTAACGGTCTAATGTACATACTATAAATAGCAACTAAATCCTCTAGTGGAGCTTTGTGTTTTTTAAGAACACAAAGGATGTAAAAACGTCGGGATGCTTGTTTGACAGCATTCTCGACTTGTCTATCCCATTTCATATCAGACTGTAAGTGCACTCCCAATAACTTAACAAACTCAGTAGGCTGAAGGACAGAGTTACTGATGCTAACTTCGGGCATAACAATCTGGTTCCGAAGGAAAGAGATATGCAATACCTTACACTTTTCAGGCTAAGGGGTCATCTGATTATCAACAGAACACTCAGAGATCAAAGATAAATGATCTTGCAATACGGAGGGTTGAGATTTGTGTCTGATTTCAGCGACACTCAAATCATCAACATATTTCCATCTCAGAGGAGTAGAGGTTGCAACATCATTTATCATGATTAAGAAAAGAATGGGACCGAGCCTCGTACCTTGCGGTACTCCACATGTAACAGGCAGGGGTCCACTAAAGGTAGATCCTAAACGTACACAGTGAGATCTATTCTCCAAGTAGCTACACAAGAGAAGGATAGTATTTGGATCAGTACCTAACTCAAACAACTTCTCAATCAGCACATTGTGATTGATGTGATCAAATGCCTTAGCATAATCAATAGTACAGACTGAGGCAACATAACCAGGTTTGTCAAGACCTTTCAAGATCGAATCGATCATACTTATTAAGTAATGAGAGGTTGATGATCCTTTCATATTACCAAACTGTTGACTATCAATTTTGCTCATAATGTCCTGATATAACCATTTAGTGAGAAATGCTTCAAAAACCTTTGCAAAGGTAGGGGTGAGTGATATTGGTCTTAGTTGGTTAACAGTATTACATGGTGTACTCTTAGGGATTGGAACAATGTCTGAAACCTTCCAACAATCCGGAAAATTCCCTGTTTCTAAACATTTATTAAAAAACGTTTCTAAACATTTATCAAAAATCATGCAGTCACTATGAGGTGTGGGCAGATGGTTTTCAAATGTGTAGAAAAATTGTCCAAATAAAAACGAATGTAAATATCAGAAGTGTATTAGGTTACCATCAGTCGAGATAAACGGACAATCGGAACATGGAACCAAATGTATCGAAATCAGGAGGTTATTATTAATTTATTTTTGTTATATCTTGCCTCCTTTCTTAAACCGATGTCTTTCCTATTGTATTAATTATATCCCGCATTAAATATGTATTGGATTTTGATTGGTTGAGATCTCTTCAGAAAAGTGACCAGAAATATTTCAACCATTTAAGGTTGCTCTGAAAAAAGTTTTATTTGGGAGTAGTTTTTCGAATTTCATTAAAATTGTAAATTATGAAAATTTGATAATTTGGTTAAATTTAATACATATTATGACAATTTTAAATCTTTAAAATGTATCAAAATAAAATATATAATATATCCATTCAACCCGCAGCACATGTAGATGCATAGTGAAATTAACTTACCGTAAATTAATATCACATCCATGTACCAAATATCAATCTAGGCCTGTACAAATTGATAAAAAGATAAAATCGTAACCTGTATACGTTTATTCAATGTTACTTACCCCCAACTGCAATGTGGATGAAGGATGTCATCCAAAGAAAGAGGAGAAGCTGGACAACTGAGTGAGTCTTTCCGAAAAACTTCGTCATTTTTATTCCGTTCATGCCACTAGGCTTTGAATTAAAAAACGATGATGTAATACGATATTATACAAATTATAATATACATGATATGGGATAAAAGATCTTTCATAAGATGTATTATTAGTATTAAAGAAAAGGGGCTCGAGTGAGTACGAATAGATACATTGCAAATTGTTCGTATTGCTCTTTTTTGAACAACCACGATTTTTTCCAGCTGAAGTTTCAATGAAATACCCCAGACAAGAATACCACAGTTCAAGTAAGGCAACATTAAATTAGAGTGCAACATCTGCAATACATATGATGGGAACATAGGTTTCAGTTTGTACATCATTCTTGGGAGTAATGAACACAAATAATTGTATGTATTTTCCAGGACATTCTATCATCAATAAACAGTCCAAGAAACTTGGTCGATTTTACTTTCTTAATTTTGACATTGTTGAAATAGATATCTCCAGGTAAATCGGAAATAGAATTGCTAAATAATATGAAATTAGTTTTATCCAAGTTCAGTGACAGTCTATTCGCAAAAAGCCACTGTTCAATATTCTCAAGGGTAGTTTAAACACTTGAAAATACCCCAGAAAAATTCGGTTTTTAACCAGGTCTTTCCACACACAACACCACCCCCCCCCCCTCCGCCATACCTGGATATTTATGTATCACGCGATAACAATGAGACAGCTAGTGCATACGACTCGGGTATTATACAATGTATTATGTATATAGAAGTCGCAGTAATTTGAGACTTTGCACCCTAAGCAAATTTGCCAACAAACTGCATAGGAATAGAAAGCTGCCACATGGGCAATGGAATATCAACAATCTTGATCTACAACCATGTTTACACATGAGAAGTAGATTGCAATCTCGACAGACAATAAATGAAGCACTTTGGTAGCTCTGATTTGTCTGAACTTTCAAGGAAAATTTTGAGTTTTGTTTACTTTTAGTTTGAAGAAAAGCTGTATTGCTAAAAAAAAAATATTGAAATATCTCATCATGGTAGGCGTACTTTCAAACTAAGTTCCATGAACACCGAGAAAAGTCAGATATCTGAACTATACCCGAAGTAATTATTATTTCAAATTTAATCTTTTTCGCATTGATAAGATCTAATTATTCCACAAGTCTACTGCAATAATTAAGCTAGGAGGAGCAAGCTTCTCAGTTAATACTATGATAAATCCAACGTGGCTACTTCTCCTTTTGTTGAGTTGAATGACTTATTTGGCTTTGCAAATCGTTTAGTGTTCAAGTAACCTTAATATTTAAGGGTATGCGAGTACTTATCTTTTATCTTGATGACATCTATATTCTTCACATGCAAGAATAATGTATTGAATGTGTAGTCACAAAGGACTTATCTACAAAAAAAGAAAAATAACTTAAAATTCCAGACTGGGTTCCGCATTACAAATGACCTGTAGCCCATCAAAGTTCCTGAAAGTTGAAGGACATTCAAACACGATACGAATGCGATCCCAACTTTACCATGAATTTGATTTTTTGAGAGCGAGTGAGTTTATTGCTTATTTTTGTGTCCATAAACCACGCTTTCACAGCGTTCATATTATAAAATACATTTTCCGTAATTCTGGAGCACAAAATACAAATATCTGCTACCATCAAAGGGTTCTTGGGTACGATATGTAAGGTGCCCATTATGTAAAATAAAGGTTCAACAGTTCAATGCGAATGGCTTCTTTGCCACTTCCCAGTGGAATTCCAGATTGCAATATCACAACCCTTATTAACAATGCAACTTTCATGTCATACAAATAAACCGTTAGATGTCGAAGACAGTCGTTTACCTATGGCGCTTGTCCGCTTATTCATCATTGGTAACGTATTTCAATTGAATCATCAGCAATACAACTTTGTTGTTTCTTTGCGGTAAATTTGTTACGACAAACATAACCATGACAACGTAATCTGAATATGATCTAAAGTTCTGTACATGATTTAATTGGATGGCAATGTACATTTGCAGATTTACTTGTTCGCCTTATGTTCTATAAAAAGGCACGTTATTTGTTTCAGTTTTGTTGACGTAAAAGCTTTTGACCTCATAATGGCATCGTCACTCGTGTGCAGCAGATTTATTCCGCAGAAAGCGAAACGACTTCCTTCTTTCCCAAGGTCTCTTGTAGTAAAACAAATATTTTAAACGTCAAAGCAAATTATGTAAAACAAATTTTGGCTTAATTGTATGCTGTATTAATATACACAGGTGCCTTTTGTGCATCAGTATTAGATGCGACAGTTTTCATTATCTGATATGGCCAATACTCCCGATTATGTCATGTTTATTGGTGTTTCTTTATCATGTACACTTTGATATATGCTCTACATTTCCCATTACTCCAATATTACTGTGATTATCTCAAAATGTATCGCCCTTCTGAATTACTTAATAATTTATCAATCATCCTACAGAGAAGCTCCTACTAAAAAGGGGGAAAGGAGCTCCTTGCAGCTTTTCACCAACGCCTAAATTGATAAATTAAACGTCTAGCTGTTTGGTCGTCTTCCAACAACAACCATGACGATGACAATGGTGCTCGATCGAACACAAATTCAAGGTTATCGAAACTTTACAGCTGTAAGGTACCATCAAGCGAAAATGACAGACCAGAGTTGTTTGTTCCAAATTGCTGCTTGGTTTTAACAAACCTTTTAAGTACATGTATCATTATTATTTTATATGCCATCCAGGCTCCATTTGTAAATTGAATTAAACAAAAACAACAAAAAGCAACAACACATAAAGCCGTGTGTGCCAGTATACAGTGTTATCTGTGTAACACTGCATTTGCTTCCCAATGATTTGCTCATTTTTACACCCACGACTACTAGATCCAACGGATTCTGTAAAGAAATATCAGTTCCCAAAATCCATACTATAATGTATTTGGAGGTCGGATAACAGGTATTTTTACAGTTAATATTAATTTTGTTTTAAATAATTGTAGTGTGCCTAAGTGGGCGTCAAGACGTTTAACTTCATCTTGTACTGTTCTCATGGATTTGACGACAAGACAGGCATATACCTGCATTAGTTCGCCTTAATCATAAGGACATCATGATAAGCAGAATATTATAAATTTACCTCCCTTAGGGTTTTTTTTCTCGTAGTCTTTTAACTTGAGACATTTTTATCTTGTCTACAAGTGTGAAATAATAAAGTCCTATGTTGAAAATGTATATCATTACCTCCTAAGAGAGATTAAAATTATAAATGTAACCGACTTTGTTTGTTGAAGTAATATTTGCCTCGTAAATTCATTTAGAAAAATTAGTTTTAAAAAAATGAAATAAACAGATTTTCCATCTTTGGAAACATGTTATCTCATGTGATTAGCTACTTTGAAGATGCTAACCTCTGAAAACTTTTACGAGTTTTATGTAATATAATACCTAAATTATACATATAAAAATGAAGGATAATTAGAATTATATTAGTATGAAGAACAAGTCGAAGAGGTCCCTTCCTATCGTGGTGGATGGTCTATTCACAGCCAGTCTGCTTTCAATCCCTGTTTCACATAAGCTGACAAATCACTTTTTGTGTCTCTTCGTACTTTTTCTATTCAAGTACATCTACATAATTATACGCGCTATTTCCATCAGTATCAATAATTCATTGCATTTCCCCCCGGTCCCCAACAGATACAAATCCTCTGTAGGGCCATGCATTATGGTTCAAGGCATGCCCATATAGAGGATTTTTTTATGTTAGGGGTCGGGGCAAAATGCAATGAAGTATTGATAATTGATTGCATCTTCTTTTTTCTTTGTTTTGTATTTGTGGGGGCGGCGACGTACCATAGTCCCCGCTGCGTACAGTCATGATTCAGTGGCTAAGCGATGGCCTCGTTACTGTGAGCCCCCAGGATCAAAAAAGTGTCGATGTGCTATATTAGTGCCCTATAGGTTATGACTTAAGGACTTTCGCTCTGTGGGGGGGGGGGGGTAAGGTCATCTCTTTTAGGTCAGCCATTGGCATAATTTTTTTTTTTTTGGTATTTATTTGTTACTTATAAAAAAAAAATTAAAAAAACAATCACAAGGGGGGGGGGTTAGCTCCAGAAAACACACATAAAAAAATGAAGGGGGGTTCAACCCCCCCCCCCCCCCCCCCCTGCGTACGCGCCTGGACGGAGGCATATAGGAGACGCTGTCGCATTTGTCTTGTTAAATATATGTGCCACACTTAATGAGGCAGCAGAGAAATATATTTTGATAGAATATTTTGATGAAGAAATACTATTTTAAAGACAATAGAATGTCGTTTTTTTGTCGCTTGCTAACTGTAGAAACTGGATAGTTTTGGGCAGTGAGATGTGTAAAATAGGAATGTCGCCTGGTTTGCGAAATGTTGGCTGAAAGCGACAAATAGATATTTTCAGACATTCGATAGAATTGTCAATTGTTTCTTTTAATTTCTGTAAATACAGTGTTCGCCATGATCACCAAACATTCGCCCACTGTCTGATAAAATTGTGATCATATTAGATTGTACAACAACCATAAGCTAACATGACTTTTTCCCCCACAACGGTCTGCAAATAAGCACCACGGTCATGAGGTAATCTTCATTCAACTGGTCTTTTTATTCAACCACTATTATTCAATAATTCGCTCTTTCCCTCCCCCACCTCCAGGACGTAACGAATAGTTCAAGAATAATTATAGAATAGTTAGCTAACAAACCAAACGGTTGAGGAAAACTAGCAGAATAGTTACAGATTAGTTGAGGAATAATTGTGTATCCATTTCTTAATTCTGGAAATCCATCTTCAAATGTAGCAGAGTACTGCCCAGTCAATATTTTGAAGTGTCGAGCACTGAACTTATCCCTTTGTCTTTTCTTTTTGAGTATAGATGACAGAAATTCACAGTTATTTCCCTCTCACTCACAAAATGGCAAACAATGAACAAATAAACAATAAACAAGAATCAGTACATAAATTAAAAAGCATAAGGAGTCGAAAAACCCAGAGAGTAAATGCTTGTGTTGGGAACGCCCATTCTACGGAAGAGCAAGTAACTGTAGAAACTGAGAAGGAGTTAGGCATTGGAGGTTTGTTTGAATTACATGTTTTTGAGGCCTGTGCTTAGAACCTTCGATACTAAGAGGTGTTTACTATGACACATAACAGACTTCATATATAAATGTACTAGAATGTTATTGATTGTAAGCAACATACAGCTTTTACAAACCGACTGACAAAACTGTCCCGATGAGTATAAAAAAAAGAATATATAATAGCCCCTACATGAACATTTTCAATATACAAAACATGGTTTCCTCGTCAAGAATGTAAATGACATTGAATAACAGTTTATTCTTCTGCAAGAAGGTACTAACTTCAAATACAAGACGTAAATACACGAAAGGTGATTAGCGGCCAGTTAAACACATTTTGTCTAACGAGAAAAAGTTTGCAAAAAGAGTGGCTTCTGCAGGCGGGATGATAGAGTGTTCCAACAAAAATTGACTCAATAGGGTAGGTTCCTATAAAGGAGCGTGATCTCACGAGGATATTATACCTGGAATGTTCACAAAGTGTTCAAAGCTATTACTCAGTTTGTTGTCAACTTTCTCCAAGCAGCGTAATGGTCGCTAAACATTTGACACATTCTGCGAAATGTCGCTGACTGTTCTTTCAATTCGTCGACTAATCTTCATAAATTGAGCCTTTTTCCTGATTTTCATCAAAATATCGCTATTAAACATGCCACTAAATATTCATCAATTATTTATATTTGGACTCTCACTGACTTGCAAATACTTTTTGGATAGGATAGGGCCAATAATATTATTCCTCAGTATTTGTGACGAATTGTAATTTTCCGCGAATCCCGCTATCGCCAAACTTACATCAAATCTGAATTATCCTCATGCTTTGAAAAAGGGTTAGTTGACTGAATATCATCATATTCGGGTAGCAAAATGCCCAAATGTATGATTCTTGTAGCCTGTCTAGTGTATCTGGATGACGAAATAGCAATATACCATTACCATAGTAAACAAATATTATACTTTTACTCGCTCCCTTCGTTCGCTTTAAACAAAATAGAAACAGGATGGTTGATGTTCTAGCAAGATGACTCAGCCCACTTGCGAAAAGAAAAATGTGCATTCCTATAGGATAAACCATAAGTTTGCATATGCATGAAATTATCATTGGGGTGATTTAAAAGGTGGCTGAGAAAGGTTTTCAACATGATTTCTCCTCTGTTGTGATATTTTACTTTTACTTTGATCTTACCTTTTACGAAAAGAAAAATGCGCATTCCTATAGGATGAACCAAAGGTTTGCATATGCATGAAATTATTATTGGGGTGAGTTAAAAGGTTGCTGAAAAAGGTTTACTTTTTTCTTACCTGTACACTGCGAAGGAATTGCAGCTTCTAAATGATGGCAATTAAGCTCCCACGCAGCTATTCACTATGAATGTATACAGTATGGCAGATAGTAACCTACAGCAAGCGCAGTTCTGCAAACACGACTGAACTGTTCTCGAATCAGGTGGCGAGGTGAGTGATGTCTATGTGGCAATGTTTTGCTTAGAAATATGATTTGCACGCATGGTGCACAAGATCAAAACATGTTAGTTCATGTATTGCGGCGTCCAAACAGAGGAAACCTATCGAATAAGATCACTTATTTTCGTTTTCAAGTCACAAAGAGGAAGTATTTGAAAAAAAGGAAAAGAAATACAATTATTTGATATGGGTTTTCCTAACCTCATGTAAACTATAGAATTTACACTGCTAGAGTAAAAAAAACGCATTGCAAAAATCCTCTTTTTTTGCCTCAAATCGTTATCCAAATTATCGTCAAACCAATAAATTGTAATAGCTGTTTATGGGAAGTTTAATTCCCTTTCATATGACATATCACACACACATGGTAAAATTATTTTATCATCACGTTTGTATTTTAAAACATAGTGACGTTTCCTCAGTCATGGGCTGTCATTCAATTGGGGATAGTGAGCATTAATTTGTATTTTATTTTTGCCCTCGAAAATTGATAAATCGCACCCCCCCCCCCCCTTGAGCACCAGGGGAGGGGCCCAGTCTCCAAATTTAGGTAAATTTAACCTGTTTTAACCTGTTTTTTCCCAGGGGAGAAGGCCCGGGTCCCCCCCCCCCCCCCACCCTCCTGGTGTCACGTTGGAAAACGCAAACAGCGGTTTTATCAAAATATCCTTTTTCTTTCATTAAACTAGGAACTAAATAAAGCGAATTATAGCGTGTACTTGTGGAGAGAGAGAGAGAGCGAATGTGCCATCGGTGGATGTAATTAGCATTGAATGGGTGGTTACGGGTTACTGTTTGAAAGGAAAGTGGAATGGTATTACACCTGTTATAGACAGGAAGTATATCCTCCTTGACATAATGTACTGGAGTAACAGTGGCTAGGGGCCACACCCAATGAAGTTGTCTTGGTGTACGGAGGTCTTGGTGTAAGTAGCAGCTTGCTTGAGCAATATAGCTAGTTGCTTGTCCACACATTGAAGATTACAAGTTGAGAAAGATGTGACTTTTTACTTTATAAGTTTTGCTACATGAGAATTTGCAGCTTTAAGTAGAACCAATACTTTTCCATCGGTAATGATCACGATATTGTATTCTTTTACTACATTGATAATTGTATCATTTTGTACTCTAATGAAGGGTGATTTTATTCAACATGACAAATTGAAGTACGACAAAGGTATAACATGTTGTTTCACCTTTTGTTATCAATTATATTTTGGCAAAGAACTTAATGATTAAAGAAGAGGAAAATTATTACAATTTGTATTGATGCATGTTTCACCTATAAGAAGAATCTATAGTAGAGAAATGTTTGTGCCTGAACTCTTTACATTTTAGATGCCACAGGGGCTTGGGAGACAAGCTGAGATTTTTACGAGAGTTGATGTGAGACGGGACATTTGGACACGTGGCCGACAGATCACCAAGAACATGGCGTCTCCAGAAGAGAACACAAAATGAACATTATGTTGAGCGGTAATGGTGCCGAGCATGTTGACAGACTATTATGGAACTTGTTGAGATAAATAGTTCGATGAACTTGAAAGTCATAGCTGAAGAGACAGGCGGGTACGCAAGGAGGAGGAGGGGGGGGGGAGGGTTACACCCCCTCCTTCAGATTTTGTTACGTGTATGTTTTTGGGTAACCCCCCCCCCTTTTTTTTTAAGTTTTGATTTTTTTTTTTAAAGTTCCCAATGGATGACCTAAAACAGATGACCTTACACCCCCCCCCCCTACCCAACGGAACGGAATGTCGATCGGTCAAATTTTCAAAGAACTTACCCCCCCCCCCCCCCCCCCCCCCCGCTTATTCAGCGACCGGCTGAGTCGTTGCGAAATTTGTGGGACCACACCCCCCCCCCCCTTGAAAAAATCCTGCGTACGCGACTGTGAAGAGATGTCAAAGGCTTAGCAGAGCCATATGGACTATTTCGAGTTTGAGTGTGTATTGTCGATGCATTGTATAGAGACGAAAATTATACACTAACATGTATGGGAGATAGAGCGTAGACTAAGGGAGAAACGATGCTCACATAGTAGTCAAGGGAAGTTAGCGGACAATACAGGTCTGGAGTTGACTATTCACGTGACAAAAAGTCAGTTGTTGATTGTCTTGAGAAGAGAACAAGGTTGTTTGAAGGTATAATTTGTAAAGTTGATAACTAAATAAACGACAATACTGGTCTGTGTATCGATGTTAAGGTAAAGTTTCTCAACTGAGAACGAGAAGTGTATAAGATAATTGATTAAGCTATACATATGTGTTAAACATTTAGACATTTCATGTCTGTTTATATAGAACATTATTGGTCTAGATTTCATGTATAACAAATTATAGAAAGATTTTATACATGTTACAAAGATGTTGATAATTTATATTTGATTGTCAAGTTTGATTTTATTTTGCTGGGACCGAGTGTTTTGGAAAGATATTGTAAGAGGATATTTATTTCGTTCGTACCATTCTCCTTTTTTTGTCGGAGACTGGTACTCTTCTTTGCTTTACAATAAAGCTTGATTATAATTACGAGTATCGTAAATGGCATGTGTTAAGGTTTCTTTATTTTGAGTGGACCATGTGACATTTTGGTGTCAGAAGTGGGATAGAGCACGCAATTTAAAATAACATAGAAAATCAATAAGCAAAAAAAAAATGGTTCAAGGAAAAGAATTGAAATTATTGAAAAAATTTGTGTTAGCTTTGGTAGTAATTTGAAACTTTGGATGCAAATTGTAGATTTCACACAGTGAACATGGAGTTGGGAAAACTTATTGAAGCAGGTGAAAAGTTTGGATTGGGCGGTGATGAGTTAAAATTGTTTTTGAAATCTGAGCAGAATATAGCAAGAGATGAGAGAGTTGAGCAGCTAAAATTGAAGAAAAGTGAAAAAGAGTTAGCCGAAATACAGCTGGAGATCGAGCGGGAAAAGCGCGCATCTCGCGAGCATAATGGCGGCGAAGCTAGTTTTGCAGAGAATGTAAGCGCTAAAGCAAGAGCGCCAAAATTGCCTCTCTTCAACCAAGAGAGGGAAGATATTGATGCATATTTACAAAGATATGAACGATATGCCAAGATTCAGAAATGACCAGATACTGAATGGGCCATAAACTTGAGTGCTTTGCTTATAATTACAAGTAGTGCATTGAAGGTATATGCCCAGTTGTCTATTTATCAGATGGGAATAACTTCCAGATATTGAAAAATGCCCTTCTAAAAAGGTTTCATTTAACAGGGGATAGTTTTAGATCTAAGTTTGTTACAGGAAAACACAAGGCCGGAGAAACTGGGCACCAATACGCCACCCGCATGGAGGATTACCTAGACAGATGGATTGAACTTGCAGGCATCGAGAAGACGTTCGAGGAGTAAAGGATTTCATTATTCGAGGGCAATATATCGAAGGCTGTCATCGGGAACTTGTTATATTCCTCAAGGAACGACAACCGACCTCTATGAAACAGACAACGATACTGGTAGACCAATACTTAGACGCAAGAGGGGGATACTTCAAGACATCTCAGTCCCTCAGAGACACAACCCAACACAAACTGGAGCCACAAAGAGAAGTGATGGCAAGCATCCCTTCCAACATAAAATACCTCCTGGTAATCCTTATCACAAGACTTGTTTCAACTGTCACCAAACAGGTCATCACGCTAGAAATTGTCCATCGCCTTCGGTTCCCAAGCCAAGGTCGTGTTACCTCTGCCACAAATCTGGTCACTATGCAAACAATTGCCCATACAACGCTGCCAAAACAGCAGGACTGATGACAACAGATGATACTGATGGTACAGATGTTACAGTACCGCACGAACAAGATTGGTTACCTCATGATTCTGAGGTAGGTTTGAACAGATCACGTCAATACTCCGATACCCAGATTAATGTAGAAGCCCCTTACATAAATAAATATTCACTTCCAATGCTCAGCTCAGCTTGTAGCAATACTAACTTTGAAGGCTTAAAACGGATGCCAGCTTTGAAAGGCTTTGTAGGAAAACAGGAAGTTTCTGTCCTCAGAGATAGTAGTCGTCAAGCAATGGCTTGTCAACGGGTAGAGAAGTCACATGTATACTCATTGATCGTAGCTTGAGAAGAGCACCCATCGCTATTGTAGAGGTTGACACTCTAGCTTACTTCACAGGCAAGGTTGAAGCAATATGTATGCCTAACCCTTTATATGGTCTTATTTTGGGAAACATTACAGGTGTCCGAGCTGCAGACAATCCAGACCGATCATGGTCATCCCACATCCATCCAGTATGTGCCGCGGAGACAAGAGCTCAACGAAGAGATCGAGAGAAGCCATATCGCCCATTAAAGACCCCCAAGCCGTTGGAGAACATCGTCAACCCAGAGACATTAAGGGGAACACAACAGGAAGACAAACTCTTGGCCGTGCAAGGGAACTAGCAGAAATTCGAAAGGAGAAGATAAGTCGCAATGATGGCAAATCTTCTTTCTATTATCAAAATGAAATATTGTACCGCAGATTGCAATCACCAAAGGTTGAAGCAAATCACCTATTTACTCAAATTGTGGTACCTAAACCATATCGTAGACAAGTCATGAAAATTGCACACGAGTCCCTAATAGGTTGACATCAAGGTGTTAAGAAGACCTTAAAAAGGGTACTTAGCAAATTCTTTTGGCCTGGTATCACTGCAGATGTGACTCGATATTGTCGATCATGTGATGTGTGTCAAAGAACTATTTTAAAGGGTAGTGAAACGAAAGTACCTCTTGGAAAGATGCCTTTTATTGAAATACCTTTTGAGCGAATTGCGGTTGATATTGTTGGTCCAATTTACCCAATGACCGAACCAAAGAATCGCTACATTCTCGTGATTGACTATGCCACCAGATACCCAGAGGCTATACCACTTCCATACATTGAAGCAGAACGAGTCGCCGAGGCCCTGATCAGTATCTTTACCCGAGTAGGAATCCCGAAGGAGATGCTAACATACCAAGGGTCCCAATTCACATCTGGTATCATGAAACAGGTAAGTAAGCTCCTATATATCAAACAATTCACAACCTCTCCATACCACTCTGCAGCAAACGGTCTGGTCAAAAGGTTTAACGGTACACTGAAACAGATGTTAAAGAGAATTTGTGCCGAAACCCCGAAAGACTGGGACCGTTATATCGAACCCCTTCTTTTTGCAGTCCGAGAAGCTCCGCAAGAGAGTATGGGTTTTTCCCCTTTCGAGCTTCTATATGGCAGGAAGGTTTGGGGCCCCATGATGATTCTTCGTGAATTGTGGACAGGCGAAACTGAAACATCAGAAACGAAAACCACTTACCAATATGTTCTTGATCTAAACAAAAAACAGGTTAGATGAGACATCTCGCAACGCCCACACTGAACTCCAGAAGTCGGCAACCAGATATGAGAAGTACTACAATCGTAATGCGAAGCACCGAGAGTTTGAGGTAGGAGACAAAGTGCTTCTTCTTCTTCCTACAGATAGGAATAAACTTCTTCTACAATGGAAAGGCCCGTATCCTGTAGTTGAGAAAGTGAGTCGCACTGACTATCGCACTGACCTCAATGTAAAACCAAAGATATTTCACATAAATCTACTTAAGAAATATCACTCCCGAGAGAGAGTACAGTTACCCATATCAGACAGCACAGTTGAGGCTAGCACTGCAGTGATCGAGGAAGAGGACACATCAGATGATGGTAGGCTGGACGATCACATTTATTTATTTATTTATTTCTGATCTTTTGACAGGGTAGCCCATTCACCAGCAAGTAGTGGTCTTCCATGGGGCCCTGAATGAACATATTTACATCGTTTATAACATTTATACAGAACAGTTACAAAAATAATACTCGTTTGCAAAATTAACATATATCATTAACCTAGTAAGCAGTAATGTCAATAGGAAAATATTAATTAAGTCGCAATTATGTGAATAAGACATGTAAATATTACAGAACATGCACGTAGTGTATGTACGGCTGAGCCATTCACAAATTACAACTTTGTTTAAACAATCTCTTAAATGAATTGACAGAGGAAGCCGTTCTCAACGAATTATCTAGCTTATTCCATTCAAATATGGAAGAAACAATTGGGCTACACTTATAACAATCAGTGTGAAATCTAGGCACACGTAAACATCCACTGTCTATTTGCCTTGTATGATGCTCATGTACATCATTAGGATTGATTAAGCCTACCTGAAGGTAAGAGGGTGCTAAGTTATGAACACATTTATATATCATCATAACGCGACTTAACTCAAACCGCTTGTCTAGTGTCATCCATTTAAGACTTGTGAACAAATCAGCCGACGGTGTGTCATATGTCTTGTTCAATATTATTCTTGCGGCCCTCTTTTGAATTTTTTGCAGCTTAGTTGTATGAGAATGAAATCGGTTCGACCATACAACAGAGCAGTAATCTAATCGTGGCAACACTAGACTGTTATAAAGTAACTTTAAGGATTTTTGAGGCAAAAAACTCTTTGCTCTCTTTATCATGCTAATGTTTTTCTGGGTAAGTTTACTTACGTTTTCGATTTGTTTAGACCATTTCAATTCTTCATCTATCAAAAGTCCTAGGCATTTGGTGAATTGAACTCTTTTGATCAAATTGCCGTTTAATGAAATGGTGAAAGATTCAATTTTCTTGAGATTAGCAGGAGAGCCTATTAACATGACACAAGTTTTTTCAGTGTTAAGAACAAGACGATTTTCCTTAATCCATGCCATGACTCTGTTTAACGCAACAGTTAATTTTTCTTCCACAACAGTTGCATCATTTGCACTGACGGTAAGTGTCGTATCGTCAGCATACATATCTATGATACCTTCAGGAGTACATTCAGGTAGACTATTAACATATATTGAAAATAAAAGGGGACCAAGAATTGAACCTTGTGGCACACCTAATTTGATGGTTGATGGATGCGACTTGGCTCCTTTGAATTGGGTCACTTGTTGTCGATCCCCTAAATATGATTTGAACCAATAAATAGTCCTACTACTACAACCTATACAAGCTAGTTTATGTAGAAGTAGCTCATGGTCAACAGTATCAAAAGCCTTACGAAGATCTATGAAGGCAACTCCAGAAATTTCTTTGTTATCAATATTCAACGACCATTGATTTACAAGTTTTGCAAGGGCAGTAGCTGTTGAATGTTTAGGTCTAAAACCAGACTGATTAGGGTGTAATAATTTATTCACGTCCAAGAATTCACTGAGTTGTTGGTGGACGGCCCTTTCTATAATTTTACTCACGATAGGTAATATCGAAATGGGACGGTAATTATTCAAAGAAGAAATATCTCCAGATTTGAATATTGGTACTACCCGAGCCTTTTTCCATTCATGGGGAACAACTCCTGTAGACAGGGATTTGTTAATGATATCACAAAGAGACTCTGCGATAACATTCTTCGTCATCTTTAAAAGTTTACAGCTGATGTGATCTTCACCAGTTGCTTTATCTATACTCAGATTATCAATCTGTTTCAATACAAAATCCTCAGTAATCAAATTCAAATTAAATTGCGAATGAGTTGGACCAATATTATTGTCCTCGTCTACTCTCAGTTGAGACTTATTCCTTCGCAGGTCCTTTGTAATCTTAGTAGCATTAGAAATGAAAAAGTAATTAAAAGCTTCAGCAATATTTGCATTGTCTGACACATTAGCACCATCAACATTTATGCTATTGGGAGATATAGGTAATGACTTAGGCACAAGGTTTCTCAAACATCTCCACATTTGCTTACTATTGTTATGATTTTGCGAGATCTGGTCTGCATTATATTCTCTTTTTCTTTTCCTCATGAGATGAATAACTGTATTCTTTAGATATTTGTAGGTGTCCCAAAGATCATCACTTTTGTTAGCTTTAGCAGCTTTGAGAACTTTATCACGTTCCGTCATAAGCTTAACAATCTCGTCAGATATCCATGGACATGCCTTTTTTCTTATCCGCTTTTTACATACTGGTATGTGCTTGTTGATTATATTATTGAATAGAGTCAACCACATATCCCACGCAACATCAACATTATCTATATCTTTTATGACCTGCCAAGGAGTACTTCTCAATTCACTGTAAAATTTCTCCTCGTCAAGATTTTTAAACGAGCGAAATTCTGCGTATTCGGATTTGTTATGGATCTTTGCACTAAAATCGCGAACCGTATACACCAAATAATGATCACTTATGCTAGTTTCAAATATTCCCCATTCATTGTAAAGTTCCTTGTCTGATACAAATATCAAATCAATTAAAGTAGAAGAGGTATTTGTAACTCTTGTGGCAGTATCAATTAGCTGACTTAACCCGTACATATTTGTATAAAACATTAACTTTTCAGCATTCAGATCAAGTTGGTGTGGCATACAATCACAATTGAAATCACCTAAAATAATACAGCTCATATCTTCCGAGAGAGCAGAGTCCAAATTTCCGTCTAATTCTTCAAAGAAATCAACGTGAGAATTTGGAGGTCTGTAAAACTCTCCAACCAGGATGGGAGACTTATTTGGATAATGCAATTCAAACCAAAGGCATTCTAAAGTAGAAGAAATCAAATCATCCCTTCTTTTATAATTGAACCTCTTGGATATATATACAGCCACACCACCACCATGTCTCGTACGGTCTCTACGTAATAAAATATAATCATCTATATACAATTCAGAATCATCAATCATGGAGTCGCAAAATGTTTCATTTAAACCAATAACATCAAATGATGCATTTCTCAGAAGTAATCTAAGTTCGTCAATCTTAGCAACTAAGCTATGAATATTCAAATGGGCAAATTTTAAGCCCCTGTTTCTAAACGGAGGAACTGAACCACCTTCCAACTGTTTAATGTTACTCTTATTCAGTTCATGAGATTGATCCTGAAGATTATGATGTAGTATGCCAGTACCAGAGACAGAGTTTAACTGCATGTTGCCATGACGAGACGTAGATGCTCGTTCCACCCCTGTTGAGCTTTTGTCAGTGGAAACATTGGAAGAGCAGGTGCAGACTTTAGCCTCCCTCTCGGAGCAATCATCTCGAAATCCTGCGTTGAAGATCCAACAACTTCAGCGTAGGACGTTTGCTGAGTAGGTGTAGGTGGCCCTCGAGGTCGCTCAATAAAGTGGCGTAGATTAGAGGCAAGAACAGCTTGTCCTGCCTTATTGATGTGGACCCCATCTCTGCCAAGGTGCCTGTCACCTATGTTGTCGTTGTCAACGAAACCCCATCTCCTTTCACGGGCAGCTCTTCTCAATCGCCCATTAACCCCATCGACACTGCGCCTCTGGTGAACCGATTCCCATCTGCGGTGTATAACACCAGACAAGCATACATCACAGCCTTTCGCTGCAATCACGTCTGCTAATGCTATGATGTCATTGGCGGTTGATGTACTACCATTACCTTTCGACAAGTCATTTGACCCGACATGTAGAATGACGTCTCCTTTCGCCTTTACACCCTCAGTAGCCTTCTTAGAGGAGATATCAGCCACCGTTGCCCCTGGGTTCGGATGGCAGACTACTCTATGTTTTCGGCTCAGGAGTCGGCCCTCGATGTGCTTGATCATCGAGTCGCCTTCGATGACAACATCTGGTAGCTCAGACAAGCGGCGTTGGCGATGCCCTTGTCGGAACTCATTGGTTTGGTCGCTCGTCGACATCGAAGTCGAAGGCTTTGCGTCAGTGCCTTCGAAAACAGCAGCAGGTACCTCCAACAGGCGGCGCTGGCGATGCCCATCTCGGTACTGTTTCATCTGGTCGCTCCACGACATCGGAGTAGGAGGCTCGACGTCTGTGCCTTCAAGGACAGATTCATGTAGCTCAGATAAGCGGCGCTGGCGATGCCCATCTCGGTACTCTTTCATCTGGTCACTAGTCGACATCGAAGTAGCAGGCTCAGCGTCAGTGACATGATTATCCGCAAGGACATCGAACCTATTCTTCGTCGGGACGGTATAAACAACTCTTGAGATAGTTCCCACTATCTCATTGAGATCTGTTTTCTCCTTTACCAGATCAGCACTATCGAACTTAGCTTCAAGATGGATAAGCCTGTCGGCTAGTTCATTAACTGACGACAAAACTAGATTGAATAGGTCATAGAGATCAGCTTGCTCAGTATTCGTCTCCTGATTTCTTTTGTCATTACTCGCTTGATGGATATTGTCATTGATTGCACTTTGCAGCCTATTAACCAAAGTTTCTTTTACACCATTTTTATTTAGACCACGTTTCTGCAGTTCAGCTTTGAGTTCCTTCACACGGAGACTTCTTACGTTAACGATGGTCATTGTGACGTCATTTAAAATAATTGTTCACCTGTTTGCTGAAAAGTACTGCGTTAACATCAGTGCGTAATATACTGAGATAACTCACTAGCGCACACTTGCGTTGTATCTTTGCGCTCACTTGCGCTGTATCCAAGATGAATTCTGCGTAAAGTGTTTATATTGCGCTTAATGTTCAAAAATCAAGAAAATGAATATTTAAAAAATTGACCAAAATAACAGTATAAAATGGCCAAAATCTTTAAAAGTCTAACAATTTGTGAAAAATGAATTACACAAATCTCACCACTGTCCTTTCGTCGTCAGTTTGGTATAAAAAGTTTCCTTGAGTCCATTATTTGGCTGCAGAAAAGTGCATTTTTCAGGAGCTCGCGAAAAAACACGTCCATCTCAAGAGAGATATTATAGCCCTGATGGGGCACTCAATTACATATACCCTTTTCACATCTATTTTTCTTAACCCCGGACTATCCTTAACCCCATACTATCCTTAACCCCATACTATTTTTTTTGCTGTTCACATCTATTTTCTTAACCCCGGACTATGTGCTTAGCCGGGGTTAAGAAATTTCACGCGATTCACACTACGTTCGCCTTAGCCCCGGACTATTCGATAGCTCATGAATATTAATGCTTTTGCTACCGCGCATGCGTAACGTGAACTGCATGCATAGCGCGCGATAAATGCAAATTCACGACCACACGACCACGCTGTCTGTGATTGGCTGTTGCTTAGCCCCGCTTCTCCTTAGCCCGGTTCGGATTCACACTACGCAGCTTAGCACCACAATTGCCCGGCTAACCCCGCAATTGCCCGGCTAACCCTGCTATTTTGCAGGGCCAGATAGTCCCGTACTATTTGTGGGGTTAGCCCACTTTGGCAAAACGTAATGTGAACAGAAAGCCGGCTAAAATTACCCCGGGTAATTGGTGGGGCTAAGGAAGGAATTGGTGGGGCTAAGAGCCCCCTTAGCCCCACCTATTTCCCGGGGTTAAGCAATATTTGGTAGATGTGAAAAGGGTAATAGATGACATCCTCATCTTTTCACATGACTAACACTTCCCTCCTCCAACCTTATCCTATAGTTGCTAGTGAATTTGTCGATGATGTCAAGATTAATGAAAATCTATCTTCTCCCCAAGATATACAGGTCCAAACGATCCTGAATGAATTTCAGGACATACTTACATATATTCAAGGCCGCACAACTCTTGGAGAACACAACATTGAGTTAAATCAAAAGGAACTCCCAAAAGGAAAACCTTACCCAATTCCGCATGCACTCAGAAACACATTCAGAGAAGAGGTATAAACAATGCTATTACTTGATGTCATTTAACCATCCCACAGCCCGTTTGCATCGCCTATTGTTATTGTTAAGAAACCAGATGGTAGTAACCGTTTCTGCGTTGATTTCCGCATGTTGAATAAGATCACGACTTTTGATGCTGAACCGATCCCCGATCAAGACGAAATCTTCACTAAAATCGGTAAGAGTAAGTATTTCTCTAAAGTCGACCTAAGTAAAGGTTATTGGCAAGTCCCAATGTCACCTAAATCCAAAGAACTAACTGCTTTCATTTTCCCCAATGGTTTGTTTCAATTTAAAGTAATGCCTTTTGGATTGGTTAATGCTGCAGCGTATTTTAGTCGCATCATATGAGAAGACTCCTTGATGGATTGGATGGGGCACTCAATTACATAGATGACATCCTCATCTTTTCGACTACCTGGGAACAACATCTCAAGACCCTAAATGAGCTCTTTGTGAGACTCCGAGCTGCAAACTTGACTGCCCGACCGAGCAAGTGTTATATTGGTCATAATAGCGTTGAATTCCTAGGTCATGTGGTCGGCCAAGGCGAAGTAGCGAATCGTCCCGAGAAGGTTAAAGCTATTCAAGAGATAACCCAACCTAAGACTAAGAAGCAGTTGAGGTCTTTTCTGGGAACGACGAAGTACTATCGTAAATTCGTCCCCAATTACGCTGCCATTGCTGTGCCACTCACTGACACAACTAAGAAAAACGAACCAAATGTCATTCTGTGGGAGGCAAGCCAAGAGAATGCTTTTAAGACATTGAAAGCAATACTTGCCACCCCCCCCCCCCTATTCTTCGTCTCCCCGATCTGAGTAACAACTTCATCCTCCGAACTGATGCCTCTGACATTGGGTTAGGAGCAGTTCTCCTACAAAAACATGAAGACGAAAAGTTCCCCGTCGCTTACTCAAGTAAGAAATTGCTTAAAAGGGAGAAGGCATATTCAGTCATAGAACGTGAATGTCTAGCAATAGCATGGGCCATCAAGAAATTCGAGCCCTACCTGTATGGCAGAGAATTAATCCATGAAACGGATCATCATCCACTAGCTTATATACAAAGCGCAAAAGTGACTAATGGTAGAATTATGCGTTGGGCGTTAGCATTGCAACCGTATTGTTTCCGCATTGAAACAATAAAGGGCGCTAAAAATGTAGGTGCTGACTTTTTTAGCCGATCTCCATCAGAATATTAGTTACGAAAGACTCCGAAATATTGAGAGCACGGAGAGAAGACGTATTTATATTGTGTTTTGTCTTTTGGGGTATGTAATGTGTTAAGAAGAAGAATAAAAAAAAAGGGAAAATCTAACTTTTCGTACAGTACATGTGGTAGATTAATTAAATCAAGTTAAAGAAAAAGGATTAATTTGGTAAAAACTTTGCCTTTTCTTAAAAGGGGGTTTATAAGTCACGTTGGAAAACGCAATCAGCGGTTTTATCAAGACATCCTTTTTCTTTCATTAAACTAGGAACTATTATATAAAGCGAATTATAGCGTGTACTTGTGACAGAGAGAGAGGGAGGAAGACGGAGAGGGGGAGAAGAGAGAGGGATAGAGGGAGAGAGAGAGAGAGAGAGAGCGAGAGTGAATGTGCCATCGTTTGATGTAATAAGTATAGAAATTATACAGTGTCCCGCGAAGCATTGAATGTGTTGTCACAGTGTTCTCCTGTGTTGTCTGAAAAGGTTGAGACTACCATTGAAAGGAAAGTGGAATGGCATTTCGTAGGGGGAAAAAATACATCTCACCGACTTCAAACTTTTGCATTGATATAGTACACGAGGATCGAGCAAGAATACCGACACAGCGGACCCGACACAGCAACATTATTCACTCGTGTCTTTCTTGCTTCCTCGACGAGACGACTTCACCCAACAACCCCCCTCTCTCTACCGACACAGCGGACCCGACACAGCAACATTATTCACTCGTGTCTTTCTTGCTTCCTCGAAGAGACGACTTCACCCAACAACCCCCCTCTCTCTCTTTTACTCCCACTCCTCCTCTCTCGGGCACGATCACCTCCCCTCTCTCTCCTCTCTTTCATCTCCCGTTTCTTTTGTTTCCCTTTTTCTTTCTTTTCCTTTCTTTCCTCTCTCCAGGCGCGTAGCCAGGGGTGGGGCGGTGGGGGCGGTCGCCCGCCCAAAAAAAAAACGCCGGAACAAAAAAAAGAAGAGAGAAAGAGAAGAAAAAATGTAAGAGGACGTAGGAAGAAAAAGGGAAAGGTGTCGAGAACGAAACAAAGAATCGTCTTCTTTCTCTTTAATGAAACGTCAAAGCTTCCGCGCTTCGAAAGAGGGGGACTGAATACAGATAAGGATTGAGGGTTGGGAAAGGTACAACGAATCGTCTTTGTGGAGTGCAGGATGACGTTCTGCTTGAAGCCGATGCTTGTGACGTCACAGGCGTCGCTTTGTAGAAAGTGTATGGATTAGGCCGCTTGAGGGCGTACCGGATTTTGTGTGTTACTGATTTTCCACGTCATGGGATAGTTGCCTCCCAGAGTTGCCTAAGTTTTCGTTTAATTTTGTGATACAAGCCCAATGATGTAAGTAGAAATGAATATGTTATCTTGAAGTTTATGAGTTATATTGTCTTTACAGCTAGATAGCTTAATGAAATATGATGTTTATGACACTAATTTGAGATGATGAAATATGACATGAATGAGTCGTTCAAGTGAAAGATTGTACACGTGTATGTAGGTTACGTAATTGTCGTGCACGGTAGTGCGTGTTACATGTACGTAGTAGTAACATGAATGATATGACCTTGAAGAATGACAAAGTCACCGTCGGTGCGTCATTAATTGTTGCATGTATTTACCTATGTCAGATATATAATGAAAAAGGCACTGTTTGTTTTCCTTTGTTATGATAACAGATAGTTATTAAGATTTGATACATGATATGTTATTTTCATGTCAGTTTATGCAAGTTGACTTATTATTGTTTATCCTTTTATTAAATTGCAGATTGAACCTTGCCTGCTACAGTATGTATATAACCAAGTTACAACGGTGCATGGTGTCATTACTATGGGTCTAGGGCAACTGGGTTGGTTCGCCAAATCGTACACCACAGTCTTCTTTGTCTAATAATACGTCAAAGCTTCCGCGCTTCGCGCTTTGCATGCTCATTACCGCCCCCCCCCCCTCAGAAAATGAAATCCTGTCTACGCGCTTGCCTCTCTCCTCCCTCTTTTTCTTTTTCTCTTTCTTTCTCCTCTTTTCCTTTCCTTTCTTTTCCTTTCTTTCCTTTCTCTTCCTTCCTTTCTTTCCTTTCTTTTCCTTCCTTTCTTTTCTTTTCTTTTTCTGTTTTTCTTTTCTTTCCCTTTCACTCTCTTTTTTTCCCTCCCCCTTTTCTCTTTTTTCCCGACGGCAGCGCAATTTTACCGACCATGTCCTGACAGGTGTGGAGGGGGGTGTCGTACCCCCACAACCCCCCCCCCCCTTTAGAGACGCCCCTGGTTACAACGAGGGGGATAAATAAAAGTAACAACATTCTGATATTACTTTATGATCAACAAGAGAGTATAAATTGACGGGTTCTCATGCCAAATTTCGAGCGGCCCGTGATAAACCCCCCTGAAATCCCGACGGCCAGTCTGCCTCTGATATCATCCATGCACAATACATGTTTCCAATTGCAAGAGTGATTATCATGACTTTGCATGATTGTGCAGTATTAACGGAGGGTGGACATTCATAATTACACACGGGTGTAAGTGAAATTCTAATTTATTCATCGAGTGACAGGCGCGTACGCAGGATTTTTTTCGAAGGGGGGGGGGTTATAATTTGAAAAATAAATCACGCCGGAAATATCGCAAAGACTCAGCCAGCCGCTGAATAAGCGGGGGAGGGGGAGGCAAGGGTTGGAGACAGCACATTTTTCGTTGGGGGGGGGGGGGTCCCAAAATTTGGCCGATCGATATTTCGTTTCGGTGGGGGGGGGGGTTAACCCCTCCCCCACCCCTGCGTACGCGCCTGGTCAGGACTATCCTCTAGACTTTCAAATCTTGGACAATTTCAAGGAGAAGAAACCAAAAGTCTTTTTACTCCTAGACTTTACCACTTCTGGACTACTAGCTCCAAAATCATACATCCTATATTCCTAATAGAAACCTATCTGGGCCTAAAACTGAGAGGTAGTTTAACCTGGGGTACTTCTTCCGGATACTTGCTTAGGAGTTTATTGACAGCAGGGCGTTCGGGGGAGTTTTGCAAAAGGGGCTATTTTCCACAAATGGGTATTTTAAAACGAAAATGTTGTCATTATGTAGTATGCAGGGCTGAAGTTATCACACCCCCCCCCCCAGTATATGTCGGTATTCCTCTCCTTCCTCTACAATAAATGTCCTAATACGTTTGTTTTCGGTGTCTGCATGGAAACGTGATAAAATAAAGATAGGCCTACTTCATGATTCAAAGTCAGTCATGCATAAATACCTCATCCCAGTGTATATACCTTAATATGAACCAGACGCGTACGCAGGGTTCAACCCCCCCCCCCCCCCCTTTGTTTGTTTTTTAATATAAAAAAATAATAATAATAAAACAAAAAAAAATTAAATGTGATAATGGGTGACCCCAAAAATGTGACCTTCTCCCCCAAAACAAATTTTGGGACAAACAAAAAATGTGGTCTCTCCCCCCCCCCCCCCCCCGATTATTCAGCGGCTGGCTGAGTCGTTGTGAAATGTCGGGACCAAACAAAATATGTTCTCTTACCCCCCCCCCCCCTGCTTATTCAGCGGCTGGCTGAGTCGATGCGAAATTTTCGGCGTGATTTTTAAATTTTAACCCCCCCCCCCCCCTCGAAAAAAATCATGCGTACGCGCCTGATATGAACTGCATACAAATTGTAATAATCCGCCATTTTAAATTGGGGTATGTTTTGTAATTGATTTTTAGAGTAAAGCTATAATGCTATGAGCTTTGAAAAAAAAATGCAGTTTATATACGTTTTTAAATTGCAATTAAATATTAATATGAAATAGTTGATTCAATATGATTAATAAAAACAATGTGAATACCAACTTTCCATTCCGCCATTTACTTTATTACTAAGTTTGCCTTTTATACATTTCTTGTTGCGCGTGATAATACAAATGATAGTTCCAGTAATGTTCAGATTTGTCATGCTTTGTATCAGCAGTATCAGACATTTACTAGCAATTCGTCATTGAAACGAAGTACAATACAGGGTGTACCTGAAATAGAAATCCAAGCTTAGATTCGTAAAAACTCAATTCTTCTACTACTAAAAAAAAAACAATAATTTATACATCACCCGAAAGCTCATTTTCCTTTCTATTGTATGACAACTAGAATGTGATCATTAAATCACATATTTTTTTTTCTGCTTTTTTCTGCTTTTTTTTCTGCATTTTTTCAAAATAAAATATAACTGAATAACAAAGAACATATAAATGTAAGGTATAATACAATATAAACAAACAATAATTTCTTCATGTCAAAATATTTTTTTACATAATATGTACATTCAATAACGAAACTTATTTTTTCCATAACATATTATCATAAATTTAAAGTATTATCCGTACTATTCTGTCGGGAAAGTGCAGGAGACTTCAATCATAAGCAAAGCTTGACAAGGATGGCGGCCTAAAAAAAAACCAAAAAAAAAAATCTTAAGGTAAAACTTAAAACGGAAAAGTGTTTAAACGATCTTTGTGTATGAATTGTGCAAGTGTATATATATATATGACTGATTAAAAACAGTCTGAAGTGGCACTGACAAGAAAACTAAACGAATCAATGATAGTCGTTTTGAAAGACAAATGATTTGGGAATATTAATTATCGAAACTCATCTTGTAAGTCCTGATATTCTTATCTTCCATTTTAATCATTTTAAGGATAGCCTAAATACCTTTCTTTTACACACTTACTTCAAAAAGTATTTCTTATGTGATTATTAATTTTGTTATATGTAAATTTTTCTGCATACATTTGCACCTATATATTTTTGTTTTACATTATTTCTATACGTACATTCCTGTCATGAATATTACAAAAGATTTATACATTCGTGTAAGTTAATCATGTATAGGGTTTAGAGACAATAAACCTTTAATATGCGCTGTATGAAGGTGAATTATATATTCATGTATTAGCTGTTCTGTTATGAGCACATTAACCAAAAGTAATTGAGGAATATTTAGCAATTTAACGATATACTTGGGTCTCCTTTTTCAGGGACACCATGAACAAATAAATATGCTTGAACAAAATTGGTAACGAATACAATCAAAATAATCTAGAATAAATACATTTTTCCGAGTAAAATATGGTGATATCAATTTCGACAAAGATACTTTAAATCAAAAGGCACAAAAAACTATATAGGCACTTTGTTCATTCAACAACTAGGTAAATTCAAGAATTGCAAGTATTTGTCATTACTTGAAAAAGCAAAAAGAAAAAAATGTATATTTTGTATCTCCTACGGTTTTTTCATAAGTTTTCCTCACTGCTCTATTTTTCGTCAACCGCCGCAGGAGTATATATTTATATACGTATATACATGTTTATATAATTCTTCATGAGAATTGCCAATACCATTGACACAACTGGATTCGCAACGGAGATAATTTTTTCAATCTTCGCAACAACAACAAAATCAAAAAATAGGACACCAATGGGGAACCATCATTGTCTTATTTCCTTTCGCATTATAAATATATACATATATATCATGTCATGACTAAAACTTACTAAACTAAATTGAGAAAAACAAATCATCGTTTCATCATCATCATTATACTTTTTTCAAAAAATGGAATGACCGGTTCACTGAGCAATACACCACAAAGTATCATTTCAAAACATCTTCTGATCATGAATACTACGATAAGGTTAATATGCATAACACAGATGATAACAAATAACAATCACCTGCTTGCCTGAATATGTGTTGACGGACTATTGTTAATTGTAAATTGCTTGGGGAAGGGGGATGGGCCGGGTTCAATGTGGTCTAGTGGTTAAGGCCAGTGGCGGATCCAGGCCCCCCCCCCCCTTGAGAAAAAAAAATAATGTAAAAGCACGTGATTTTTACCTTTTTTTGGGGTGGCCCCCCCCCCCCCTCCCTCTGACGTTCAAGGGGGGGGGTGCAAATTTTAAAATTTTCGAGGACCAAAAAAAAAATTGTTGGGCCCCCTTCCCTAAAAAATCCTGGATCCGCGCCTGGTTAAGGCATTGGCGTTCTCAGCAAGTAACCGAGTTCGATTCAAGGCAGAAAAGAAATTAAACCTTTGCAAACGAAAACATTAAAATAGGAAGCAATAGGGTCCTTGGATTTAAGCTACTCAACCATTATTTTCTAATTTCCATTTGCAATATACGTATATACATCTTGTCATGGCTACAAATTACTCAAATGAATTGAGAAAAAAAAACATCGTACCATCATCATCATCATACTTTTCTCAGCGATGAGAAGACGTCTTCTTCGAGTAATACACCACAGAGTAAAGTTCATCTGATCATGAATACTTTGATAACTAACAATAAATTGTCAGATAAAATTTTGTCATTGAAATATAATAATATTATAATAAAAATCAATCATCTGGTCCCCCAAATATGTGGTGACGGATTATTGGTAATTGTAAAATGCTCGGGGAAGGGAAATGGAGGGTTCAGCCAAGATCCATCCCACCCCTCCCCTAAGGTATTATGCCAATGTACAATCATGTTCTCTTAATAAGACCTTATTCTTGCATTAAATAAATGAATAAAACACCCTTTACATTTGTTTTAATCAGGTAAGAATGAAGACATTGCTAAAGTCAAAACCTCAACTGTGCCTTTGGCCTTTGTAAAAATCGGTGGTGCCACTGGAATCTATGTCACTGCTCTAATTTCCTCTGATGACAACCGTTGAATCCATTGGAAGATTGACGGATCACAAGTTACAGAAGCAACATCATCAATCCTCTCATTGTGTATGGTGCCATCCTCTGCACCCTAAAGGATACTGGTGGCAGCATCATTGTTGGTGGAAGCAACATCACCGGTGCCCTCAGTAGCTTTCGTGGCATCAGTTGAATCCAGAGTAACACTGACCGTGTCAGCATCCCTGGTGGATGAAACACCATCACCTCCCTTAGTGACATTTGTGACAGATGCATCAAGAACGACATCAGTGCTTGTTGCATCACGATCCGTGTCCTTCTTCAGTTCCTTGGTTGAACTTTGAATATCTTTGTTCATAGGTGGTGTGACCCCTTCCTCAACCTGGCTAACATCAAAGGTCGGATTGAACATACACATAGGATCGGGATTGTCGTCTTTGGTAGGCAACACGAAATTACCCGTGGCTCCTGGGCGCAATTTGCGTAATATGCCAGGTGACGAGGATGGCACCGTCGAGCTTACCCCACCGCTGGAAGTGCTTGCTTCTTTCTTTAGGAACTTGTCGAAACAAGTTAGCCCCCATTTCTTACGGATGTGAGGCTTCCGGACGCAGTACAGTAGAAAGATGAACAATCCTTGGAAGGAGTTGAGGACGATGAAGATTGGCTGAGCCACCTGTTGAACGCAAATGTTCCAGAAATATCATAATTACGTAAATGGCATTCCTACATGTTCTTCAGGTACTAAACATCTAAAGTGGTATTACTGGGGTATGTAATTATCATAACCGAGTTCTCAAGATACTTATTAGTAGAGAAAGATATCACACATGAGTTATTTTTTAAGCTAGTTGGCTTTACCTGACTGAATGACGGGATCAACAGAAGATATCCAGTGACCCACGTCAGACCGAGCAGAAGCAAGATGCAAATCGCGTTCTGGACGCGTTCGATAGTCTCTTGACGTTTTTCCTTAGCCTCTCTCTTAACCCGGCCAGTGATGTTGGCTGACCGGAGCAATTGTCGAACCACCAGGATGAAGATGACAATATTGATGAGGAGGATAATGGACATGGGAATCAGGAGACCGCCGATTTGAGCCCAGAATTGTAGAAAGCATCTATTGACAGTAAATATGAATTTTGTGATGTGACTGAATTAAGTACTGACTGTCTTAGAGATAGTTATACAAAATATCCATGGTCCTTGAAATATTTTATCTGAGAAATTGTAAAGGTAAATGATTTCCCATTATTTATTTATTTACTTTCCCATACATTACTAAAAACAACTGACCTTTTAGTATGTGTGGTGAAAGTGCTTTCTAAAGCTTGGATCAAAACACATATCCATGGAAGTGATACCTTAATACCAATTCCAGATCACAATTGCATACTTGCTTACTCATGAGATAGCAAAATACCAAGTGCCTAAAAACTTAAAAGGCATAAAGTAAACTCCATCCTCGTGATCGCTTTTAATTATTGCCTCATCTGTTCATCGGAAGTCATCATGTGATTATGAGATTATTACAACTATAATGGAAACAATTGGACATGTTCAGGTTGAATCATTTTGTGCCATGTGTAACATGTGTGACGACCAGTAGCGTACGCAGGATTTATTCAAGGGGGGGGGGGGGTAACCCCAATCCACCCAGCCCCCCCCCCCCCCTGCGTACGCGCCTGGTGACGACAATCGCGTCGATCAAGATTGAGCCAAGGGATGGCATGGGTATGTGGGTACACATGAAATGAGCAGAGTTGAAAGAGCAGAGGAGAAACCAAAGAACCAGCGAAGGAGAGAGCAAATAAGAGATGTAATGTGTTTCGAACGAGTAGTCTGACAAAGGTTTAGCAGGGACAGTGCAGTGATGGAAAGGTATAAAAATGAATTTACACAGTACAGTACACTAGCCTAGTCACTGTCGGATACTACTGGACTTATATTATAGACCCAACTACAAGTATTCTCTCTGGGCCAATTGATATCAACGGTTACACTTACAGATCATCTCGGGCGTAAGATTCTCTAGCAATAGCTCCGGTAAGAACCACGATTAGTGCAGGAATTCCTGAAATGACAAACGTGCTATTGTGAGGAAATAAAATGTTTATAGTTATTCATAACACGCCTACACTGGACATGGGCCTAGCTCATTCCTTTCCCGTTTCTCTGATATGCCTACTCATGTTATCGCTGTGCTGTCCAGCTCACAAATTTTTACCACGGTTATGGAGACACTACAATTTTTCTGTTAATGAATAATATCTCGAATTGTTTACTTCCTGGGGTTTAGAGTCTTGTACAAATCACATGCCATGCCGAGTATTATACATAAATTACACATAAATGGAAACCAATGACGAATTCATGGGCACAGTTAGATGACGAACAGTAAAACTTCATTAAGAGCCTATCAACTTTCATTCAACACCAACTACAATCAGTTTCTCCCCATCTCGTGTCCGACGTCAACAACAATCTCATCCTCTTTGGAGTCAACGACGACCCACTCATTACTGCCCATTCCCTGGACTACCTTAAATTTATCTTTGAAATGCACTTGAAAAGATCTTTTGCGAACAAAGCAGCTCCTGCCTTAGCCGTCGTTAGCACATATTGTGACCTCCTACATTTATGTACCCCTATTATATTGTCTGTCTATTCTCTATTTGACTCAATCTGAGAAGGATTCAACTCTGCAGTTCTCCAAACCTGAATGAAATCAAGAAGGAGAATAAGATGCCAGTTGGACTATAGTCCATCTCAATGTGATCTTTCCATACGTATTGTTCATTTAATTAGAATGGTTCAATGAATATAGTACAATGCCAGAGTTTTTGAATTACTTTGTTCATAAGAAAACATTGGGGGAAATTCCTTTGTTTAATATATGAATTGTAAAAGAATTACATTTGATCGCCCATTCTTTATTTTTGTATTGCTGAAAGTTGATCGCAGCAAAGCAGGTTATCTGACCATGCCAAATTCATACTGTCAGTACCTACATGTATATTTTAAACAAGTCTGGCAAAGGTTTCTGATCTAGAGACATTCTGTAGGTATGTACAAAACATACAAGCATTTCATGTTAAAGAGAGCACTATTCCCAGAACAAAAAAAAATAAGGAAATACATTTCTTACCCCATGCAGCTAAGAAAGCCTTGAGCATGAAATTCTGGATGTAGGTATTGAAGATCTTCACAATGGTGAGGTAGATATTGTACCCTTCTACACCCATCCATGCAATGGAGGACAAAACGAAGTAGTGAACTAGGGCCGTCAGGAACCCACAGGGTCCAGCATGGACCTCACGATAATCTCTGATAGAATCCAGAGAGATCATGATGATAAATGTCGTGTAGAGACACAGCAAGGTCAGGCACAGATAGATGAAGATCTGGTTGGTCTGTTTGGTCCTTAAATCCCTATCAAGATTGCAACATTAAATAAGGTTAGGAAAGCGTCGAAGCAATATTGTACCATACACGTACAGGTTTACCATCACGTAATTAGCAACACAGAACATAGAAACGTCAAACAACAAGAAAAAACAAAGTAAATGTAAGGGGAAAATGTTTGTAAAATGACGGAGATAACGTTATTTTGCTTTCCTTATATAATAATAACGATAATAATGGGTTCAATAGCGCTCATGTCAGTCGGATTTGACCCTCCTGGCGTCCCCTGGCTTTAGCACGGCTGCCATACGGCGCTCTAGCATTTCAAGGAATAATTCTTACCAGGTAACCATTTACTTCACCTGGGTGGAGTGTGGCAAATGTAGATCAATGTCTTGCCAAAGGACATTAGTTCGGCGGCGGGACTCAAACCGCGGACCTTGCGATCGACAGTCCGGCGACGTATCCACTCGACCACAACACCTTTAATTATATTACTGGGCACAAACCCTTAGAACGGCCATGCGTGTTGAATACAATTTATTTGGGTGTAACTATTAAGGACGATGTAAAATGGGAAATATATATATACACCAAAGATGTTCGAAACGAATATGCTTTCTATTCTATGCAAACCATTAAGCAGATGATTCGATCTACGAATATGATAGAATATCAATATATAATATTGGTACGATATAAACAAATTATTAATATTGTAACCTATTTATGACCCTCATCACACCACCCCTACACCACCAAGCAACTAATCATATGATGGTATTTTCTCTTCTTCTTCTTCTCTTCCAGTCTGACTTCCTCTTCCCCTTTATATCATGAACTGTACATTGTTGATAGTAGTTCTCAACAGTCCTGTTGGTTCAAACAGAAGTGATACCGAATAGAACTGTGCTGCAGGTTTATACGTATTTCAAAAATCATTTGATTAAGAGATACTTTAATACAAAAAGGGGGTATTTGAATTTGCAAGAATATTTAATGAATTCAAAGGTTGCATCTGTTTCATAAATTATGTAACTATTGTTTGTTCAAAAGCTAACAAATAAAATCGAAGATAAAACGACCAGAGAATAATTACATATTCTGTCCCTTTGTAGTACATTAATAATGGCATTATTTGTCTCAATGGGCTCACTTGTTCCACAGGTAGGTTGTCAATGTGACAAGAAGACTGAAAATAGAAATACAGCATCCAATGTAAGTCAGGATGTTGTAAGCCTCGATGGGTGAATCCTCCGGTCTATGGATATCCTGTAACATGAAAGAAATTGGAGCCCAAACTGAAACATATTCTTCGAATGTCTAAATAAAACTAAGTATTAGAGGCATCAGCTCTCATAAAGTCTTTGTGTCATTATTTGAAAACTGAGAAAATGGGGGCTTATTATTATAGAAAGTGGTGGAACCTCCATATTACTGATGGAAAACAAAGAAAAGAATGTCACTTTACTACCTTTCACACAAAACACCACACCTCCAAACTTTATTCGATCTCAAGAGTGAAAAAATTATTCAAATCCAATTGAAGACCAGCTCTATACTTCAGCGTTCTTCGGAAGTAAAAGGGGAATTGTAAAAGGGGAAGAGGTCGAATATTGACCGCTCGTCCACAAACACCTGTTAGTATTTTTTTAACCAACTTTTTAACCAACTATACCCCTAGGTCATCAAGAGGATTATCACACTATGTCTCTAGCAACCTACTGCGTTTTATATCGTTAGTAGGGCTACAGTTGTCCGGGGAGTAGTTAAATGGTAAGAATGGATATAATAATTGCCTAATTGTTTTTTACTGACCACTATAACAGCGAAGTTGGTAAGATGATCACACGCACAGCGCACTCTCTCCTCATCATAGCGCTCATCAGATGATGTAATTCCAGAAACAAGAACACACCCATCTTGGGACCAATCTTTCTGCTCCTCATCCCAGAATGAACAATTGGGATTCACGTATCCAGACTACATAACAACAACAACAACAAAAACATCAAGAAATGCATAGACCCATAATAACATTAGTTAAACAAGGCATGAAAGAAGAATGACTGATAATTTGATTGTCAGTTTAAAAGCCCATTTGTCTTGAGAGGAATCAAACACATGAGTTAAAAAAGAAAAAAATAGACTGAAATACAAATAATGTTTAAATTTATCCCCTATATATATATATTTATATGTGTGTGTGCAGGCGCGTACGCAGAGGAGGGGGGGGGGTTAAACCACCCCTTCAGTTTTTTGTATGTATATGTTTTTTGAGAAACCCCCCCCCCCCCCTTATGAGTGGTGATTTTTTTTTCCTAATGGACGACCTAATGAGATGACCTTACCCCCTCCCCCAACGAAACAGAATGACCGGTCAAATTTTTAAATTTCGTGACCCCCCCCCCAAAAAAAAAAATATATCCTCTTACCCCCCCCCCCCCCCCCCCCCCCGCTTATTCAGCGACTGGCTGATTAGTTGCGAAATTTTTGGGACAAAAAAAAAATGTCCTCTTACCCCCCCCCCCCCCCTCGCGTATTCAGCGGCTGGCTGAGTCGTTGCGAAATTTTTGGCCCGATTTCAAAATGTTAACCCCCCCCCCCCCTTGAACAAATCCTGCTTACGCCACTGTGTTTGTGTCTAGAAATTTAATTCTCTATAAATACTGCTAAAGGTAGATTACAAATACGTTAACATGTTAAAAAATCGTTATTCTGAGATGTTATTGTTATAATAATAATAATAATACTAATTGCGCTTTTATATATAAAAAATTCATTGCATTTTCCCCCGGCCCCCAACAGGAAAAATTCCTCTGTGTGGCCATGTTTTGAACCATAATGCATGGCCCTACAGAGGAATTTTTCCTTTTAGGGGCCGGGGGAAAATGCAATGAATTTTTGACAATTTTTTGCATTTTCTTCGTTTTGGGGGATTTGTGGAAGGGGCCGCGTATCCTAGCAAACACTTCGTACAGACATGATTCAGGGGCTAAGCAATGGCCTCGTTACTGTGAGGCCCCAGGATAAAAATCGTGTCGATCAGCTATATATTAGTGCCCTTTTGTGAGGCATTAATCCTCATTACTGTCAATTATGATTTAAGGACGTAGGTTCCCTAGCTGATTAGCATAGTAGCACACATATGATTTAGCAGTCACGCAAAACAAAAACTCGCAAATTAATATTCAATAAAATCTGAGAACGTATGCCATTATCTAGATCTATTAGAAATAAATAATTTGTTAAGATCCTTCCCTAAACTGGGGTAAAAATAAATATTCCACCATTATGACCAAAAGTGTACATCTATGATGTCTCTTAGCGCTTACAGATATAATATTACCCCGGCCATTGGTTTCAATTCTTGCCCTCAAATAAAGTGTACACAATCTCCACTCCCTGGGGAGCATACCACGCAGGAGTTACTTGACGCTCAAAACTGTTTGACCAAATAATGACGGTCGCATCTTACCAGGTACCCATTAAACACCTGGGTAGAGAGTAGCAGGTGCAGTTAATATCTTGCCAAAGTATATTAGTGCCGTGTCGAAATTCGAACCCTCGACCTTCGCACTCTAGTCAAGCGCATTAAGCCACTCGACCAAGACACTATAGCTCTTACCATTATTGTAGTGAAGGTAAAATTGATGAATTCGGTCAAGGCTGCTACTTTCCCTTGACCAATACTGAGAGAAATCACGAGCGAGTTAGCCGATCGATTGAAGCCTTCATTATCTGCACTGATTGTGCGCAATGATTTTGAAATGAACAGAGCTGGAGATGAAAATACATTGAAGTTGACCCGGACGTATTCAACACTGCCATTCGACGGCGATCCTGAGAGTGGGACCGCGGACGAAATGACGGATGAAACTGAAGGTGGAATGTTGACCTGAGCGATGATGTCTGGTCTGGTAGCAATGATGTCATAGCGGTCATCTTGGGTTGGAGCACCGATGGTAATATTGGACTTGGTCAGGTCAGAAAGACTGTATCCAGCTAGCGAAATTACAAGACCGCTCATTACGTCGTCAGCAAGTACACTCTGAGCCTGTGAATTAGAACTTCAATTATTATTGTTATTATCATTATTATTATTATTGTTATTATTTGTATTATTATTATTATTATTACTATTATTATTATTATTATTATTATTATTATTATTAATTGTATTATTATTATTATAATTATTATTGTTATTATCATTCTCATCTTCATCAATATTTGCATATTACTATCATTGTGATCATCATTATTATTGTATTTATTTATTTATTTGTTATTATCATCCATATTATCTGAAATTAGGAAGTGAGAGAGGGAACCTTTGCTCATGCACGATGTAAAATGTTCTCCCTTGACAAATTCGTAAAGGCAGATCATTTAAGGTGTTCAAACGTATATTAAATGTATATTATTATTTATATTTCGATTGGAATATACTTAATTGTTCCCTTTTTTAATCTTCTGTAGCCTGTTTAAAATTCAGATGCTTTGATGGGGTTTATGTGATTGCACTAGTGCACCTTCAGTATATGATTCAAGTGGCTTTGGCGCCTTACAAATCTAATATTATTATCATTATCATTATCATCATTACATCATTACTATCATTACTATATTTGTATTTGTATTGATATAATATCATTATGACTTATTTACACCAGTTTGATTGTTATCATTATTATCATTATTACTAGTATAATTATAATAGTTCATATTATTATTATAATCATTGTTTTCATTGTCATTATTATTATCACTATTATTCTTATCATTTTAATCATGATTGATAATGATTGAAAATGAGGCGAATAGCACCATGCACAGACGTTTAAGTAATGCATCCCCCAAATTCAAAATGTGTTGTAACCCGCACACATAAATGCACAAATAATGATGTTGTTTGGTAGATCTTTTTTAAACTATAAAGAAAAATTGTGAAAGTGCCGCGACTTGTTGGACACCAGATTGAATAGGACCACAATAGATTAATGGCAGTGTCAGGATTTATATACATTTTTTGGTAATATCCATGCAAAAAAAAGGGCTAACTTGGACATGAAATTCTATATTCTGGTATACTGGTTGAAATCAAATTATTTTTTCATAACTTATGATATTAATGTAAAATCACCTGTACGGCTACATTTGGCTGCTGAATGTTGAGCATCCCACCATCGGCAACCTGAACATGATTGATTTGTTCCTCAAAAGCCTGGACAAACTTACTTATTGCCCCACCTTCTTCCTCTGCGGCTTCAAGCTCTTCGGTTTCTACCTGAGCTATATTGCTCACAATACTCGTTATAGACTTTGTTACCTGTCAATTCAATCACAAAAGAAGAAGATGATTTAAACCATAATAGGAGAAATCTCAAAAATCAAAATGAATGACAATAGGGTATTAAATAACATGACAGCCCTAGCACAGCTGTAATTTTAAAGCTATTACACAACTTCTGGCAGAACAAACCGTCGAGGGGTCAAAAAGATATGAAAGGACAGTTAAAGACCTAAATCTGTATTGGAAAAAATTAAATATTATACAAATTTTCCGAAAAGAGCCTGATGCGGGGTTAGGCTCTAGGAAATTCTTCATTCACAGTAGTTTAGCTTCAAGGCGTCAAATATTGTTAAAAACGGTTATGGGATTTACCTCTTTCACATTCTATAAACAATTTATATATGTATCGGAGGGAAGACTTCCATTTTTCCCATGAGATATTTATCGAACATAATAAAATTCATCAACCATCGCAACGTCATATTCAATAGGATCGGTCTGGCATCGTGCATAATACCTCTTCACTAGTAAGATTTTGCTTCACAATGTTTGATGTTATCTCTGCCACAAACATGATGTCATCGGATGTGATATCTTCGATGTTGGAAGTAATGTATGCAACTTGCTGGCTCACTTCACCTGCGTTTTCTTCACTTACGATTACCTAAAATTTGAGGGGAAACTATCATTACAGCATGTAAACATTGAGTTGAGTGATAAAACTTTCCCTCCTAGGGCCCGCCCCCCCCCCTCCCCCACTCAGTGTTATTTAGGCAACGCGTATGCATGTTCCCTCTCTTTGAAATCACCCCCTAAGTCCGCTGTGTAAAGTCAATACGGGCCGATTTTTTTTTTTTTGGGGGGGGGTATTATGAGCCGGACTTTGTTGCGTGAAAAGTACCCCTTTACCGAAGGCGTTGTTTTTTTCTGCTGCACAGATTGGGGCTTTTTTTTTTTAAAGGGGTCTTGATTTAACCCTAACCCTAACCCTAACCCAATCCCTAAACTTTCCCATAGGCTCAACACGCACCTGGCCCCAATCTGTGCCGCAGAAAAAAATAACGCTTACCGGAGAGGGGGAGGGGCAGGTCTTAGGGTAACATCAACAATTAGCGAACGCGTCCCCCTTACAATATTGCAATGACACATAAGTAGGTTTTTTCTCCACATACCATCTTAATTTTAACAAAAATTAAGAATGTGTCCTATAATATCTAATTTCACAACTCATGAACCGGAAAATGTTAGATAATTTCCGGATAAATTATCGCTACGGTTGTCAAATGATTTTAATCAGACCAACATCTTATAAATGCAATACTTCGGTAAAATTCTACTAGTGTCAAACTATTTCATGGTTTTCAATGCCGTATCAAGAGTGCTCCTATTTTAGTATTGTCAATGAATATGACAGAGAATATGCTGCCGCCTTGAACACAAATCTTCCAATCCATTTGTGAATGGAATGATATTAAAACAATCAGTATAGTTGATTGAACATGGGCTATTCATTACCTGTTAGGCATGATTTCATAGTTTTCAAATGTAAAGTAAGGATACACTCTTTACAACAAATTTAATAAGAATGGAACATGAATGTCTATTGTGTAAAATTGTACACATTACTGGTTAAAAATACTGTAACGAATCGGGTGATCGGTTTTTTATAATTATTTTTGTTTCTTTTCAGGTAGTAATTATTAGTGGTATCTACAACATACTAAACACAAATGCACTACATATGAAGGTTATTAAAAAGCCTTTTTTCAATGATCGAAATATGAAAAGAAAATTTTAAAAAACCTGTGCAATTTCTGTGAGAATATCTGTGACATTTCTAAATGGTCCGCAATTATCCACAGGATACCACTGGCTCTGGGTAATACCATCGCCAAAACACAGAGCCCGTCCAATCGGTTCATTGGCTGTTCGGTATATAAACAAATACACATATATTTATATGTATATCAAAATAACACTGACAAACAATTATTACCATATACTAACAAAGAAGGAGACATAATGAAAGTAAAGAATAATCGTCTATGATTACAATTTTCTCGAGAAATTCATGACTCTGGCGGATCTAGAATAGATATAAATCGAAATCTGAGGGATGGGGGCTTGGGGTTCCTGCATTTATTTTCTACGTGTGCCTCGCTTAAATTCATTTTTATTCATGTACCAGTTTGGAGGCTGGAATATCTATAGGAAGGGGCTTTTAGACTCCATTCACCTATCTTGATTCGCTAATGTTTAATAACGAAGTGAAATAAACTACATCGGTTGAGCATCATGAACACAAGGATATTTTGGAAACGATATTGCGAGTAATGAGTGGTTTTCTATCGCGCAGTTGCCATTCATTAACACGTCACCAAAAAAAACGCAGCGTTTTTATTTTGCAGCGTATTACCGCGCCATATCTGCACAAGCCTATATATTGATCGTGCTATTCAACCTATTCCCCTATCTTATTCCTCAAATTAAAAATGAAGGAAAGACCATCAAAACCAACCTTGAGTAGTGTTGAATGGACACATTCCTGTTGAATTCGCCCACGTTCCGTTTTCACCCACAGGAAATTCGACTTTTTCAAAACGAGGAGATATCCATGAGATATTCTGGCAAATAGCTTTACAAAAAGAATGAATAAAAAGTG
Organism: Strongylocentrotus purpuratus; assembly: GCF_000002235.5. Classification (NCBI taxonomy): domain Eukaryota; kingdom Metazoa; phylum Echinodermata; class Echinoidea; order Camarodonta; family Strongylocentrotidae; genus Strongylocentrotus; species Strongylocentrotus purpuratus. Next base: position 32,612,680 of record NW_022145601.1, on the reverse strand, counting down.
TTAAGACAAAGCCCTCGACAAATTTCAATTCCATGTTTGTTTATGCATTTAAAATGAATTACTGCAAACTGTGCAGGTATTCCTTTTTCCAAGAAGTGCCCGATGCTAGGGAAGCGAAACGTGCAGCGAGACGGCGACTTGTTTAATTCGCCAATGCGCCATTATGAAGACGGGAAGGTCAGAAGGCGAATCGTCAAAACACGTCAAGGCGCCATATGTTTAAGTAGAGAAGCGAGAAGGCGTGTAATAACAACTTGCTAAAGCCACTTTCACACTGGATCTGCGTAGAGTTGCGTAGTGTGGCGTACCGAGTACGCCGAAATTAGGCTGCGTATTCATGAAAAAAATGTTGCTTCGGCTTAGTCCCTGCTTAGAATATGCGTAGATTGGCGTACTTTTACGTTGGCCTGGCGTAAAGGTACGCACGTAGGATCTAGGAGGCATTTTAAACGCTTTTACTGCCTCGTCGGACTGGCGTAGGGTACGTAGCGTACTACTGTGTAGGCGTGGCGTACAGTAGTGTAGTGTTGCGTAGACTTGTGTACAAAATGCGTACTTTAGTAGTGTCTATAGTCTCAACGCCGAAAGTATGCAACAAAAAAAAAACGTGTTTAATTGTTGCGTTCATCTTGCGTACCCCTTTGCGTCCCTCAGCGTATATTTATGTAGGCCATCGTAGGGCAGCGTAAGCTCGGCGTAGTCGATACGTAACACTACGCAACGCTACGTATGGCCCGGTGTGAAAGAGGCTTAAGGCGCCCTGTTTACGCTGAGAAAGACTCTTTCTCGTCTTATACACAGGCACGTAGCCACGGAGGGGGGGGGGGGGCACGGGGGGCACGTGCCCCCCCCCCCCTAAAATTTCCAGGATCGGTTGAAATTTTGTAGACCCCTTTTTTGACCTCGATCGATTACATGTATGTGCCCCCCCCCCCAAACATCAAACTCTGGCTACGTGCCTGCTTATACAAGGCTTTAAAGGTAACACTTAACAATGTTAAATCTGAGATGCACGGCCCTACGTATTATCAGTGTCTGCGATATGGTGCAATATTGAAGCCCTAAACAAATTGCGCTTCAAAAAATGATCAAGAAGTGTCTCAAAATAGTAAAAATCTTTGAGTGACCGGTTTTCCCAGACTCCCCCAAAACACTGTAGTGTTATGAAAGCCGTTAGAAAAATGCAAAATTTGATTTCGATTTCCAATCATAAATATCTTGATAATCAGACAGGCGATCGGCGTGTAAAAGTCATGGGGTTCCTGACTTACCTAAAAGTTAATAATTATCATTGCATTATGAGCCAAATTCAGTTTTTTTTGGTCTAAATTTCAAAGAGAAAATCACATTTCTAGAAGGTTTATTTTCTGCCCTTTCATATGACACCTCCATCAGGAAAAAAGAGCCAGGAATAACAAAGTTCTGTTTGTTTAAAGTAATACCTGCATTTCAAACACTGGTTGTTGCTACGGCAGGCAGCCAGTTTGAACGAATTAGTTTACTAAAATTATGGAAATGCATTACTTTAAACAAACAGAAAAGTGATTTTCTTGTTTAAATTCAGATACCGTTCGCTAAATTATACGTTCTGCGTTTCAAATTACCTACGTACCACACTATTAGGTGGCGTTTCCGGCATAGCCCTACCATCTCCCCTTAGGAGGCCCATGTCAAAAAAATGCTTTCAATGAGTAGTAACACAAATGCGGGGTAAAATTACATTTTTCGCTTCACCTACCCGAATAAAATGCACAAGGCGTTTTTTCGTTTTTTTTCAACGACCGGTTCCCCCACAAATATAAGAAATGGTTATGTCTCTGAATATATATCAACCGTCTCAAAACCGATTTTTATCAAAGATGATTTTGTCATTTAAATTGTATGCTCTTTCAAATTTGTCACTCATTTTTTCATTATCTCACCTAAAGATTATTTTCTGTAGTGCCCTCTATACCGAAATTCAATTATACCTTTAATATATGTTACAATAGATTTCCATACCTGTACTACACGAAACACCATCAAAACCGGCTGCACATTGACATGCATTGTTCTCCCAGGTACCTCCGTTCTGACATGGGTCGCTCCCAGAACAATTAACTGCACAGAGGAGAGGAAACATCCTTAATTTCAAGACGAAGCTTTACACTTACCCCCCCCCCCCCGAACGTTATGCTTTTATTATAAAACAAGCTTATTATCAGTGTGGACTTCCCCTTTAATGAACGGGAGGCCGGACTAATTTTCGGGGGGAATGTATTTGTTCTTGAGGATGCTTGTCCTTGGTTGTCCTTAGACCATATTTGTCCTATATGTTAAGGGGGTAGTTGTCCTCCGGTGTAATTGTTCACAGGAGGGGGGTTAAAGATGCAGATAATTAAAGCAGTATGGAATTCAGTATGCCTATAATAATTTGATTTAGAAAAAAAGCAAAGCCAAATATTTAATAGTTCCATCCAGATTAAACATATCGTCCACGGGTGGGGGTAATTGTCTTTTGGGGTTGGTTGTCCCCGGGGGGGGGATACTTTTCAGGGGGGATAATTGTTCTTAGTGACGGTGCCCCAAGGATGGCGGCGATTAGGATAAAAACAGAAATTAGTGATATTTTTCTGCACGACAAAGGGGAGTGTCATCCGCGACTACACTGACTAAATTTCCAATCTGAGATTCGCATGGATGCAGTGCTCTCATACTTAAAACCTTCATAACTTTCCAGTTATTATTCCGATTCATTTCAAACTTTCGCCATTCTGTTTCTTTGTTTGTTTTTCTTTCATTCAAATGCATTTATTACAAGGTTTTGATTGCCCTATAAGATCAATGTAAAGGCTTGATGAAACACACCCAGGTAATTTGCAAGGGTGAATAGAGTCTACAGTTGAATATATCGTTTATGGCACCGTGACCTACTTCTTCGCTGACTTGCACACGACACTTCAATCTCCTTGTATGGTGGGTCAGGACTTGGAGCGATGCACGTTTGTGGTTGCAGTCCAAAACCTGCATTGTACAGGTAAGCGATACGTACACTAATTCCAACTCCGTAAACCAGAGCGGTGAACAATGTCTCTTCTGCACATGTTACTTGCGTAGCTGATTCGCTTTTCAGCTCGTGACTACCTTCCTCTATGGTCACCCAACGACTACAAATCACTCGGTTGTCGCTGGTGACGAGATCGTACTCGAAGAGCCATGGTACCTATTAGTTGAGTTAATATGAGAAACAACCTATTTAAAACAATAAGGAAAAGATAACGCAGCATATTCTTGATCACTTTTTAATCGAAATGTATAGGTAGAAAAGGAGCAAACATGCAGACTGAAAGAGGTGTATTAATGGATTTTTTTTTAATAAAGGGAGGAGGAAACTTGTACGACCAATTAAAACATACATGCTTGTAACGAGGAAATGTAATCAGGGTACTAGCGGGCGGTTATACTACAGTGCGTCCCAGAAAAAAACGAAACCGACAATTATCGATGTTTTATCATAACTTAGACACATTTATAATTAATAAATGACACATATTTGGAAAGCTTAGATCCTCTTCTTTCATTTGATTACAATGAATTCGAAGAGAGGAAACCAACAAGTCATTTGGCGGACGGTATCTGAATTTCAAAGAGAAAATCACATTTCTAAAAAGCTGAGTTTCTGCCCTTTCATATGACACCTCAATCAGAAAAAAAATGAGCAAGGAATGACAAAGTTCTGTTTGCTTAAAGTAGTGCTTGCATTTCCATAATTTTATCAAACGAATTCGTTTTCACTGGCTGGCTGCCGTAGCAACAAGTAGAATTGACAAAAGATTTAACTCCGTTTCGTTGACAATCAGCCATGCATGAAGTCTTTCGTCTACGGCTGATTGTCAACGAAACGGAGTTAAGTCTTTTGTTAATTCCGTTTGTTGCTACGACAGGCAGCCAGTGAAAACAAATTCGTTTGATAAAATTATGGAAATGCAAGCACTAATGTAAACAAACAGAACTTTGTTATTCCTAGCTCATTTTTCTTAACTGAGGTGTCATATGAAAGGGCAGAAACTCAAATTTCTGGAAATGTGATTTTCTCTTTGAAATTCAGATACCGTCCGCCAAATGACTTTTTGGTATCCTCTCTTCAAAATTGATTTTAGTCACTCATGCGTGAAATATGAATCATATGAGTTGCATCAAATGAAAGAGGAGGAAAGTTATAAAGCTTTCCAAATATGTGTCATGTATCAAATATAATTGTGATTAAGTTGTGATAAAACATCGATAATTCTCGGTTTCGTTTTTTCTGAGACGCACTGTAGTGTGCTTATTTTTGGGGGCGACGGAGCCTGCGTCGGTAAAAAAAAATGTGACTATATCGTCGGGAGTGCGAAGCGTCCATCCTGCGAATGAATAGTTTCGTTTTTCACGACTGCACCGAACTGGCCAATTTGATCACGTAATCACCAACTTGATCGCCTGACATGCCTGATCATTTCGATCTTGGTCAATCTTGGTCAAAAAATCAAGTTTGCCTACGAAAAAGTCTTTCGTACATGGGCCCTACAGCAAACTTGACGGTAAAACACCCCGAAAACCGTCGTAGATTTTCGATGACCGACGAACCTCCAGTTACGAGCATGCGCAGACAGGTTCAATACCTAACTTTACCGTCGTAGGCTCCGTCGTCACCCAAAACGAAAGCACATTCATGCCTTAGTCACACCGCCGAATCTACTCCAACCGACCGATGCGTGGCCATTCTTTGTGAAGTGAACTTTGTTCGGTATACATTATTGATGGTCTGGTGTTGGTTGGTCTCGTCAGTGTGCCTGGAGTGGTAGTCCTGAATGGTTTGGACAAGGGAACTAATTAGCTCTCTGACTAACTTTCCTGTTCCTCTGCAGAGACAATGTAGAATTGAACTAATATTGGACTAAACATCTTACCTCGTTGTACTTGTAGTTGTCAAACTCGATGTTATGAGTCGCATTGCATTCAGATATCACACCGATATGGACTGTGGAGATCCCTGCTGCGGAGAAGTTTAACACAGGAAATTCCACACGCGAGACATATTGCTCCCAAGGAGTGACTAACAGCATGGCTGGATCCCCCCCGCTTTGGTCTGTGGTCCCACCTTTCGAGTACTGCATCACCATGACTGGTTTGGTCGCTGATATTGAAGTCATGCTCTGATTGGCAATATCTCCTAGGTAGTGCTCCCCCATGTTCAAGTCTATTTCATAATTTCCCAATGATACCTTTGTATCGTTTCTCCCGGCAACAACTTGGAATTGATATCCGGACAGTCGATTGGCGAACGGACTTAGTAAAAATGAACGTCCCCAGCGATCAAATGAAACTAGCTGTTCGGCGATGTGATCGCAAAAATTAGCACCATCAGGAACGTTTGGACAATTGCCACCGATAGTCACTGCAATCGACGTATTGGCGGTAATTCTTGTTCCTATGATATCGTCGTGCAGTAGTTTAAGTTTTAATGTTTCATATGGTCTCAAGCTACATATAATAACACTTCCCGGTGAATGCCATTCACCACGAAATTCCACTCTACCGGTCAATTCTATTTTAAGTTCAGTCGGTTCGTTAATTGCAGACAATAGAACAACACCCCCTCTTGGTTCCGTAAGGGTCGCGATAAAGTATTCCTTACCCATATGCTTGATCGGTAACACTGTGAACATTGCCATGGAACTAAATTTGCTATTGTAAGCCGTCACTGAGACATCTTGATCGGACTTCACCACAACCGTAGCGTTCGTTACATTTGCTACCCCAGTCGTGGCAAGGTCGGGAGAAAGCACGAGATCATAGGGTGCTGATCCGGGTTCAAGCGTGAAATTGAAACCCACACTCCTCAACGGCACATTGACCGTAACGGAAGTGACGTTGGTTGAAATGGCCTCCACAATGACGCCAATCGTAGGTTGGGTCTGACTTTCGACGAAATTTGGCGGGAAGGCGAACACGAATTCTCTACCGAGATTGTCGGCTTCAAACGGTGCTACAGGTACAATTGTATATTCGAAATGAGAAGAAAAGATCAATGAGGTGTCATTAATATGGTAACCATCGCTCAAGAATGTGGGACAGTTGAGAATAATCACCTTAATCGCATGAAACCGTAATGTAAACCCAAATTAAGTGTAATTTATAATCTACACAATCTCAATCATTCAAAGGTCATCGAATGTTTTTCTAGGCAAGTATACGCAAATACGGATATTTAGTGTTGTTATTATCTATTATTAATAACTTTTTGTTATATTTTGCCTCCTTTCTTAAACCGATGACTTTTTAATTGTATTCATTATATCTCGCATCAAAAATATACTGGATTTTGATTGGTTGAGAGCTCTTCACGTGACCAGAAATATTTCAACCATTTTAAGGTTGCTCTGAAAAAAAAGTTATATTTGAGAGTAATTTTTCGAATTTCGTTAAAATTGTAAATTATGAAAATGTTATTTTTGTGTGATAATTTGTTTAACTTTAATAAATGCTATAACAATTGAAAATCTTTAAAAATTAAAAAAAATAAGATATTACCCCCCCCCCCGGAAAATTATCCCCCGAGGACAACAACCCCTGAGGACAATTACCCCTCGAAAAATACCCCCCATCCCCACCCCTCCCCCACCCTCCCCCCCCCCCGAGAACAATTACCCCCAATCCAATTAATCACTTCCACTGTGAATGAACATGGGGTTAATTATCGGGGGGGGGGTTTCCACGGGGGGGGGGGTAATTATCCACGGGAGGTAATTTTCCTAGGGGTAATTTTCCGGGGGATAATTGTCCTCGGTGGGTACTTGTCCATGGGAGTAAATATCTACGGGGGTATTTATCCACGGGGGTAATTGTCCATAGGGGGATAGTTTTCCACGGGGGGGGGGATAATTATCCACGGGGCCTACAAATTGATAAACAGATACAATCGTAACCTGTATACGTGTATTCAATGTTACTTACCCCCAACTGCAATGTGGATGAGGGATGTCATCCAAAGAATGAGGAGAAGCTGGACAACTGAGTGAGTTTTTCCGAAAAACTTCGTCATTTTCATTCCGTTCATGCCACTGGGCTTAAAATTAAAAAACGATGATGTAATACGATACATATTATAATATACAGTGTGAGTCAAAAAAAAAGTTTACAACTAGAAAATTGCTAATTATTTTTCAAATCATCAATGAACAGTAGATTATTATACATCTTCTGGAAGAGTGTTTTATCCCAAATCATTTGGTATCATTTTTGTGCGGTATGTTTTCATGCCTGAATGAACAGCAGGCATTGTTTGCGAGAGTGCAAAAATCGACATGCGCCAAAGTTGCTTATGTGATATTTGAATGAAACAATTGGGATTTGGGTATCAATTCGGTCTTTGCAGATCCAAATAACATCCCTAACAAAATTAGTCATGCCACACATATAAAATATCAACGAACAATTGTGGGTGTGTGCGTGTGTGTGTGTGCGACTTTGCTTCTGCGAAAAGCATATGCAATACATTTCATTTGATATATTCAATCCATTATCTCACTCCGCTAATCCTTACATAATACATACAGTAGGCATTACTTTGGCGCAAGTCGATTTTTGCACTCTCGTTCATCCAAGCGTGAGCACATACCACACAAAATGGTATCAATGATTTAGGATAAAACACTCTTTCATAAAATGTATAATAATTCACTGTACATAGATGATTTTAAAAATAATTAACAATTTTATAGGTTTAAACTTTTTTTTGACTCACACGGTATAATATAATATAATAATAATTCCAATATTAACTATAATAATAATGATAATAATATAACAAGTGGATTTATTTAGCACATTTTCCTGAGGATACAAGGCGCACCTCCTTATGCCTAGGTCACATTTGCAACGACGGCCATGCGGTCTAACATATCTATGGCCAATAGCAATTATAGGACCGCCGCAGCATTCCCACGGTCACATACGGTAGCGGTCACATATGTTAGGGTAGCCGCACGGCGTAATTTGAATGTGTGGAGACGGAAAATCTGCGACTGCCGTATGGCCTTCAGTGATGACGCACGGTCGCCTTAGGGCGACCCTGCGGCGACCGTAGCGTTTCGATTCTGGTTAGTAATCAATATGGATTTCGCCCTAAGTATTCAACCACGTTTGCATTATTAGATTTAATTGAAAATATTAGGTTAGCCATTGACACTGGCAATGTTGTCGGTATGGTGTCACTCGATCTTGAAAAAGCATTCAATTTGGTATCTCACGATATACTCATTCATAAATTAAAGTTTTATGGTTTTCATGACAATGTAATAGAGTGGTTCAAGGATTATTTTTACTTGAGAAGTCAAATAACAGTTATAAATGGTAATGAATCAGCCGCGTCTTTTATCAAACACGGTGTATCTCAAGGTAGTATAATTGGCCCAATTTTATTTATTTTGTACCTAAATGATTTGCCGAAAGTTGTTTGAAATTGCTTCGTATCCCTTTATGCAGACGACACTTGTGTTTATTTTGCCTCTAAAGATCCGCTTCAGTTACAGAAAATTTTAACTGAAGATCTTGAATTAGTAACAAATTGGTTTTCCCATAATGAATTAATAATACTTAATGAAAGAAAGTGTAAGTTTATTCTGTTTGGGTCAAGGAAAAATCTTTTGAAATTTCAACATGTCAAAGTATGTATCAATGGTCATTCTCTGGAAATTACTGATGAATTAAAATATTTAGGTGTCATTTTGGATAAATCATTGTCATGGTCCCCCAAAATTGAAAATTCAAAATCAAAGATACTCCGAAATTTGTTTGTATTGCGACGAGCTAGACCATATATTGATAGGGACACTGCTATTGTTTTATATCACACAATGATTCAATCGTATTTTGATTACTGTCATCTCGTTTGGCTTTGTCCTTCTTCCCATCATTTACTAAAATTGCAAATATTACAAAATAGGGCCTTGAGAATAGTTTTGAATGTAGATTGTAGATAAAGCAGAAAAGATATATATAATAATGTAAAAATTGATTGCATTAGCAATATTAAGATTAAAAAGGACTTATTAATTTTAATTTTTAAACGGATCCATAACCTGGCACCACCATCTCTATGTTCGAAAATAATTGTTAAGGAAAGTTTTTATTCTTTACGCAACCACAGATGTATTCTTCACTTAGGCACACCACGGACAAACTTTCTTAAAAATAGCTCACTTTATATTGGTATCAAACTGTTTAATGAACTCCCAGAGTCAATCCGCTTACTTAATAACATAAATATTCTCACCAGATTGATTTCTCAATTATACTCCAACCCTTTCTAGTTTCATTAATATATATATATATATATATATATATATATATTCCCCTTATGTTTAACTTGCATTTGTATTTCTTTTGTTGAACTTGTATTATATTTATTTTGTTTAAATTTGTATTTCTTTTTTTCTTTCTTTACATTTACTTATTTTTTTTTATGTATTTGTTATTGTTTAATTTTTGTGTTTTATCTGTTTATTCATATGTATTTTAATGTACCATGTACGGACATGCTGAAAAACAGCTATGCTAAGCTGAAAGCATGTTTTTTTATCACCGTATTTAAATAAATAAACAAACAAACAAACCCACAATTCGGCCGAAGGGGGACAATACGTCGACCGTGCGGTCAGACTAATGTTATCGCTTCACCCCTGGCGTGTATAAAACGCAAGGCTACCGTACGCCCGACGTACGGTCACCTTGGAACCGCTCTACGGCATGGCTACGACGTGTCTAATCGCTACGGCGAATCTAGAAATGAAATCAGGTATAACCCCGCGTTATAATCGCACGGCGTCCCGTAAGGCCTGTAAATATAGGGATACGCCCTAGGTCGACCCTGAGGCCACCCTGAGGCCAGAGATTCTCTGCGGCCGCCGGAAGTATCTCTCGATTTCGGGGGCGTACGGCCGCTGTATCCTAGCCGTAGAGCAAATGTGACCTAGGCATTAGTCAATCAACAAAACAAGAAGAATTAATTGTACATGTATGATTTCAGATGTGTTTTAGAAGAAGTCAAGTGAAGTATTATTTCGTATAAATGCACCGGAAGTTTATTCATTGGCGTGGGGCAACGGATAGAGAGAGTTCGAATCTGTACAGCCTCTTTATTTAGGTCAAGATAAAAAATAAAAAAAATTAAAAAAAAATCATCAGCATTTAATGAAGTATATAGCATCAGAGCAACAGCAGCAAATATTCATTTCATATAGAATTGGAATAATTCTGGTTACTGCATTTTTTACTAATAATGTACATCAGTTTCTTGCAAAAACAGACAAACATACATACAGCCAATCAGAGCCTATAAATCAATACAAATGATCATACAAAAACCACATTTGTGAACACAAAAATGCACGACTCACTCGTGTTTATGACGCACATACAAACAATCACAGCCTTAAATGTCAATACAGATGATCATAAACAAAGATTATTTTGGAGGGCAGTAGGTCATAAGATCATAAAAATCATAAAGATCTTCGGTAGATATTTGATTAAAGGCTGTTTGTTTACTATCTTAATATGTCAAACTCTATGATTTATAATCACCGTTGCATTATACATATAAGTACCCTAGAAAACCTTCCATAAAATCAAAAGGACGAAAGAAAGAAGACAGAAGTTCACAAGAAGAAGAGCCGTCTTTGTTTCAGTTATGTACATGAGGGATAACTGTGAACTTATTAGATTGTACAACAACCTTTAATAGGCAAGCATGACTTTTCCCCACAATGGTCTGCAAATATGCACCACTGTCATTAGCTAATCTTCATTCAACTGGTCTTTTTGTACGACCACTATTATTCAATAATTCGCCCCCCCCCCCACACTACCTCCAGGACGTAACGAATAGTTCAAGAATAATTATAGAATAGTTAGTGAACAAACCGAACGGTTGCGGAAAACTAGCAGAATAGTTACAGAATAGTTGAGGAATAATTGTGTTATTCTATTCTTAATTCTGGAAATCCATCTTCAAATGTAGCAGAGTACTGCCCAGTCAATATTCTGAAAGCGCCGACCACTGAACTTATCCTTTTTTCTTTTCTATTTGTGTATAGACGATAGAAATTCACAGTTATTTCCCTCTCACTCACAATATGGCAAACAATAAACAAATAGAGCAGGAATCAGGAATCAGTATATAAATTCAAAAGCATAAGGAGTCGAAAACACAAAAAGTAAATGCTTGTGTTGGGAACGCCCATTCCACGTAAGGGCAGGTTACTGTAGAAACTGAGAAGAGAGTTAGGCATTGGAGGTTTATTTGAATTACATGTTTTTGCGTCCATTGCTTGGAACCTTCTATACTAAGAGGTACTTTGCTATGACACATATTAGACTTCATATAATGCGTACTAGAATGTTATTAATAGCAAGCGACATATAACTCTTACAAACCGCCTGACAAAACTGTCCCGATGAGTATAAAAAGGAGTATATTATAATAGGCCCTACATGGACATTTTCAATATACAAAACTTGGTTTCTTCGTCAAGAAGGTACTAACGTCAAATACAAGACGTAAATACACGAAATAGCGGCCAGTTAAACATATTTTGTCTGACGAGAAAATGTTTGCAAAAAGAGTGACTTCTGCAGGCGGGATGATAGAGTGTTCCAAAAAGATTGACTCAATAGGGTAGGTTCCAATAAAGGAGCGTGATCTCACGAGGATATTATTCCTGGGCTATTCACAGACTGCTCAAAAGCTAATACTCAGTTTGTTGTCAACTTTTCTCCAAGCAATGGAATGGTCGCTAAACATTTGACACATTCTGCGAAATGTCGCTGACTGTTCTTTCAATTCGTCGACTAATCGTAAACAAATGAGTGTTTTTCCTGATTTTCATCAAAATATCGCTATTAAACATGCCACTATATAATCATCAACTATTCATATTTGGACTCTCACTGACTTGCAAATACTTTTCGGATAGTATAGGATTGACAATATAATTCGTAAGTATTTGTGGCGATTTGCGGTTCGCCGCGAAACCCGCTTTCGCCAAACTTTCGCTGCTAAGTTATATCAAATCTGAAATATCCTCATACTTTGAAAAAGGGTTAGTTGACTGAATATCGTCATATTCGGGTAGCAAAATGCCCAAATGTATGATTCTTGTAGCCTGTCTAGTGTGAGGATATAATATTTTACCATTACCATAGTAAACAAATCTTATTTTTTTACTCGCTCCCTTTGTGCGCTCTATAAAAAAACGTAGAAACAGGATGGTTGATGTTCTAGCAAAAGGACTCAGCCCCCTTGCGAAAAGAAAAATGCGCACGTATTCCTACGGGATAGACCAAAAGTTTGCATATTGCATGAAATTATCATTGTGGCGAGTTAAAAGGTGGCTGAAAAAGGTTTCCAACATCTCTCCTCTGTTGTGATATCTTACTTTTACTTTTATCTTACCTTTACACTGCAAAGGAATTGAAGCTTCTAAATGATGGCAATTAAGCTCACATGCAGCTATTCATTATGTTGTATATGGCAGGTAATACAGCAAGCGCAGTTCTGCAATCACGACTGATGAACTGTTCTCGAATCAGGTGGTGAGGTGAGTGATGTCTAGGTGGCAATGTTTTGCTTAGAAATATGATTTGCACGCATGGTGCACAAGATCAAAACATGTTAGTACATGTATTGCGGCGTTCAAACAGAGGAAACTTAAATTTAATAAGGTCACATATTTTCGTTGTGGTGTCACAAAGAGGAACTATTTGAAAAAAGAAAATAAATATAATTTTTTGATATGTTTTTTTTCTTCCAACCTTAAAGTAAAATATAGAATTTACACTGCTAGGGATTAAAAAAAAAAAACCATTGCAAAATCCTCTTTTTTGCCTCAAATCGTTATCCAAACTATCGTCTATAACCTATAAATTGTAATAGCTGTTGATGGGAAGTTTAATTCCCTTTCATATGACACCACACACATGGTAAAGTGAGCTTCCCTTAAAAAGGAATCTCCAAAATCGTTCAATTGTAGCTGTACAGCAATGCAGAATAATTTCAAGGTAGTTCACTTAGAAATTGTGCAGGGAGGTGCCCTAAACACGTTGATACCCAACGGCCCTTTACAACATTCCATGTATCCGAAACCTACTTTGCTCTCCAAAATCGTTCAACTGTAGTTGTACAGCACTGCAAACGTTTCACAAAATCAAAAGGAAAAAAGAAAGAACAAGAATAGAAGAAGAAGTGCCGTTTTTATTTAAATTATCTTAATGAGGGATAAATGTAGACTATCCTGTTGAAATATAATTGTCGTGAATATTGTAATATGATGTTATAAGAAATAGGCCTACTACTTTTAATATGCTACTACATGTAATTATATTTTGACCTATTTTATCATCGCGTTTGTATTTTAAAACATAGTGACGTTTCCTCAAGCATGGGCTGTCATTCAATTGCATGTCTTTCCATGAATAAAAATGTGAACTTTAATATCAGTGTTAGCTTTTAGATGAATCGAACCTCATCATTGTCATGTTAAAATAGTAAACGAATGATCCATTAACGTCGTCAACTAAAAAGTTAATTTTCTTCTCTCTTTTTAATTCAACATGGCATATTGGCCTTGAATAGCGAAAACTGTCTTTTAAATAATGGGCCTCCATATCTAATTGCCATATAAAGATGTTCACTATTTGCCTATTAATATGTAGTAGAGTAAATACCCTGGTAAGGAGCAATAATTTTTATTTTATTTTGTTTGCCCCCCAAAATTTGCAAACCGCACCGGCCGATAATTCGCTCAGTAGGGTTGGGGGAGGGGGGGGGGGGGTGGGGAGCTGTGAGCACATATATATTTGTTTGCGCTCGTAAATGTATAAATCGCACCCCCCCCCCCCCCCCTCCTTGAACACCAGGGGAGGGGCCCCGTCTCCAAATAAAGGTAAATTTAAAGTGTCTGTTTTTCCCCAGGGGAGGGGGCCCGGGTCCCCCCTCCTGGATCTTCCACTGCCCTCGACATAATGTAGATAATCAGGGTACATTGATGAGCATTAACCAAACTACCTCTATCGCTACGTTGTATTGTGTGTTTTGTTGTGTGTTTTTTCGGTATTTGAATTTCCAATATTTTTTTACAAAGCGACATTAGAAGTTCATCGATTATTTTATACAGCCATGAAGCCATAATAATAATAATAAATAATAATAATAATAATAATCTTTTAAAGTCCACTCCAAATTTTATTAAGCCGAAACGGAAATTCTTTTTGCCCAATTGATCGTGAGCCCGGCAGCCACTTAGCAGCGCCAGATCGACGTTGCTCTATCCCTTATTGTTCCTCTTTGCTAATCTCTTCCAACCGCATAGCATTATTTGGTTTCAAAACATAATGCACAAACATAACTATGGATTCTCTTCAGTGTAACACATACATGTTTATTTCATCTCACAGCAACCAACAGCAAAGGAAGAATGAAAGCTATATTAAATGGTTTGCAACAAACCGCAAATATTCAAATTCGAAAAGTCATATTTCATAAATGTAACGGAGTTTGACCGACACTGCATGAGCACATAAAGGCTTGTGATATCACTGCGAATATACTATAACATGTCCTATCATCTGTACTATCAAAAGACTAGGAATCAATTTATTATTATTATAATGAAATAGATATTTCTAATATATTTATGTACTAATACATGTTTGTATAACTCATAAGTCTCAAGTTAATAGCTCCACCCTGTCTTGATATGTCAGGTATGCACTATAAGAGAGATCATCTGCTGCATCAAGCAAGCTTGATTATTACAATTCACATATTTTGCACTCTACATGAAACATACGTATATATTGTATAAACGTTTCGATATTGGCGTGAAGAAAATGGTCTAGGAACGTGATATTAAGTTTGTATGCCGTGTATATTTGTTTATACAATGTATTTGTTTTTGTATGTGTTTGTACTTCAGAACCTGAAGAAGGCCTCACAAGCCGAAAGCTCGTAATAAACTTGTAAAGTACAGCTACGTCTCACGTTCCTAGACCATTTGCTTCACGCCTACATATTATGGGACACCCGTTGTCATGTCAGAGTTGAGAATTCTCGCACTTTTATATATATATATATATATATATATATATATATATATATATATATATATAAATTTGGTCTATTCCTCCGTACAGTGCTCAATGCTTATAGGCAGAGCAATATATATATTGAATAAGGCAGACTAATGGAACATGGTTGCAACTCCGAGTTTCACGCCTTACGAGCGATCATCAGGCAACTGGTAGCATTCTTAAAAGTACATGATTACTCTACCTGGGTGCAAATACATTCAAAATAAGAGTTATACAATACAAAACAATAAGATTTACTCATGGGTGAAGGGGCTATTGTAATTGCTCAGGTACTGCGATGGAATTTTAAACATGTTTTGTATTGTATAACTCTTATTTTGAACGTATTTGTACCCTGGTAGATCAATCATGTACTTTTAAGAATGCTACCAGTTGCCTGATGATCGCTCGTAAGGCGTGAAACTCGGAGTTGCAACCATGTTCCATTAGTCTGCCTCACTCAATATATATATGTATATATATATATATATATATATATATATATATATATAAACGAATCCCACTCAAAACATTAAATAAACTGCTGAAGGCAATTGTTTGTTCACATAGTCAAGTATATCAGAAGAATAAATCTTCGTCATTGTCAATAACACCTATGAACAACACATTGGAAATAAATCATTTATACAAAAGACTGAAATCGTATGTAAATGTTCTATTTATGATTAACAAACAAGTTGATCCAAGTGTGGATTTTTTTTCTAAAGTCCGAAATTAAATATTCTACTAGCAACAGCTACAACAAGTTTTATCTTTAATTTTTCGGCATTTTTCGTATGTTTAACAACATCCCCCTCCTATATTACTAAGCCTCGTTCGGATATGACGGGCGTTTTTTCTTTTATGATGAAGTAATGAAGAAGTGTAAAACGCTTCACATATCTGTTTCTTGCCCTCAGACTTTGCATCCATTAACACACACACACACACACACAATGGCCCGAATTCACAAAAGAGGTTTGTCGACAAACCTTGGTTTTAGTGCGTCATTATGACGCGTTTCGACGCGTTTTTACAAACCAGGTTTGTAAAAAAACGCGTCAAAACGCGTCATATGACGATAAACCTCGGCTTGTCGACAAACCTCCTTTGTGAATTCGGGCCAATAGGTGGGCTGTATGACATTATCTGATAAATCAAACTCTGTTAAGCCTTTCCAAGCCTTTTTAAAACTAAAATGATTATTTTTCTTAGAGGGTTGACTAGTCAAATCGACTACCTTCTTTTATGTACACTATAATCTATCTGCGCTTATAAAAAACCACTGTGGTTTTAAGAGGCCTAAAAACCTGCGGATGGCCTAATCAGTAAAATAATTTTATATTGGTGTAATTGTGACGAATTAAGATTTATCGTTTTATTGATACATAATGTACAAATAAAGGAAAAGCACGGGATATTGCACTTGGTATTCGTTTTCCTGATACTCCTAAAAAATAATGATGAGTTACTAATTGATCACATATTCAATCTCAAAGGAACTTTGACCCTGTAACATAAAAAGTTACAATTAAACTTTTTTCCTAAAAGTTTAGTGTATCTCCTTTAATCAATGGTACTATCATGAATGATAACGTATGAATATTTTCTGTCACAGATAAATATAATCACGATAATGCATGATAAAATATATTTAATGCCGAAGATGGGCTATATATAACATAATTTTACGATCGATTGTATATACATTTTTGAGTTACAGGCCCCTATTAGCAAAACACTCTCTGCCGTTATATTCTATGTTTTGTTCATTAAGAAAATAATAGATGTAATTGTAGATACTCACTTATCCAATTTAACAGCCAACTAGGCAACTACTACATTATTCACAAGTGTTTTACATACATTTCGTTTAATATATTCTTTATACTGTTAAATATCCACTTTTAGATATTAACAATTGCTCAATAAATATGCCACTGCTAAGTATTCATTTTTAAATATGTACACTGTCAATACCACCCGGTTTAAGTGTGACTGATACTACGGCGCTCTAGAACCTCAATGAACTAATTACTACTCGGGTGTCCATTGACCTCACCTGGGTGGAGAGTAGCAAAATAATGTAGACTAATGTCTTGCCAAAGGACACTTGTGCCGTGATACTTGTGCAAGTCTTAAAATGATGCGAATATTCCTACTTTTTAAAACCTAATAGCAATAACAAATAATAAGAATATTTATATGAACAATGATAATAATGATGAAATTAATAATAATTGTATTGTAGTAATACTAATAATAATGAATAATAATGATAACAATGTTCATGATAATGTTCATGATAATAATCATGATGATGATGAAAATAAAAAACATCAAAACAATAAAATTTAGTATAAGTCTTCATGCTGTAAAACTGCCGTCTATTCAGCTATGCCAAGAACTTCATATCTCATGGCCTGGTGAATCTTCCACGTGAGTGGGTGTATTCTGACGTATCGAGCTGTGATTGGTCGAGGGAACAGTATGGTCTCGGGAGTGGTGTTATCGTAGTTTGCTGCGTAGACCTGAAGATCATGCGAACGAAATTAAAAATAATTTAAAGGGCACTGCATGGATTTTTCAGTTCAATTCAAAATTACACAATAATATGTCTCGCAGCATAAGCTGAATTGCAAATGTGTACTCACATATATAGTAAAATAAAATTTGAAATACAAGTACATGAACTGCTATCGATTAGACATGATAGAATAGGGTAAAAACGATGTCTATTAAATCATGTAAGCTGGGTATGAGGATCGGATATGATTACATAAAAACATAAAAACAACCTATCCAGGGGGAAAGGTGACCTCTATTGCCAAAATATATAAATTAACGATTAACTTTCTGTATTTCTAATATGATCAAGCAAATTCAATTCTCACATAGACCTTTGTCACAATTTTGCAATTTTGCCATGAAACATAGAAATAGATGTTCTGGGAAGAGGTGCAAACATAATTTGTGAGCGTTATCATTGTATTATGCAAGTGTGAAAAAACATCAGATTAAAAATGTTCCCTGAAAAGAATGGCTCTTCAATTGCCTTAATATTCTACATATGGCATGTAACATCATAAAAATCGGGACGGATTTTTAAGCCACATGTTCGTGTAGTCCCATATATACAACTTTCTGTGTATAGTGCTTGTAAGTTTACCAAGACTGGGCCAAATTTCTTATTATTTTGATAATTCCAGCACCCTTCAGTATACACCTGGATGCTAGATGATCAACCTTTTCTGATCGATTCCAAAACGTTTCTTTCACAATGCAATCGCGTGGACATTGTGAGCAGCAGTGTACGTAAAATTGAAGCAGTGTTAGAATATCCTGCTTTTAATTGTCTCAGGGGCTGTCGGTCTAGGGGACATTTCGGAATGTTTCGTCTCGTGGAAGCCATTCTACTGAGATGTCCTCAAAATTTATTTCGAATTAAACAGTCAGACACAACTTCGGAAAACCGAGCACGGGTAAATAGGCCGGAGAGGGCGTATAATGTACGATGAATATAGAACCGTCAAAGTTCAAAATTGGAAAAATCTTGTTAATAAAGTAAACCTGCTCTTGATATATTTTTGTATTAAAAAAAGAATGCTGCATGTCAATTATATTCTTGAAAGTCCTTGAATGATACGTCATATGCAATATAACTTTATTCTAATGACAAACGTTTGAGGAAAACAATTATCCCCGGCATTATTTTGTTTTAAATGTAGATCATGGTCGACGAAGTAAGATTTTGTACACACTGCCTCGCATTGAACAATAAGGGCTCTATTTTCATCATGCGTTCTACGCCGTTTTCGGCGTTTTTACCTGTGCTCGGTTTGTGTCTGACTGACATGGTAACTTACTTTTTGTTCACCACATTGTGGTTCCAAAGCATAGGTCCATGTCACGTCATCCAGCGAATAGGACACCTTGACAGAAGTAATCCATTGTACCGACCCGTATCTGCCTTGTACGATAACACCAGTGACGGTAGAGGTCTTTCCAAGATCTATCTGACTCGTCAGTGCGTTAATAAAAGTAAGAATTATTAGCAAGTAACGAATAAATAAATGAATATGAATATATATATATATATATATATATATATATATATATAATAAATATATATATAAATATATATATATATATATATATAATGAAAGAAATCTGACAAACGAAAACAACTTTGCAAACAACGACTCTGTTATAAATAATATCCAAAGTTCTTTGGAAGCGCATAGAGACGTTAATATGTGCTTTACCACAAAGAAATATTATACATTTTTTTATTTAATACACAATTTTAATAATGACAGTTCGAGAATAATGGTGCGTAGCTCTATCAAAGATTCCCATTGCTGACATCCCTTTTGGGATTGGGTTAGAACGCAAAAACCATAATTACTAGACCATGGAGACGGGTAAGTAGTTTCGGCGAAACCAGACTCAGTTGACTGACCGTTTGAAAACAAATCTAACTTCTTTGTCGGGGGAAGGGGCAGGTGAGTTTTTAATAATGACGAGCCGTGTGCTTAAGTTGGGACCTATCTTTGAGCATGAATACATGCTAATTCGCTTGATATATATATATATATATATATATATATATATATATAGTGTGTGTGTGTGTGTGTGTGTAAGATGACAACGAAAAAGACATATGAAGAAGAGATGTTTTATGCTTTAAATCCAAATTTTTCATTAGGTCACACATTTTAGACGTTCCCTAACATTTTTATTTAGTCATCAAGACATAAAAACTAAGATTAGAAATCCCTATAGCGTTTCCAACTCTGAAGGGCAATACGAAACTACTACTACTAAAGTAAGCAATACCCATGGAAACGCTTTACAGCTCAAAGAAATATCTTTGCAAAAGGTATGAACACGTCACAATTATATGTATAGTTATGAGCAAGTTCTTGCTTTCAAAGCAGTAGAGGGAGGATAAATCATCAATGATCATATTCCAGTTTAGGGTTAGGGTGAGGGTTTCATTTGGAATTTACGTTAGGGTAAAAATTAGGGTTAGATAATAATCAGTCTGCTGTTGAAGTTAAGAATTCGGTAAGTGTACGATCTTCAGGGAGAACGACATTAATGCTGACGTGGCTTTCCTGGGTAAACAAAATCGTTATTATAATTAGTGTTATCAGACTCACCTTGACCCGTTTATCTTTGTCATCATTCCTGGCAACCCATGCTGCTTTTATGTCAGCCGTCACTCCACCGTTCAATCTTCCATCTGATGCAGTGTAAGCATTATTATACCTCGACGAGGAGGTGAGACTAGAGTCTGGGATTCGTCCATCTTCCACTCCCATTCCTTCCCCTCGGATAGGACGTGAACAGCTAACTTCTTCCTGGTTCATCGCAGCTGAACACCACAAATTTAAAAACAAAATGTATAAATGAGACCTAGTAGATTTCTTATGGTTTAGAAGTTAGTTGCTAATACCCTTATAAAAAAAAGTACCATAGTAACCATGGTAAAACCATAGTATAACAATGGTACTCTATGGTACCCGTGGTACTACCATGCAAGAAGTTCTTGCCAAGAACCATGGCATTACCATGGTTATAAAACAAGTACCATGGTATACCATGGTACTTCCAAATTTGTACATGGTACATTGTAGGTACTTGGCAGTTGTATGGTTCAATATTATGTTTGATTGGTTTTAGCAATGTTTCAGTACCATGAATGTATTGTATAAGCATGGTTCATGTATCTTTCTCCTTTTGTTTGCAATTAATTCACATATCCATCATGGGGAAACGAATGTTTTGTTTGTTTTGTTTGTTTTATTGATTTTATTTCTGCGTTCAAATAACAAATACAAGGTTATACATGTTTACATAAGTATTACATGAATAGAAAATCACGTCTTATAATATTATTCAATAACTATATTATACAAATGGTGCACAGGTATCAATGGGTTGGTAGGAATCGTTTGCACAAGATGACTTTGGGCATGCTTTAGACCTGCCCAAAGTTACCGCGTGCACACAATTCCACCGACCCATCTGCGTATCATCTCTTTCATAGAATGGACTTTAATCTTTGAAAACAAAAAAATACCGGACGCATGAAATCATTTAACCGGACGCATGACATTTTTGACTGGACGCATGAAACCAAATAAAAAAAAATAGATAAAGAATCATGAAGAAAAAAAACAGAAACAATTAATATATTTATTTAAACAATGTTTAAAAAAGAATTTAAAAAATAAAAAATATTAACAAAATTATAAGAATTGTAGGAAGAAAACCAAATTATTTTTAAATAAATGATATCGCGTGTATCCAGTAAACTTATGTATTTTAATTTCCTTTAGTTTTCTAATATGTTTAAAAAGTACAAGTATGAATCTGACTTAAACTTATCAGATTAAGAAATGCATTAATGTGCAATTATTATCAGGGGAAAACAGGAGTGGAAAACTCTCAACTTTTATTTGGACATTTATCAATGGTGTGTGACGGAAAAACGACAGTGTGTACATTTAGAAATTGTGCAACAGCTTGAAATATCATAAAGAAGGTCTGCACTACTCAAGACTATATACCTACAAGCCCCTAATCCACACAGCGCACGCAGGTACTAGGTATACACACAGAACCAAGCATTTGAAACCGTTGCGGATTCCCGCATTTTTGAATGGCTAATAAGCTATGTGTACTATGTGTACGTGTCAAAGGATCGCTGCACAAAGCTTGCATTGTGAATACTGCACGCATCATCTGCATAGCTAGCTGTATAGCTTGTGCTTGCACTATTCACAATGCAGCTTTGCCTAGACAGGAGCTATACGTACTGAATCTCGGTGTTTTCTAGATCTTCAAAATCATGCTGAATACAGAGTTTTCCAATTCCTGCTAATCTACAACAGTATGGGTAAGTTTAAGATTCATCTACTTTATTAGGTGGTCTGTCATCGATAGACCACCTATAACTCAACATCAGTATGGTAAATTTCTTTCAATTTTGGTACAGTCATAGGCCATTGTCATAAGACGTGACAGCAGCATGTTCAAGTTCATCAAGTTATCCTGACGTCATCCAGGCGCCATTTTGTGAAAATCAACTCATGATCATATCTTTACAACAGAAAGTCGTTTCTCATTCATATTAATCATGATCAAGGTCAAAATCCGTCCGGTAAATTTCAGGTCGAAGAACGCGCGCGTACACGTACGTCCGCGCGTTATTGCGCGCGTAAAATTTTAAAAATGCTCAAAATCACTTTTTATTTAAAATAGAGTACGTTTCAGGCCATTTTAAGCATGTCGCAAAAAAACGCGCACACGCGATTGCGCACGCGTTTTCGTTTGTGATGGCCGAACGCGCAATAACTCCTCCTAATTTGTTTTGGCATGATATTTCTCATTTTTTCCGAACAATTTGATACCTTGTTTATCTTTTTATGAGCATTAATAATGGAATGAGCGTCCGTTCAATGATTTCCGTGCGCACGAGTTCTTGTAATACATAGCATATGTGGCCAAAAAACATGCCTTTACCAAATCCTTAATAGCTCTTTAGGAAGCCAGTTGACCCCTCATTGCTTTTCATATTCAAATAGAATATGAATCGTAGATTTGATTTCATGTCTCATTGGGCCATTAAGTATATCGTGACATCATCATAATGGGCTTGGAACTCAAAAACGAATTTGCATATTATGACGTCAGCAAATTTATGGAAAATTTATTGTATCTCTCTAAATATTGATCAATTTTCTTCCAAATTTCGATATGTTGTAGCTAAGTAGATTTTCTACAAGATAAATAGTCATCTTTTATCATTATAATAACGTCATCATGGTGAAAATTTCAATTAAAGGCGGCATTTCAGAATTTTCTTAATTTGCGTGTTATGTCCAAGGAAGGTGAATTTCGTTCACATCATGAATCTACATGACTTGAAAAAGTTATTAACATGTGAGGAAGGTACTCACATAAAAAGCGTGAGTGCGCCCTCTAACTTAATATACATTATAGACTGTGAGTTGAATAAATCACATAAACTGGATACTATTACAATCGTCGTCATCCCTATCACCATCATCATGATCATCAAAGTATACTGGAACATCAATTCGTCCCATATATATATATATGATTCTACTCTCCTTTAAAGATGTTTATAGTCTTTCAGTTATTTTTGATAAGTTGTAGCTGAGAAAATTCTCTACAAGATCAGTTTTCACCATTTTTTTTTCTTCATTTTGATGACGTCATCATAGTAACAATTTCATTTGAAGGCGACATGTCATAATTTTCTTAATTTACGTGTTATATGAATTAATCTACATGACATTGTTCTTTGAGCAGTATCTTGACTATTTTTGCTCTATTTTCTCCAAAATTTTGATATGTTGTAGCTGTGACAATTCTAAACAAGAGCAGCATCCACTAGATTTAATAAAAGACCACCTAAATCGTCCCAATGACGAGTTAGATTTCTCGTTTACAATATTTACATAGATCTAGTCGATGTCTAGATAGTTATTTATGACATTGTCAACTGGGACTTTAAACACCTTCCGACAGAATAAGACTGGACATGTATGAACTATGATCCCATGTACGTATTTAAATTTGATGTAGGATCTCGATGGGTTTATGGGGCATATCATTCAAAGCAAAGTTTGTCCATTAACATACACATTAACTCTGCTGTGAGTACAGTCATTATTCGAAGGATTGAATGTTTTATTCTTTTTAGAAAATAAATAGAATACTGCATAAAAAAATTTTTAAAAATTAAGCTAATCGATGTCATGTCTGCCTCTGTGACTGTGTTATTTTATGTTGACAGTTGTTGATATTCATATTCGTTTTTGTTTATAGACTATAATTCAAAATTGCCTTTTTAAAATTACAGATATAAAGCCTACGCAACATGACAAATGAGTAGTTTCCATATCGACGTCGTTCTTTATAATCATCTTGACCAAAACATCACCATGTCTTCGTCGTCGACCTGAGCCATTTTGGGGTTTGAACTTTGAAGTTTGTTGCAAACTCTAATAATGAATTGGATATTGGCATTATCGACTTATGTTCTGTCTTTGAACACCGTCGACGTCGATCTTGAAGGTAAGAACCTCCATTTTACCTACTTCGTCTTCGATTTGCGTTTCGTCGTTTGCAGTTCTGATCCTGACTCCGACTAATGATGACTTTATCGACTTACGTTCTGTCTTCGATCACCGTCGACGTCGAACTCTATACCGAGTTTCACCATCGCCGAACATGGACTCCGTATCCGATCGACATCGCCGGCTCTTGGCTTTCATTCATCATTCAGTTTTGAACTGTACTTTGATCACCGACGTCATCTATGTTCTACCAAGGAGGTCTAGCTACTAATTGTTTCTTCGAATTTTTGTCTTTCGACTAAATTCGAGTAATACATCGTCGACGAATCTCGCACCTCCGCTGGGAGGACAGTTTGTATAATGTACTATGTAATCTGAATATAAACGGCGGTCTCCCGCTATAGAAAAGAGATTAACCACTTAACTTATAACATTGTTGTGTTCTGAAAGTGTTTAGTGTCATAATGATGTAACAAGCTAAAGAAATAGACTTCAGTTTTCGACTGTATTTTTTTTTTTTTTTTTTTTACGCGAGTTAGATTTTTAGCTCGTTTTAATAAACGCTTTAAGAAAAGTAGGCATATTGTTTCCATTGTCAGGCGCGTAGCCAGGTGGGGGCGGTGTGGGCGGTCGCCCCCCCCCCCCCCCTAAAAAAAAAAAAAAAAAAAACGTCGGCCAAAAAAAAAAGAGAGAGAAAGAGAATAAAATAAGTAAGAGGACGTAGGAAGAAAAAGGGAAAAAGGAGTCGAGAACGGTACAACGAATCGTCTCCTTTCTCTAATAATTTAATGAAACGTCAAAGCTTCCGCGCTTCGCGCGGAAAGGGGTAAAATAAGGATTAGGAGTCGAGAACGGAACAACGACTCGTCTTCTTTCTCTAATAATACGTCAAAGCTTCCGCGCTTCGAGCAGGAGGAGGGGGGACAAGGATTAAGAGTCGAGAACGGTACATCGAATCGTCTTCTTTCTCTAATAAATTCATGAAACGTCAAAGGGGGGGACTGAATACAGATAAGGATTAAGAGTCGAGAAGGGTACAACGAATTGTCTTCTTTGTCTAATAATACGTCAAAGCTTCCGCGCTATGCAGGAGGGGCGGACTGAATTCAGACAAGGATTATGAGTCGAGGAAGGTACAACGAATCGTCTTCTTTCAAAGCTTCCCCTCCCTGCACCCACCCCCCCCCCCCCCCCCTAGGGAGAGCGCTTCGCGCGCTCTTTAAGTGATTCGCACGCTTCGCGTGCTCACTACCGCCGCCCCCCTAAAATGAAATCCTGGCTACGCGCTTGTCCATTGTTTGATGTTTGATACGTCATATGATCATTCGACAGTAGTGATCAACATGATTGTGATATGTCTTTTGTTAACAGATCATGTTTGCGAGAGAAGTGGCTGAACCTTGAGAAAATTGATAATTGTGTTGAAACTGGACTTCATGCCAGCTCCTGTCATTTTTAGTCTACTTTGGAGACCAGCATACTCTTTCAAAGTAAATAAACAAGGGGTGGCAGATATTGTGAGGAATACTGTGTTGAAAGTGCATTAAGGTAGTAGATTTGGAAATGATTTTTTTTTTTAATCAATCATGCAATATCAATGCTATCTTTTTATTTAGCTACATGCAGAGTGGAAAGGCAACTGTGTACGTTCAGTAACATTGTAGTACAAGGTACAGATACGGAAGAATCATGGTAACGAGATGTATGGGAAAACTATGTTAACGAAATATATGGGAGAACCATGGTAACGAGAGTTATGGGAGAACCAAGGTATCGAGAACCAAGGTATCGAGAACCAAGGTATCGAGAACCATGGTACCGAGAACCATGGTTTTCAGTACCATGGTTTGCATGGTTCTCAGTACCATGGTTACCATGTTTTTGTGTGTAAATTACCACCAACCATAAGAACCATGGTAACCATGGTACTGAAAACCATGGTTTTACATGGTACATTTTTATAAGGGTAGAGTTTTCAGAAAACCAAAACTCTTTAAACTCCTTATAGTTCAACAACTGCGAGAACACCACAGGCTAGCATCATAGGCATACCCACAGCTCACCTCCTGCTAACTGAACATGGACAAAAGTGACCTTTCAGAATACCGCCCCTTAGCAACAACAGAACGAACGAGAACTTAGGACTAGCAAAAAAAAAAAAAAAAAACAGTTTTAGTTGATTTGGCGATTTGACTGATGCATTAGCTGCGTAAGTGCCGTGTTTTCTATCGAATCCTCGTTTATCGCATCTCCAGCCGATTGTTTTAACCGTTCGATTACGACACACATAGCTATAACTGTTTTGGACTGGTTGATAAGCCATCGGACTGAAGATCACAGGGTCCGCAGTTCAATTATCTGCCCGACACCAAGTGTCCTGTAGCAAAACATTAATCTATACATTCCCAGGTGTGAATGGGTACCTGATATGTTTCAGCGCTAGTTACTTTGGTGACTCGGCTTTTACCAGGGTAATAATGTCTAGCGCCGTGAGCGTCATGACAGCGTAACGTGTGTGAAGCTGTAAAAGTTTCTTTTCGCTATACCGTAACTTAACGCCTAAGTAACTGAAAAATTAACTTCAAAGGACACGTTATATACCCACTGATACACACTGTAACAGTTGAAGAGCAAACGCTAACCGTAATTTGTAGCGCAAACACACACGAACCATTATGGTGGCCCTGAAGGGACATCGCGAATCACAAAATTTGTTGTAAAATTGATGACATATGTGACAAATCGCATATTTTGTCGCAAATTTCGTCGCAAATTATACGCGACAGAATATGCACCTTGTTGCATATTTTTGTATTTCTTTATTTAGCTTCTACCCTTACAATTTCTTAAACATTTTGGAGGGAGTGAAAATGAGGGCTACTTCATTCACTAATAGCCACCGGGTCTTGGTTGGTGTCGTAGGTTATAATAGTTAACGGAATGTTATGTGATCGTAAAACACAAGCCCCTGACACATATATTGCATAAAGAAAGCAATATCCGTATCAAGAAATCCGAGGTTTATCATATATTCGTGCTGAAAACGGCCACAGATTTTAAGTGATATCCTGGCAAAAAGTATTCACCTAAATCGCAAGAATAGAGTTTGGAAATTCGTTTTTTTTTCAGCTTATGAGGGGGGAGGACAAACGCCCTCAATCACCTCCTGTCCGCCAAAAAAGTATGCAACAAATTGGGGAGGGTGTGCAAATGAGGGCTAATACCTTTAATATGACTGTAAATGTGATGCATAGATTGCTGGAGCCTGGACACTGGTCAGTTTCTCATCACGCCTCCGCGCATGCCGATTGCACGTACAATACGGCCTCAATGCCCGTTCGCTAACTTCTTTTTCAGAAACTTAGGCGTCGGGTTACAATTTAGCAGAGTTTTTACTTTAGCAGTTTAACAGACGTGACATACAGGAGCGCTTTTTTAAAAGTGATAAATTCTTGATTAAATGGCCAAAACATGTGGATTAATGTGTGCATCACTTTATAACTGTAATGAAAGGCGCTTCATGAAATACCTTTTTTAATTGGTTAAATATAATAATAATATAATATTATTCCACTCCTTCTTTTCCTTCTGTTTTTTTTAAAGAATGCAGCCTTACCCACCTAATAAGTCATTGAGAGGTCCGTAGCCAGTGAGCTCTAGCCTGAGGGCCACGTATACACCATGGGCTGTCTTGGGATAGATACGAAAGAATCGGCATTCGATCGGCGTAAAGATGGTGTGTACAACAGAACTATTTTGGTCGTAGTTTCCTGTGTAGACCTGAACGAGATAATTCAACCATTTCATAATGAGATTAACTTGGGTTTGAAGTGTAGAATTTCCAATATCTAATAATTAACCCAATTAACCCAATGACGTCACTTTCGTAATGATTTTGTCCTTTCTTTGCTATTATTTAATTTGCAATATCTCTGTGAAAAATGTCCATACCTTCATCAGCACTATATCACATTTTACACAATAATAGAGACAAATCTTCGTTTGCACATTTATTGACTCCTTTTTTATTTACATATTTATATCATTTAATTACCAGTATCCTGGACCTTTATAATACCCTTATATTCTTACTTCGAACGGAATAGCATTATGATCCTATCTTATAATTTTCCGTCTGTCGGTTGACACAATTCTTGATAATAAAGTGTCATTTTAAGTCAACGAATAATCAAACCTTGACGCATTCTTGAAAATTTGTAGGGACAAGTTTTTATTAGTTTGAATTGTTTTATTCTTGATTCTCATCACGACAAACGTTTCCTCTTTTTCTCCATACTATTATAGGCAGTTACGTATCTATACTTAAACGTAAACACATCAATTTGTGATCCGGACACATTTCATGTTTTCCACCAGAGTTTTTTTTTTTTTTTTTTTTTTTTTAAGGGTTTGATTTTAATGGTGATTGCAAATGTCTAACTACTTCCGCCGTACATAGCCTACATTCTGTGCTGAGTAATATATTTCGTGTTTCTCTCCCCCCCCCCCCCCCCACCCCCTCTCTCTCTCTCTCTCTAAAAGAATAAGGTGATATGAGGGTGGAACTATAAACATCCAATTTGAGGCGATTCTAGGGGATTTCATCACGACCGTATCAAAACAAGAACCGCACTGCCATCCATACAGAATATTCTAAATATTCTAAAAGTGAGAAGGAGAACAAAAATCTATAAATGTCTTATATTTATATCCAGTGGGATAGCTATATTGGGGCACACTGGGGTAGGCACGTGCCCCCTCATTTAAATTACGAAGCAAAAAGAAAAAGAGGCACATTCTAACAAGAGGGGGGAAACAAAGAGAGAAATGGGAAAAGGATAAGGATGACAATAGTACCCCCTACCCCACCCTAATCAGTGGCCTTGTAAATCCGCATATCATTTCCCCAATGAGACTGGCGCCCTCCCCCAATGATGCCAATGCTCCTCAATACCTGGGCTCACACTACGTCACGGATAATAATCATTTATTTTATTGAGATTCAAACTCTTTATACGCCACACAAATAATCATACTGTGTCACATTGTATTTATCATTGGATAGACATGTTTATTTAATTGTTTCCTGGGCAAGATTACTCTATACCGGTGTTAAAAGGGTTGTTGTTGGAGATATCAAGATCGGACAAGGGTAATTTTGCAAAGCCGTTGTGTTGCATAAAGCAAACCTTCCATTAACTTGTTGTCCAGTAGACGGTACCATATACCATGTACATGACCTGGAAAAGTTGATAAGTACAAGGTTTTTTTGTTGATTTGTGTTCTAGATGGGTATTGAAGTAAATTCAGCTTGGTTGCCAGCTTGGCAACCTTGGTCAACTTTTTTTAATAGCCATATTAGCATAATCATCTAATTACCATATGTGCAATATGTAATAATGTTGCTAATCTCAATCCAGGAAGCCTGAAAACATGGATAATATGACTTTTCAAGGGTTTTCTATGACAAGGAATCCATTTATGGCACCAATTTTTATTTTTAAGTAATACAATTGTCTTAAATAGCATAATTAGCATAATATGTACAATGTATGGACTTCATTGTCACTGTTTATCTATAAAGCCTAAAAATGGTGCAATGCAACATTGTAAATCACTTTTGAAAGATTAATCATTAATTCATGAGAAGATATTCCATGTATATGTAGTATAATTAGCCTAATTAGCATAATAATCTAATTAGCTTATATGTGCAATATGTAATAATGTTGCTAATCTTAATCCAGGAAGCCTGAAAACATGAATAATATGACTTTTCCAGGGTTTTATATGATGAGGAATTCATTTATGACACCAGTTTTTTTATTCCAAGTAATGCAATTGTCTTAAATAGCACAATGAGTATAATGAGCTAATAAGCATGCGTACAATATATGGACTTCATTGTCATTGTTTATCTATAAAGCCTCAAAATGGTGCACTGCAACATTGTAAATGACCTTTTGAAAGACTACACATTAATTCATTAGAAGATATTCAATGTAGATGTCGTATAATTAGCCTAATTAGCATATACATTGTATATGCAATATGTAATAATGTTGCTAATCTTAATCCAGGAAGACTGAAAACATGGATATTATGACTTTTCCAGGGTTTTCCATGACGAGGGATTCAGTTGTGATACCAGTTTTTTATTTTTAAGTAATGCAATTGGCTTAATATGTAACTATTGTACTAATAAGCCTAATTAGCATATTTGTAGAATATCAATTATTTGGGACTCATTTAGCTTCACAAATTGTATGTCCAATGTGGTGGTTATCTTGGTTGCAAGGCAATGTTGTCGAACCTCATGAAATGTTTAGGAAATGACGGGGTCATCATACGCATTGGAGGTTGGGCTTCAGTCATTGGATTTAGAGAGACAGTCGGAAACACACTGAAGAATGTTAAAGCAGATGATAGTGATTGAATTGATGACGTGGTGAGACAAGTACATATGTAGGCCAGGGATGTTTAATACAACAGTACGAACTACACTGTCGCTCATAAAGGTGGAATATTTTTGTTTTATCCCAAATTATAGAATTATTTTAAAAATTATTTAAAAGTAATAGATCTAGATAATATTATACATTCTCAGATTTTATTGAATAATAATTTGCCAATGTGTGTTTTGCGTGACTGCTAGAGCACGTGTATGCTATTATGCTTATTAACTAGGGGACCTATGCCCTTAACTCATAAATGACAGTAATGAGGATTAATGCCCCACAAAAGGGCACTTATATAGCACATCGACACGGTTTTGATCCTGGGGCCTCACAGTAACGAGGCCATTGCTTTGTCACTGAACCATGACTGTACGCAGCGGGGGCTAGGGTAGGGGGCATTTTCCATAAATACATTAAAAAAACAGAAAATGCAATAAATTTTCAATAATTTATTGCATTTTACCCCGGTTCCCAACATAAAAAAATATTTTGGGTGCCCATGCCTTGAGCCATAATGCATGGCCGTCCAGAGGATTTTTTTATGTTGGGGACCGGGGTAAAATGCAATAAATTATTGAAAATTTATTGCATTTTCTGTTTGTTATATGAAGTCCATATATATTGTACATATTATGCTAATTAAGACATTTAAGAAAATTGTATTACTTAAAAATAAAAATTGGTGTCATAAATGGATTCCTTGTCATAGAAAACTCTTGAAAAGTCATATTATCAATGTTTTCAGGCTTCCTGGATTGAGATTAGCAACATTATTACATATTGCACATATGCTAATTAGATGATTATGCTAATATGGCTATTAAAAAAGTTGCCCAAGGTTGCCAAGCTGGCAACCAAGCTGAATTTACTTCAATACCCATTTAGAACACATATCAACAAAAAAACCTTGTACTTATCAACTTTTCCAGGTCTGAAAAACTCGTTTGTTCAAACGGCACGTGTGACTATTAAAGCGACCGTGCAGAGAGGCACGGAAAGCAAACTGAGTGTTAATACCTTGACTATGTTGGTGTTGATATCCCGGTAGTAGGTCCAAGATGCTTCGTCCAGACTGGAAGAAACTGTGTACGATGTCCATTGGTTAAATTCTGCACTGCCTTGCGTCATGATGGCGGTGATGATAAATGTGGAATCAAATTTGATCTGAAGCCAGGGGTCTCTGTCATGCCTTTCTGCGATCCACGCAGAAGGACTGTTAAGACGTGCTTTTAGTCTACTCACATTAGGATCCCGTTCACTCGAGACTGTAATATCGCTGTCAGGAACCTTACCGCTTTCTAGACCAACTGGATTACCCCGTGGTGTGCTGCACAGGTTCACTGTTGAAAAATAAACACAGAATTGCAGTTTTAGGTCTTTAAAAGAGTGTTTTTAAATAAACAACGCAACTCTAACATAATTAGTTTGGCTCAATCAGCATTCATAATCATGCGCATTTGGATGTTCCAGCACTTGTGGGTAGGAGACATGTGAAACTTTGAACGTTTTTACCGACCACCTGTCTCAGTTGATCAGGACGCTTTACCCAACCCTAACGCTGAATCTCATCATAACCTAAAACCCATTTACAACCCTATGGCCTGCATTTTACCAATGTTAGGCCTGATGCAGGACCTAAGCGTAGGGTTTTATTTGAAATCGTGTTTAACAAAGGAGGTTTAGTGTCAGAATAAAATGGGAAATTTATTTTTATTTTATTTTTATTCTTATTTTCTAGGGCACCTAGACATTAGAGGGCGTCTGTAATAGAAAATATTTCGCTTGTCTGAATATGCAAATGAGGGTGTGGTGCCGAGAAAGCTACAGTGTGTACGTGTGGATTTGACTCGGGGCAACTGACATAAGACGGAGGTTGTAGTGTGGTGTGTGAGAGGTCATGTACATGTACAATTCTTGATAAATAGCTTTGACGGTTTCCCACCAAAAAACGATCACTTTTAAGCAAGGGTGTCGATTTGTATCCGTGGTTGGGGGGGGGGGGGATGATAGGTGCCAAAATATGTTCGGCAATGGATCAAAGCAACCAAGAGGTAGACGCGTGTGGCAGGTTGCACCTCCTTCCTAAGCGCGTAGCCAGTAGATTATTAAAGAAAGAAGACGATTCGATGTACCATTCTCGACTCTTAAATAAATCCTTGTATGAATCAAGTTCCCCTTCCTCCGCGCGAAGCGCGAAAGCTCTGACGTTTCCTTAAATTATTTTTTAAAAAAGAAGGCGATTTCATGTACTATTCTCGACTCTCAATCCTTAATTTTTGAATCAAGTTCCCTTTCCTCCGCGCGTAGCGCGGAAGCTCTCACTTTTCAGTAGATTATTAAAGAAAGAAGACGATTCGATGTACCATTCTCGACTCTTAATCCTTGTTTGTATCAAGTTCCCTTTCCTCCGCGCTACGCGCGGAAGCTCTGACGTTTCAGTAGATTATTAAAGAAAGAAGACGATTCGATGTACCATTCTCGACTCTTAATTCTTGTTTGAATCAAGTTCCCCTTCCTCCACGCGTAGCGCGGAAGCTCTGACGTTTCATTAGATTATTAAAGAAAGAAGACGATTCGATGTCCATTCTCGACTCTTAATCCTTAATTTTTTAATCAAGTTCCCTTTCCTCCGCGCGTAGCGCGGAAGCTCTGACGTTTCAGTAGATTATTAAAGAAAGAAGACGATTCGATGTACCATTCTCGACTCTTAATCCCTGTCTGAATTCAGTCCCCCCCCCCCCCCCCCCCCCCCTCCCGCGCGAAGCGCGGAAGCTTTGACGTTTCAATAAATTATTAGAGAAAGAAAACGATTCGTTGTGTCGTGTCCTTGTCTGAATTCAGTTTTTCCCCTCCCGCGCGAAGCGCGGAAGCTTTGACGTTTCATTTGATTACTCTTAATCCACGTCTGAAATCATTTTCGCCCATCACGCGTAGCGCAGAAGCTTTCAGGTTTCTTTAAATTATTATAAAAGAAGACGATTCGTTGTATCGTGTACTTTGACGTTTCATTTAATTATAACTCTTAATCCTAGTTTAAATTCAGTTGCCCCCCCCCCCTCCCGCGCAAAGTGCGGAAGCTTTGCCGTTTCACTAAATTATTAGAGAAAGAAGACGATTCGTTGTTCTGTTCTCTATGAATCCTTGTTTGAATTCAGTTTCCCCACATGATGTACGTATGGAACGTTCGTTCACAAATCTTTGCATGCACAGCCCGAGTGGTGGGTAGCATGTTATCTCCCGACAGTGCTTGTCGCTATAGCTCCTGGAAAGGAATTGTGTAATACTGTTAGTGTTAACGGCCACTAATTAGGCCCATTAGTGACTATACAAAATATATGCTCTTCCTGGCTATTTGGGAATGTGTCAGTTTGCAACAGAAATGGAGAAACGCGAATTTGGTTGAAAATCATGTGATATCACGAACATTTATAATTCACTTGTATGAAATTGAAAATAAGTCAGGGTTGGATTTTATTGGGGGGGGGGGCTAGCGCCCCCAAGCCCTCCTACCAGTTCGCCAGTGACATAGGCCTACATCAGCTTTTCAATAAAACAAAAATAAGTTGTGACATAATAATCTTACTTCAAAAATGAAAAATGTTTTAGGAAATATCAGGAATAAAATGAGTGAAAAAAATTATTAAAGATACAATGTTCAGAAGTGAATTTTAAAAAGGGTGAACGGAAACAACATAATAACTAGTGACTATATTATAAGTCATACTAATGTCCGAAAATCTTTCTACTAATTGTCTCCGATCTCATCACGAATTCGTCACAGAGTTCATCTATGTTTACACTGTCCAGGATTGTCTGATGTATATTGCAGATTGCTACTTTTGCGCTTCGCGCTTAACATTTAGCTCGTTGCTTTTCAACGCTGCGTCTTTGCATTTGGCGCATTGCATTTCTATGATGCTGTTGATTGAACAAATTGAATAAAATCATCAATTTCTGATGAAGCCGTATGAGCGAGAATTCAATTTATTCTTGTCTCATTTACGGTTGTTTCATTTACTTCGTATATATGTATGTATTATCAAAATGAGATAGCAAAATGTGTATATTGATAGTCATCTTGCGAGTAATAATCATTAACTACTCTCATCGGGCTCTCATCATTAATTTTTCTCTTAATTTTTTTTTTTTTTTTTGAGGGTGAATTATTTGGGGGAATGATTGTACAGGCCATCCCCCCCACCTGAATTATTGGGGGGGATATATCCCCCCATCCCCCCCCCCCCCCGGGATCGACACCCATGCTTGTAAGGACAATTCCAACACCTTTTGGAACATTTTAATTAGACATTTTTAATTTCATAGATCGTTTTCGTGAAGGGTATCTCCATGAGATAAAACCAACCGATTTAAATCGGCGCGCGTGGGCAGTCATTGTCATCGCGATTCTTGTATTTCTGGCACTAAATTTGTTCGCTTGTACTTTAGTTCACCATTAATGTGCAGTTTCCCCAGTTACATGTTGGTCTGCGAAAACTAATTGTCATTAGAATATCCATTGTACATTTCTCATAATTATGCAATAAAAAGAGAATTTGATTATTTCCTTCTTTAGAAAAATAAACAGACGTTACTAGAGTGCGCGTATTTATCGTGTATGTTTCTGCGGCATCGAACATACTTCAAAGACAAGCTGTTTGTTGTGACTCCATCTACATGTATGTGAAGTCTCCTTGTCAGTAAAATTCAATTTTTCTGAAACACTTACATGTACAGCAAACAACAGCTACACTCCCCTCCTTACGGTTCATCACCGACGTCTCCTCGTACCAACAGGTTGTAATGTTAGTCACGTTGACTGGACATCTCACAGTCACAGCCTCAGAATGATTATCTAAGGACGACATCTCATAGAGATCTCCTCCTACCGTCGCATATACATCTTTTTAACAGATGATCAGAAAGAAAGTTTTTAAAAAATGATGAATTGAAATAAAAGATGTATTTACACTAGTGATTCAACTCCTGACTACTAGTAAACTAAATGTTCTCTGCTGCATTTCTCTTAATTCCATACACACACCAAAAAAGGTTTTATGTTTGTTAAGTGTTCGGAACCCCCCCCCCCCCCCCCCCCCCCTTGTAAAAATTGACTCAGTCTTGCTGACAGTTACTTCGACTGTTCCCAGAAATGTTCATGATATTTACACAGGCACGTAACATGGAAGTTGGTCCAAACTTTTCAGCAATACCTTTTTTTTAATAGGAGGGTATGTGAAAGAGCAATCCATTTCGGAGGACATTTCTATCATGAAATTTTTTCAAACTGCCATAGCAAAGAACAATCAAACAGCTCACAAATTATTTCATACCTATACTAAACCCAACCTCCTCTATCAGTCAACAACAAAAAATATTTTGTGTATTCGTGCGCTTTGTTATTTGAAAGATCTTGCTTTCTCAGATCCCTCTTTCAAATAGCATTGATAACGAACAAATGAAGCCTAATCAAATTAAATATCCGGTGATTCAATGGACTGCATGGATGACTTTTGATGGTGAACTTCAAAATTCGACAGTAACCCTTAGGAAAGTGAAAAGCATGCCGCAGACCTGCCGCAGATCTGCTGCAGACTTTTAATCTGCGGCAAAGAGTATGCCGAAGTATGCGGCAGAAAGAAATTTTGCTGCAGACTTGCCGCATACCAGTATGCCACAGGAATAGTCTGCGGCAGATCTGCGGCAGGATGAAGCTTTGTTCCAGACTTGCCGCATACTAGTATGCCACAGGAACAGTCTGCGACAGATCTGCGGCAGGATGAAACTTTGCTCCAGACTTGCCGCATACTAGTATGCCACAGGAACAGTCTGCGGCAGATCTGCGGCAGGATGAAACTTTGCTCCAGACTTGCCGCATACTAGTATGCCACAGGAACAGTCTGCGGCAGATCTGCGGAAGTGGCGAAACTTTGCCCCAGACTTGCCGCATATACCAGTATGCCACAGGAACAGTCTGCGGCAGATCTGCGGCAGGATGAAACTTTGCTCCAGACTTGTCGCATACTAGTATGCCACAGGAACAGTCTGCGGCAGATCTGCGGCAGGGCGAAACTTTGCCCCAGACTTGCCGCATACCAGTATGCCACAGGAACAGTCTGCGGCAGGTCTGCCACAGAAAAGTGGGAAATTATACACTCTGAAGCAAGGCTATAGGCGGCCATTTTGGAGGACATGCAGGGCCATGAGACTGCAGGCTGAGCCCATGATCTTGTAAATTCCTGTGTTTATTAGCACTGTTAATTGTCTTTTTAGCTTCTGTCAAACAAAACAATTTGCTTCAAGTTCAACTGGTACCATAAGAGGACTTTATTACATAAGGGGAGACTGAGGAATTAACGGACTGTTTCAAACTTTTTTGTTGTGCCATATGTGATCTTATCTTCAGCCCCACTAACTCACTTTTTTGTTGTAACTAGCACATGGATCTGTGACTCTACTCTGGGCTATGTGTATGCAGTTATTGTATTCCTATTCCTCTACCTCTACATCTGCATTGTGTTAAACCCATATTTGTAGAATTGTTGAAGCAATTCCGCCTATTTTAGCTGTTTCTACTAATTCAAGGTGCTAGAATTTAATGATGCAATGCATGCTCTCCAGCATAGTCTTCCTGCAAGACTGCATACTTATTTGCCACGTACTGGATATGAAAGAGTATGCGGCAGGTCTGCAGCAGGTCTATATGATATATGAATATTCATGATGAAGAGTCTGCGGCAGGTCTGCAGCAGACTCTTTGTTATAGCCTTTTCTATGAATATTCATAATAAAGGAGTCTGCGGCAGACCTGCCGCATACTCTTCATCATACTGAAAGAGTATGAGGCAAGTCTGCGGCAGACTCTTCATCATACTGAAAGAGAATGCGTCAGGTCTGCAGCAAGTCTGCGGCAAAACTAATTTGCATGTGAAGAAGATGACTGTCTGCGGCAGGTCTGCTGCAGGTCTGCGGCAAGTCTGCCGCAGGAGTATGCGGCAGGCTCATTTCTTTCCTATGGGAAATACCTCGGTCACACTACCAAACTTACTCCTAATCGACTCCAAACCTACATAATCTTGGTCATTCGGTGGGTAATGAACATTTTGTTCAGTCTGTTGTCGGTCATGGCATCGTTTCATGAAACTGTCTTAAGTATATAAAAAGTCACCGACATCCCATTGAAACGCGTGTTAAGTTGAATACGCGCGTTACATAGGTTGTCGGAAAACATTTACTTATGACGTGTTCGTGAACAGCTTCGGCCGTCAGATGGTAAAACGGTCTAACTCGAAAATCGCTGTTCTGAGAAAAATGACTTTGAAGTTTAGAAGTTTCAGCTTTTTTAGGAAATGGGTATAATCCATTTTTAGCAAAGGGACAAGAAGAAGCATATTAAACACTGATAACTGAAGAATTTTGTGCTTATTTGGGGTTTTAATTATAAAAAAAATGAGATTTTTGTGCAGATAGACTGTTTAAAAACAGCACATGCATACACTCCCACTACACATCATAATATGGTAAAATGGTCTATCTTCTAGAAAGACCATAAACACTATTGCCATACTACTAACTCGAAGATAGACCATTTTACCATCTGACAGCGATGATTAAAAAATCTCAATTCAGAAGGTTAAAAGGTTTATGTAAAATATAGCTCGTTTTACCCCCAAACGATATTACCGGCAATGGGCTAACTCAGAGATAGACCGTTTTACCATCAAATCTAAAGGAAAAATACAAAAAAGTACCAAGATAGCGGAAATTATCTCTAAAAGAAGACATGATGGGATTTTCTCAATAGCACCATTGGAAATAGCGCCCTCACATTACCCGGAAAGTGAATTTACCTCAAAAAGTCAAAATTTCGAGTTAGACCGTTTTACCTTCTGACGGCCGCAGCTGCACATGATGACGGTCTCCTTGATGTGATTTGGATATAACTGACTGAGACAAGTAAACACAATACAGGACTATAAGCTTCATAAAGCATTTACCTTCATAGCCTAGATACTTGCAGACTAACTGGGATGCGTTCCTGGACCAGTTTACTTGATGGATTAACATGTAGGTTGCAGGGCGAGAACGAGATGTGATAACTATTCGTCCTTCGCCTTCACTTCCACCGACTAGTCTCAAGGAATGGATGAACGGGTCTATACATGCAATGAATTGAGCCAAAATACAAAATGTAACGTTCCTCTGAGCAAATCCGTACGTTTGAAGAATAAGACAAAAATACGTGACCAAACATATAAGCGATGGTGGATCTAGGGGGGGGGCCCAGTCCCCTTCCCCTTCCCTGGCAAAAAACAGGTAAAAACACCTTTTTTCTTTAAAAAAAAAAGAAGACGGGCCCCCTCCCCTGGCAAAAAAAATGTTGAGTAAAGTATTGGTCACTATCTCCCCGTTGAGCAAAAAAGAGAGAAAAAAGGAGCTTCTCGCTCTCTGTCTCTGTCTCTTTCTCTGTCTCTCAGTCGCTCTCTCTCTCTCTCTCTTTTTCTCTCTTTCTCTCTGTCTCTCTCGCCATCTTTTTTTTTTTTATCTCCCTTTTGTTCATTTAGTTAATTTCCTCCTCTTACCGTACTCGCATCTGTCTCCACAGTAGCTATCCAGGCAAGTGCACTTAAACCCCTTATCTGTTTCCTCACAGGTTCCTCCATGTTGACAGGGGCTCGATAAACACGCTGAAATTGGACCACACAATATGCATGTAACGATTTAGAAACCAGACGCCATTAATTGACAATTTGAAACTGCACTTAAATACTTGTAACTTTAACACATTGTTCAGAGTAAGTTTTCATGTTTACATTTCTTATGAAAACATAAATAAGGTTAAGCGAGAATGGCAAGAGACCAGTTTATTGAAAATTAATTGTTTGATTACAAATGATATTTGGAATAACTCTACATTACTAAATACAAAAGTGAAAGCACAACAGCTCTTATTTGATTTTAAAGATACACAATTAAAGAAAGCATTTCCACAGTGTTGGTTGGATAGATTAAGCTATGATTTCGAACAAGAATGTGATATTTCGAATATTATAGAAATAGAAACAGGGGATATTTATTATAAAAGTGAAAGATTACTACGTTTGTTAATACGTAAAAAGACAAGATAACCAAATATCATTTACTTTTGGAATTCCTTTTTACATTTGGATAATGACTTTGTTTAGATGGATGTATTTTTATTGAAATTAAAGCAAATTCGTAATAATAAAGATAAAAAATTTAATTTCAAGATGATTCATAGGTTTATTGCCTCAAAAGAAAACTAATATAAATGGCAAATGGTTAATAATAATTCATGCAACTCTTGTGGACAAGTTAACTCAACTTTTCATTTGATGTTGTATTGCAAGGTCAGGATGTGACTTTGTTTTTGAAAATAATATGTAATTTGGTATTTAATCGATTCCAAAAAGAATTACAAATAGACCAGAAGATAATAGTTGTATA
Organism: Strongylocentrotus purpuratus; assembly: GCF_000002235.5. Lineage (NCBI taxonomy): Eukaryota > Metazoa > Echinodermata > Echinoidea > Camarodonta > Strongylocentrotidae > Strongylocentrotus > Strongylocentrotus purpuratus. The sequence continues at coordinate 32,572,491 of NW_022145601.1, read as the reverse complement.
GGTAAGGATATTGGAAACAAGAAATATTCACTTCTGAATATTATTTTAGATTATGCGCAATATGCAATCTTTAAATGTTACTTTAAAAAGATTATTAATGGTTTTGTTTACTACCCACATACTTTGATTTTTTAATTTAAGTCGTTGCTAACAATACTTTAAAGATATGAATGTGTTAGCAAAGAAAATAATACTAAGCTGGAAGAATTGTTGAATATACTTCAATTTTTAGCCTATGTTATGTTTCACTCAATCATTGAGTTATTAATGTAAATATGTATTGCTATTATGGAAATAAAAACCTCGCTTGAGGATAAGAGAAAAAATAAACAATAAATAAGTTGAAGCATTTATTTAATTCTTTATTACATGCCTAGGCATACAATACATGCATAATTAAGGGAGGTGTGGCACAAAGGAATGAGAGTGCAAAACAAGAGAAAGACCTAAAACAAACCATCTAACGAATTACAAGTCCAGTCGAGGGACTCTCCATGTAAAGTAAAAATTTAAACTGATTACATATATTTTTTAAATATATATATATATATATGTGTGTGTGCGTGTGTGGAAGCTCAGGGATATCTGAAAGCTCCATTAAGTTATGAAGTGATGTTGAGGTGATGTTGTACGAAACGTACGGCTTACCTGGAATGAAACAGTGGTACCATCTTGATGACTCCGAGGGTAGACCAAACACACTTGGTATACCTGGATTTATGACCTTCTTTAAGACTAATTGTACTACCTTCCCTCTTTCTAACGTCTTCGATGGGCACTTAATCTTGGTAGAACAGGGCTGTTCAGCGGCAAAAGCTGCCAGGTTTCAAATGAATAGGAGAATGGTAAAATGTTTCTATGCCTGAAATAAAATGTACACTGTCGCTCATATAGTTGGAATATTTTTGTTTTACCCCAATTTATGGAACAATTTAAAAAATAATTTAAAAATAATAGATCTAGATAATAGTATATATTCTCAGACTTTATTGAATAATAATTTGACAATGTGTGTTTTGCGTGACTGCTAAAGCATGTGTATGCTACTATGCTTATCAACTAGGGGACCTACGCCCTTAAGTCATAAATTACAGTTGTGAGGATTAATGTCCCACAAAAGGGCACTAATATAGCACATCGACATTTTCAATAATTTATTGCATTTTACCCCGGTCCCCAATACGAAAAAATCCTCTGGACGGCCATGCATTATGGCTCGAGGCATGGGCACACAGAGGATTTTTTTTATGTTGGGAACCGGGGTTAAATGCAATAAATTATTGACAATTTATTGCATTTTCTTTGTTTTTTATATTCATGGGAACTGCCCCCTACCCTAGCCCCCGATGCGTACAGTCATGGTTCAGTGACAAAACAATGGCCTCGTAACTGTGAGGCTCCAGGATCAAAACCGTATCGATGTGCTATATTAGTGCCCTTTTGTTGGGCATTAATCCTCATTACTGTCATTTATGACTTTAGGGCGTAGGTCCCCTAGTTGATAAGCATAGTAGCATACACATGCTTTAGCAGTCACGCAAAACACACATTGCCAAATTACTATTCAATAAAATCTGAGAATGTATACTATTATCTAGATCTATTATTTTTGAATTATTTTTTAAATAATTCCATAAATCAGGATAAAAAAAATATTCCAACTATATGAGTGTACGTTAATACTCTAATCGGTATGCAGAAGGCAATAGCCACATAATTCAGAATGATCAATTCGAAAAATGAACAAGAAAGAAGAGCAAGGACCATAAGTTAATAAAGGAAGAACTGCTCTCTTTAAAAAAACAATTGATATGAATTGGGTTGGACATGTTTGAACAATTTAGTTTCATTAAGAAATGAATCAGGAAAGCAATACATGGAATGAAGAAAAAACGGAAATGAATTTTGGTGTATTCTCCCAGGTTTCATAACATCACATTTAATTACATTTCTACTTATTAATCAATACAGGAAATAAACGAATTTTTGCTTGAAACCAAACGCAGTTGTACTTATAGACCTAAATCCTTATTCCTCGTTTCGTTAGGATTTACATTAAATATACGGTTCCTACCTGTTCCCTGAAGTAGGATCATGGGCAACACGAACATTAACACAGACATTACGAAACCAGTAACCACGCGACGCTGTGAAAATAACGAAAAATTTTAACGAGAAATTTAATTTATATATTTGGAACTGGATTCCCCTTTTCATTTTATTTTGCTTACATATCAGAATATAAAAAAACGACATTTTATGGTTACGAGGCACATGCATCCCGATGTTTACATGTAGTTTTACTTAAAGGGCAATACGACCCTTGTAATAAGTTCATTTGTTTGAAAACGAAAAAATAAGCGTAACTAAAAGGCGGAAGTTAGAAATAAAACGGACCAATAATAAGAAAGATGTGAATGTTATAAATATAAGATCACTTAAAGTCTATGCAAGTATCAAATTGGCAATGTGTTCAGTAGAGTGTGACGCAGTCGCGGATAACTCTCCCGTTTGTCATAGTACACAAATATCATGAAGCTACAGGCGCGTACGCAGGGGGGGGGGGTGTTTGGGAGGTTAAACCCCCCCCCCCCCTTTGGTATTTTAATGTGTGTAAACCCCCTAAAAATCTAAACCCCCTCCCCCTTCGGTTTTTTTTTTTTTTTTTTTTTTTTTTTTTAATTATTAAAAAAAAAAATTAAAAAAAAATTACCCCCATGGCTGACCTAAGAAAGGTGACCTTACCCCCCTCCCCCCAGCTAAGTAAAATGTCAAATTTTCAATTTTCGAGACCAAAAAAAAAAAAGTATCCTCTTACCCCCCCCCCCCCCCCCCCCCCCCCCCCCCCCCCCCCCCCCCCCTTGAAAAAATCCTGCGTACGCCACTGTGAAGCTGTATATGTGCCTTCTGCCTTGGGGTACTACAAAACATAGTATAGGTAACGTATCATTATAGGTCCTCAAAAGAGAAAAGACCCTCCCTAATCATAAACGTTGAGAAATTGAAACTTTGGTCATTTAATGTGTTGGAACAAATGAGAAAGTTGTCCGCCATTACACCACAGAGATATACCGATTCAGTCAATTTAGAGAGCCCATACCCATACCCATAGCAATTACAACTTTCAAACATCTACAACTTTCTAATTTTTGTCCAATTTCATTTAAAGTTACCCCAGTCTGCTTCTCTGCCATTTCTGCTTCCTTCTAGAGTACTTTGCTACCAAGTACCTGATTGGAAAATGCGCTCCTCTGACCATATATGATTTTAGAAATTACATGTACGCCGTCTTCCTTGTATTACAGCTTTTGCTATCATTATTTTGTGTACACTTTTACTACTTTTGTTGATATGGAATAATAAATGGAAAAATAAATTTTGATTTAATCAAAATGAGTTGAATTGAATTGCATAATAGACTTTTTATGAAAAATCTGCCTACCAAGAAGAAATTATTATAACTTAACAATCACATTATATGCTAAAAATTCTTTGACAATGAACTTTCTTTCAAAATTAAGTAAAATGAAGTTTCCTGTATATTTAAGCTATTGTGGAATTCCGGACAGGGTTAAAATGGACGAGAACAAACCGTATAAAGAAGAGAAAGCCTTGTAAAAAAAAATATATCACTTTTCTTGATACATTATGCAATGTGTGAATGGTTAAACATACCTGACTCATTGTGAGATACAAAGCGGACACATCTTCCATGTATATATTTACGGGAAAAGATCCTTCTACTGCATCATTGGTGAAAGCCTCTCGATATCAATAATGAGCGTTAGATATTGTATCACTGTTGAAGTTTCAGGAAAATTCCACTTTTCAAAAGATAATGCGACGAAAAATATGATTTGTACACTCTGAACATGTACGTCAAGTAGCCTGCCGGAAACTGTCAGTTAATTGCTCTGGAAAATATTTATTTTCCAAGACTTCAATGTGTTTTTCATGGTCGATAGAATTCAAGAAGTACATGCAGTAGGTTCCTTTGAGAGGAGAATGGTAATATATTTAACGCCAATGCTGTATTGTTTTTTCGTTTTATTGTCATCGATGAGTCTGTAGTCTGTTAATGAATGTGTGTGTGTTGGGGTGGGAGGGAGGGTGTTCGCGCGCGCCCACGCTTGTGTGCGTACGTGTGTGTGCATATATTATATGCATCTATCAATAAACCTCGGTTTTCGGTAGCCTATTTGACTTTCATCTTTATATGAGCAAATATCATAATCTGATAATGACGAACAAATTATTATAGGAAAGAGTTAAAAAGAATTCGGCGTGGTTTCTATAATAATAAAAGAAAATAAAAATAACAAAAAATTGTGGTAATGGATGACCCAAAAAAGCTTACCCTCGTACGCGTCTGATTATCATTCGGGACTTTTAGATTTGCGTGGACTGATACGTGTGACGTCCATTCAAGGCAGTGCATTAAAAGGACGTCGATCGTAGCAATCCCCATTGTCTCCGTGCGAATCTAAAAGTCCCTAATATTAGCTTGTTGATGAATCGAGCTTCGTCATTGTCCTGTTAAAAAAGTAACGGATAAAATGATACAATTACTCGTCCTTCATTATTATTTGCTCGCGCAAATAAATGAAATTCATTCATCCATGCCCGATTGCTATGCCAGGTATCCATGCATGCCAGTCATGCAGACATCGAACGAAGGCTACAAAGTCATTTCATTATAATCTACTTTCTGACTGCATGTAAGGTTGCTAAGTGAGGGAACTAGCCTTGCGAGTCCGACAGATATCAAACAAAAGCTGCAAAGTCATTGGTCATTCCATTACAAAATATTTTACGTTATACTGATGCTATTTAGTTGATTTACAGTGCATGTGGAGTTGTATAGTTGCTCCTCCCTTAACCATTTTCCTTTCTTCTCTTTAAGATTGTGTCAATTGCAGTAAAGCTAGAATATTGACACAAAAGAAAGAGAAAGGAAAATAAGTGTATAATAAAACAAGCAGTGCAACATTGTAAGTAGGTCTGCTTTACACCTAGTGCTTCTACTGATCGTGTGAGTGTGAATTAAAAAGGAAAAAAAAGGGATTCATTAACAAATTGCATCTCATTTACAAACATGACAACAGCTGAACAAGAACGATGTGTGGATGAATTGCATTGACATGGAAATACAGTGTATATAGGAATGCGAATAAGCATGAGTTTCTCTCTTATCACTACATCACTTTGGAAATGTTTTCTGACTCCAAAATACAGGTCATGTTCACCGATTTTTATGTTGTCATGAAATTGAATGAAGCTGTAACTTTTCAGAGTTTATGTTAAAGGATGGTTTAGTTCTTGTTTAATTGACCGCAAATGCCTTCCAAGTGCTTTTTAGGACCTCAAATTGCTATGAAGGTAATTTTAGGCCCAACAATTTGTGAAACCTAGCCAATACGATCATATCAATTCAGCTCCACTTTCAAAAAAATACGGTGACCTTTAATTAATGAATTAATCAATAATAACAATACACGGGCCGGCTGGTTGTGTGTATTATATCCAACACGAATTAACGCCAACAAAAGCCAACGTCGTCATTGGCTGGAATAAAACTTATAAGGCGCTTTCTCGTTTTTCAACGACTGGTTCAAATTAAGTTGTTATGGATATTTCAGCCGTCTCATAACCGATTTCGATCAACCAAAGACGATTTTGTCATTTAAATTGTATGTTCTTTGACACTCAGTTTTTCATTATCTCAAAAAAAAATATTTTGTGTAGCAACAAAACTCAACTATCCTTTTAAGTGAAACCCAAAGACATCTCTTTAACAGCCATAACAACCGAACCGGCATTCACTATAAATATGACGGACAAAGAAAGTGGACAAAATATACAGTTCCTCAGGTAGACAAAGGAACATCCCTTCATTGCTATTATGTAAAAATGTGTAGAACAGGTACCACATGCATATTCACCCGTTTTACTTTGTTCCTTTGTCTACCTAAGGAACTGTATATTTTGTCCTCTTTCTTTGTCCGTCATATTCATAGTGATTGTACATTGTACGAGATAAATGCATGAATGAGTCACCTAGACATAGTGATATAGCAATTGGGAATGCAAACCAAAAAAAATCTATCATCGCGAACATTACACTTTGGACAGAGGTTGCGTTGCATACATATTATCAGGGAGCTGTTATACAAGGATTGAAAACTCTTGTAATTTATTCAAACGTATATGCGTGACTTCTAAAGCGTAACAATGGGATGCGTAACATGCCGCTTGGCTTTAAGTTCCATGCTCAGAGCCGCTCTTCCACTGCGGGGAATTTTGGAGGCCAGGTACCCCCCGCCCCCCCCCCCCCCTTTCAGCAAAAGTCCGGTGTGTAAAGCCAATACGGGTCGACCTTTTTCTTTTGTTATACGAGCCTTTTTCATCACCCCCCCCCCCCCCCTTTCAGCAAAAGTCCGGTGTGTAAAGTCAATACGGGTAGACCTTTTCTTTTGTTACGAGCCGGAGAGTTTGGGAACACGCATGGTATCCCTCCGTTCACGGAGTGGGAGGCCGGGCAGCGAAAATTTTATTCCCAAACATGTTTGCAATTTCTTATATTTCTGTTCTTTTGATTGGCTGATATGTTCTACGTCATTAGCAGCTTGGAAAGAGGTCACAATTAGACTTTGATTTTTTTTTGTATTGCTTTGCCTCAATATTCATGAAGGCAAAAATAGGACAGAAAATTACTGGGATTCGAACTTACGACTTCAAGATTGTATTACGCTGACCTTACCGATTGAGCCAACGATGGGTTGATGAAAACGTGATTCTGCATGATTTCTATAACCCTATCACTCACCCTAACGGTTATTGCTAATGACATAACATATCAGCCAATCAGATGACCGGAAATATTAGCATTTGCAAACCTGTTTTGGAAGAAAAAATCGCGGCCGGGCAGGCGTAAATTATAAACTTTATATGGGGATTGTATAGGGGATAGTGCATCAAACAATTGTTCAAATTTAGTACTCCGCCCTTCCTTTAATTTGTGTGCAAGAGTTAGTAAAAGAAAAAATAGATCCTGACAAAAACTACATATTTTAGGATAATTCGATTATGTTCGCACGTTTTAATGCCCCGTCATTTAATCCATGATTAATCCATGATTTACAATCTTCGATAACTTTAAGTTTGCTAATGCGTGCTTTCGCGTGCTTTTTGTATTTTTGCATTAAAAAAAAAAAGTATGAAATTACACAAGTTTGTGATCGCTTGTTCAGCTCATTACACATTCAACAATTATTGATTAAAAATCTTTGAAAGGGACAGCGAATATTTCCTGAAATACCATTTTCTGATGTAGGAATTCCAAATCCTGATATTTCATGTGCTCTTTTATCTCACCATTTGGTCAACAGTTGCAGAGTAGCGCATATATTTTCGGCGACTTGGAGCAGGCGCGGATACAGGATTTCTTAGGGGGGGGGCCTAATTTTTTTTTTGATCCCGAAAATTTGAAAGCCGAACGTTTGCTCAGTGGGGGTAGGGGGCGGGGGTAGTAAGCACATTTATTTTTGTTGGCCTTCGAAAATTTCAAAATCGCACCCCCCCCCCCCCCTTAAGCGCCAGGGGGGGGGGGGGGCACCTAAAAAAAAAGGGGGGGTAGAATTAACCTGGATTTGCCACTGTAATAATACACCTGTTGAGCACTTAGAGACATCATCGAAGTATACATGTACACCAAGAATGTCTATTGCTTGAAGCATTACAGTTAAGTCTATTTTATTACAAAAATACAAACAAATTAAGACATCAAATATTCAAATGGTACATGCAGGTCCCAAAGTGCACAATCATTTCACATACCGGTATTGAACTTTTGGGAGATTTCAGCACCTTAATAGGTATATGTATGTTCATTGAATATACATGTATAAATTATGTTCGAATAAAATAAAAGATAATTGTAATATTTATAGTCGCAATGTGTTTATTTAAGCATGTAAACTAGGAATGAGAGTACAGGAAATGGCAAACCAGATATGGACAAATTTCAGTTTGGAACACGATTTTTAAGATTTTATGATTGTTATATCGAAACAAATTAAATGAAATCCTAAGAACAGCTCGTAAAAAGTATTATTGTGACTTGTTAACCAAGAACAAGCATAACCTTAGGAAAGTTTGGCAAATTATAAACGATTTAATGTGTAAGAAAAATAAAAAAAACTTTCCATTATATTTTATGAAAAATGATGTAAAAGTATATAAAAATGAAGATATAGTAAATGAATTTGACAATTTCTTTTCTAATATTGCTGCAAATACCTTAAAACAAATTCGTCATGATTCTAGACAAAAATTTAGTCACTACCTTAAAAATCCATGTCAAACTTCTATGTATTTTTATCCAACCAATGAATTAGAAATCATCAAAATTGTTAAAGATATAAAATGAGTTATAGCACTGGCTTTGACGATATAAATACTTTTGTTGTAAAAAAAGTAATCTATTCCATATTAACCCCTCTAGTCCATATAGTTAACCTATCTTTATGTTCAGGAGTAGTACCTAATAATCTGACAATTGGAAAGATCATTCCTGTATTTAAAAAAGGCGATAAACACTTATTTTCCAATTATCGACCAATTACATTATTACGATGTTTTTCCAAAATCCTAGAAAAAATTGTTTATAAAAGACTAATTTCTTATTTGGATAGAAATAAAATATTAAATAATTGTCAATATGACTTCAGGGCAGGACATTCGTGTGAACATGCATTAATTGATTTTTAGATAAAACTCTTTTAACTAATATTCATAATAATTTTCACTAATTTGGTATATTTCTAGACTTGTCAAAAGCCTTCAACCTCATAGACCACAACATACTTTTATATAAATTATCCCATTATGGTATCAGGGGAGCAGTGTGGGAATGGTTCCAGAGCTACTTACTTGATCGACGTAACTATACTTCATTTAATAATTATAATTCCCATTACTCGACAGCCCAGTATGGTGTCCCTCAAGGCTCCATACTGGGCCCGCTCCTCTTCCTAATTTATATTAATGATTTATGTACAGCGTCTTCTTTTTTTGATTATGTCTTATTTGCAGACGACACAACTATCATTTCCACCTATAGCAATTTCATTTTTTTGTTAGAAAAAAACAATACTGAAATATGTAAAATAGCCGATTGGTTCGATGCTAACAAACTGATTGTTAATTATGAGAAAACTAATGTTATGTATTTTAGAAAACCTCATGTATCACACAATTCTTTAGATTTTCATATAAAAATGAAAGATCTTACTTTAAATCTTGTTAACTCTGTCAAATTCCTAGGATTTATACTTGATGATAATCTATCATTTAAGGAACACCGTTTTTTTATAAGTAATAAGATGTCAAAAAACATAGGTATATTATCTAAATTACGTAGTACCCTTAAAGAAAAGCACCTGTTAATGCTTTACAACTCGTTAATACTTCCCTATATTTATTATGGCAATATTACTTGGGCAAGTTGTGGCACTTCGAAATTGACCCCTTTACATAGACTGCAAAAAAAGGCTTTACGCATATGTTCGAATTCCCCTTACTTAGCTCCGTCACGCCCATTATTTGCAAGATTAAACACATTGACACATTGATATTCATGAAATCCAAATTGCGATCCTGATGTATTACGTGAAACATAATTTAGCACCTCTTAATATAACAAATCTATTTCAGTATAATAAAGACTACTACCAATATAATACCCGTTCCCACTCCAAATTCCATTTACCATTAGCACATAATCAATCGACTCTTATTGCATTTAAATCTGCTGGTCCTCGAATATGGAATTCCCTCCCTTCTGATGTGATCTCCAGCACTAATGTTACTTCATTTAAAACCAAACTAAAACGTTCAATAATAACTACCTACGTCAAATAAACATGTAATTTCATCTCTCCTCCCTACGTTTTCTTATTTCGCCTTTTCCTTTTCCCCTTTACCTGCATGTTTAGTGCTTAATGTTTTGAAGTTTTTTGTTTTTATCTTTTTATTTTTTATAACTAAGTTTGTTTGTATCTCATGTTTATGCTATGTATATTTCTTTATGTATAGGGTGCCCCATTCATCAAGCCTTGGCTTTTAGGGGCACCCTGACCATTTACACTGTATCAATAATGTTCATACACGCATAATTTGTATATTATGTTTTTAAATGGTTGCATAAAACGAATTGAATTGAATTGAAATGGGGGGGGGGTAGAAGCGAGTGTAGTGGTATGCTCATTTGGGCAAAAGGGGGCGCTAGAGCCATAGAAGAGCCGGGCTGAGTTGATTAATTGTACGATTATTAGTTTGACTTGGTATACACCTAAAAGTTAAATAGCATTAATTATGTTTCCAATAGTATGCCGGGAACGGATAAACAACCCCTGGTTTTGAATTCTTGTATAAGATTAAAGTGTTCATTAATTTTCATTTCGATAAGCATGTTGGAAATGAATTCCTGCATCAAGATGTACAGGTGTTCATTTCCAATAACACGTTAGAGTTAGACAATAGACTGTTTTTCCGGTGACGCGACATTCTCGCGAAGCGATAGACTCCTCCCATTTTTGTAGGTAACTAGTTCAAATCACTCTTATCTATTATGCTTTGTTATTGGTTATAATTCATTAAAGGTATAAATCCTCTCTTAATTGGTCGGATGACCTAAGGGTAGTTAGATATATCCCGTCTTGTTATTGGTTGTCTTCGTAAGGGTCCTCCTGGTTGGCTGGTGATATTTAAGCCTCGTCGGGTGTCGCAGTATTTAAATGCCATGTGCGGGTTTAGTAGTCATATTATTTGAGAGTTGATATTATTTGAGAGTTTATTTCATTCCGTTATCTTGTTTAGGATGTGCTGCTAGTTAACTGTCAATATGGCCGCCCAGCCTCTGAGAGAAGCAGCTTATTTAAAATGTTTATACAATAATTACTCTTCGTTTGTAACGATTGGAGCTTCGGCTGATTTATATAATTAATAAAGTGGACTTCAACTGTAATTCCGAGATTCTTTTGTTTTCATTTATATTTGAACTTGTCATCTCCAACTCATTAACTGGCCCACCACACGAGTTTTAAGTCTAAAGGAGGCTCTACACCCTAAAAGGGGCAAAATATGCAGGAAACTTTTCTCTAGATTTTTTGGCTTGAAATTTATTCAGCCCTGTTTAAATTTTACTTGGTTGAGAGGGAGAGGTATTCACCCCCCTCCCCCCTTTGATCTGCCGACTAAGGCAAATCAACTCTGATTGTTCAATGAAATGGAAACATCCCAATATGATTGCTATAAAAAGACAATACTAGGATAATACAAACATAACAAAAGCAAATATCCCAATACCAAAGGCAGTAGTTATAAAATGACACTTAAAAACTAATGAGCAGTATCATGGGAACAAAAGCGCTGCACATGGAAAGTGCTAAAACAAGTTCGTAAACTCAAGTTACATTTCTCATGTTAAATATTGAATAAAAGATCATATTGTTTTGATGAAAGAATCTATTTTCCCTTTAAACAATCATCCGGAATCCCTAATATCTATAATACTGCTCATGTTTTTAATGATGGAATCAAATCACTTTCACAAAGACCTAAACATCAATAAAATGATCAATTGAAGATACTTAAATTCCAGTATACAATTTGACACGTTATTGTTAGTATTTTCATTTATTTGTTTTGATTTTGGCTTTGTCTGTTTGTCTCGAGCTGTTCCTGTTTTGGAATGGCATTTGTTACTGTGTCTGTTACTGTATGACGTTACTGTATTTGTGACCATGCCTCTTGCCAGTCGATGACGGAACATTTGTCTTTTCTTTATGCAGAGGGCCTGGGTAATTTAAGTGTAACTTCTTTTACTTTCTTCCGAAATAAAGATGACATATATATATGTTATTGTTTAGTATCATTAGGAAGTGTGCTTGTTCCTTTTTTAAAGATACCCCTTTATGTATAATTTTCACTAATGAAATGTGCATATCAAAATAAGGGGCAAGGTCAATGGGGAAAAGTTGCAAAAGGCACTGCTCTTTGTTCAGCTTGTTCAGCCGTGTAGTACATGTACACTGCCTGCCAATACCATTGCTTACATATCCAATAACAGGTTAACACATCATGTTATTATTCCCAAATTCACAATAATGTCAAGCCCCAACATAAAGCCTCCTCCTCCTCATCATCATTAAAACACTGTCACCTCTGACCATCAACTACCATTTTCCCGGAAATTTCTGGATCTTCCAGAGCAGAAAGAGAAAACAAAGCAACATGATCATCAAAATTGAACACTTATCTTACAGGTCATGGAAATTTTGGCAAGTATTTCACTTAGTACACAAGAATTGCATAGTTCGTTCAAAAGGCAAAATGCATATTCTAAGAATTCATGTGACATGAACTGGAATCATTTCTCGTCATCACTCTCAATTTCCGAGCCTTCACTATCTCTTTCGATTTCACTCTCCTTGACTCCATCTTCTATCATCATACATAAACTTGAAGGAAGTATACCCTGGTAGTTGATGTGGTGTCGTAAGACGGCTCTGATGGCTCCTTCCTCTAGGCGTAGTACTGCAGTTGGTGGGCTCACCAACATAAGAAATTCTGGATCACACTCATACTCGTCATCCATTGCATGCTGTTCCAAGATACTGCAGGCAGTTTCTTCATCGTTATTCACCACATCTACCGGACATCCGTGACGAACAAAGATTCTGGTAAGATCCGCAAGATAGTCATGGTCTCTAGCTGCTTGGACACAGTGCGCCACTAAGTGGAGTATGTTGCTTCCACTGCTGTCCACATACGAAGCATTATCACAGAACAAGATCTTGGATATTGTAAACTTTACTCTAAGAAGGGCCCTGGAAGACATTCCGCAATAAATGTTGTCACCATATGCTTCTCCCAGAAGTTCCATGATTTTAAAGGCCACTGAAGGCATCTCAGGATACTGGTCAGAGTTTTCCCTAAGGATTCTACATTGGATGACTGTCAGTGACTTCCCTATGGCTTGCAATGTGGATTTTAAGATCTCAATGTTTGAGCAATAGAATGCCACATTAAACAGTATTTCACCAAAGCTTTCTATGAGAGATTCCTTATTATCTAGTAGAGAGTCCATTGGTACGTGACTAAGAATTGATTTGTATGCACACAACAAATCCCTTGCCCATTCATTGTACTGCGCATTTGGTTCTTTGTCCTCCAATATAAATGATCCACTTTTTTCAGCAAGGTTTACTGCTACTGATCCTAACTTTAATTCACCTTCATGCTCTCGACCGAGGGCAAAAGACAATACTTGAAAGCCTTCTTCAAACATTTTCTTTTCAATCATCCAATCACTTGCAAAGCTAACAAGGGATGGATACAGATACTTCTGCTTCAGATTATTGGGAAACAGTCTTTCCCCCACCAAAAAAGCATGGGCCTTCATAGCAACTTCAGATGCCCTGATCAAAAAGATTTCCTCTTGTGTGTGGCATTCCTTCAGGGAGATTTTGGAGAAACACGCTGCAAGTTCTGAAGTCTCTGTTTGTGCTTCTGGAAGACTGGAATCTTGCTGAAAGGATATGGCCCTTGTGAAAGAAGGATATGCCTCTTTAAAACAGTGACGCTCATCCAAAGTAGCCTGTGAAACTCCCAGTATTTCAGTGGCTGTCATCTTGACCTCCAAAGAAATATCGTCCATCGATAAGAGGAACTCAACAATGTCCGTCAGGAGGTATAATGCAGCTACATATACTGGGCTCCATCCATTCAGGTTTTCTTGAACAGCTAGTGCTCCATTACTTACAAGCAGCTTGATAATAGCAAGCTTGGCGGCCATCCACTTAGATGGGCGATAATAGCTACCAGATAAAGAATCCTCCGCTAAGGGTTCTTCTACCATGCAAGCAAAATGCATTGGGGTGTCGCCATCCTTTACACTCCTAGAGTTGGGGTTAGCCCCATTTGCTAATAAGGACTGTACAGTGTCTGTACGAGCATACCAGCATGCTAACATCAGTGGTGTTTTACCATCTTTGTCTGGTAAATCAATTTGACCCTTTTCAGCATACTGCTTCAACACTTCTTCATCCACCGAACCTTTACAAATCAAAGTAGATAGGTCACCTGCTGGGTCTGAAGAAGTTTCACCACTGCTACAGGTAGATGCCATTGTTCCAACAACAGCTAAGGCAACATCCTTTGGGATTTCCTGCAAAACGGAGACAGAAAACAAACAAATGAAAATTAATTAACAAACAAATTAAAATTAATTTAAAAAAAAACATCTTCCCTAAATCAACCATGTCAATTATTTACTGTGAGGGATGTTTATCCATGGGTGCGTTTATCAAATTTTGCTTCTCATCAACAGCGTTCCTATACATACATATCGAAACACAGTGTACGAACGTGATTTGCGGGATGTCGCGTTTATCAACTCATCATGCTTAAAAATGAAGGCCTTGTCTCTGCGCAGCTGCTTTAATTTGCTCAGAGGTCAACTAGGGTGCACGCTTTTTAATTTTGGATCTAACTACTAGTACTACATACTAGTAATATTGTGAGAGGTAAACATAAAGGATACTAAATAGCGATCTTCTTGTTAACATGTGCAGCGATGTAGTGACAATGATGAGAGAAAAAGCTGTCCCACGAGAAGTACTGACCACAGGAACTCAAGCCTGATGTCAGAAAGCACTTATTTTTTATTGAAAGTGACAGTCAAGATGACAGCAAATTAGAGTGAAGAGTAATGATGATAATAGCACTGTCAATGAAAATCAGTCAAGTTCAAAAGCAAGTTTTAAATCCTCACTGTACTAATTATAGTTACTTGCGCCCTCTATATAGCAAACAATCTGTGCCTGTTAGTCCCCCATGATCCCCTTTTTTATGTTAATTGAAAGCTGATTTGATGAGATAACCACCTGTCAGTCACCTTACAAGGAGGTCTAATTCCCCCTGGGCATACTAATACAGACATACAAGAACCCCCTTACAAATGTAGACTTCATGTTAGAGGGAAATGATTCGCAATGCAATCTGGAGGATGGTTTACAGAGGAGTTGCAATTTATATTGCAAGAGATCTCTACCACCTTGTCAGTGAATGTGATTTGCAGCACAGTTTCCGTGAATCAGTATGAATCTTAACTACTCTAAGAGGCTCAGACAAACTACTGATTGGATGCATGTACAGAAGCCCATCACTAGACAACCATGAGGAACTAAAACAAGCATTTACACAAGTCACATCAATCAACACCTCCCATATGCCCTCATAGCAGGATACTTCAACTATCCCAATATTGATTGGAAGCTTGGAAGAGCAAGGACCCATACAGTACAGGAGTTCATTGAAACTGTCGCTGACTGTTATCTAAACCAACACATTGGTGAACATACCAGATTTAGAGAAGGCCAACATTCCAGTATACTATTTCTGGTTTTCATGAATGAGGAAGGCATGATCAACCACATACACTATGTATCTGGAATCGGAAGAAGTGATCATATTGGAATCCTCTTTGACCTTACAGTATACACGAATGACAACCACAACCCAACTCCTCGCTTCCAATTGCACAGAGGGCAGTATGATGATAATGTGTAAAGAGCTAAACCAAATCAAGTGGAATGAAACAACCTCTCCTCTGTAGTTGTGGAGAGCAAGTCACTAAACAGCTTTAAATCCAATTTGTTGAAATTTTGGTCGTCAAAAAAAGATCAATTTGACCCAGAGGAGTCCTTCACTTGACCATGTTCGTCAATTGCTGTATAGCGCCACTAAACATGTGCCAAAATATGGATTCTTCATCCGAATGTCAACGAGAGGCAAATAAGTTTTTAACTTTAAATGCCTACTTCCAAGGTATATCCAAGGTATATCCAAGTGGGATTCGAATTGGAGAATAAAAGTTCAGAGGATGCTCAGGAGTTTCTTGTAGACACCCGGACTGAGATAAAAGGAGAAGGTCATATTGAAGTCAAAACCGAAACACCGCAGAAAGAAATAGAGATGGATGATTAGAGAGGCTCTGAGGAAACAAAGCCAGAAACATTGAGCTTAGAAGGAGGCATAGAAGACCAAACATCCTGTGGGCATCATCAGAACAAGGAGATTAGCCAAATTAATGCAAACTCTGACCAAGCAGTTATGCAAGTATTTTGAGAAAGACCCGACTATGAATGTGAAATCAAATCCCAAGGCATTATGGAGGTATGCAAAAAGCAAACTCAAAACCTCTTGCAGACTAGGTGAACTCCGGACGGAGATCGTATATCATCTGAGAAAGGAAAAGCGGATGCATTGAACAACTTCATTGCCATTACATTCAATGATGAAGGTAAAAGGCACATTCCAAAACTCCCACAAAGACACACAGGAAACTCATTAACATCTATCTCAATCTCTAAAGTTGATGTTTATAAGAAGCTTGTCCACCTGTCAAAGTACAAATGTACTGGACCTGATGGCTTCCACCCTTGGGTTCTGAAAGAAACAGCCGCCTCATTTACAGAGCCCCTCTCCATAATCTATTATGATCATTGAAGAAAGGCAACTACCAAGAGCATAAAAGGTCATTCATGTGGTACCTGTCCACAACAAAGCCAGTAAAATTGATGTTAAGAACTACTGTGTGATTCAAAAAAAAAGTTTACACCTAGAAAGTTGCTAATTATTTAAAAAATAATCTATGAAAAGTATATTATTATACATCTCGTGAAAGAGTGTTTTATCCCAAATCATTTGGTATCATTTTTGTTTGGTATGTGTTCACGCTTGGATGAACAGGAAGTATTGTTTGCGAGAGTGCAAAAATTGACTTGCGCCAAACTAATGACTACTGTATGTATTATGTGGGGATTAGCGGAGTAAGAGAATGAATTGAATGTATCAAATGAAAATGCATTGCATATGCTTTTTGCAGCAGCAAAGTCGCACACACACACACGCGCGCACGCATGTTCGTTGATATTTCATATTCGATAATTAATATGTGTGGCATGAATAATTCTGTTAGGGATGTTATTTGGATCTGCAAAGACCGAATTAATACCCAAATTCCAATTGTTTTATTCAAACATCACATAAGCAACTTTGGCGCAAGTCAATTTTTGCACTCTAGCAAACAATGCCTCCTGTTCATCCAAGCGTGAACACATACCACACAAAATGATACCAAATGATTTGGGATAAAACACTCTTTCATAAGATGTATAAAAACTTGCTGTTCATCGATGATCTTTAAAATAATTAGCAATTTTCTAGGTGTAAACTTTTTTTTGACTCGCACTGTACAGACCAATCAGCTTGACATCAGTACCATGCAAAGTTCTGGAGTCACTCACTCAAGATGAAATACCGGTAGTGACCCACCTGATGGAAAATGAGTTACTGTGTGATGAACAGCATGGCTTCCTTCCAGGACGCTCTTGTGTGACACAGCTTCCGACTGTCATGGAGGCATGGACTGATATGCGGGATAAAGGAAGCGCCAGACAGGATCGGGTTTGGACAATTAGCGTTTCTGCTCCAGACAACTTATCAAGACACCCAACTACGAGAAGGAACTTCAAGGAAGCAACATAAAATTGAACTGAAAGCCTGACTACCGAGAACACAGCATTCTTCCAGAATCTGGGGTAAAGGTAAAGGAGGAGAGACGTCGAGGGTTACAGTGATTTAGTTTGCTTTAATTCCGCCCCCAGGCACAGGCGATGACAAATAATGATGATAATAATAATAAAGAAGATAACAAGGGGATCTATCTCCAGTTTCAATTATTACATAAATTATTAACATGTTCATGTACTCCATACAGTCATAATGCAACAGAAAATATATATATATACATGTAGAGCTGTTTGTGTAAACAGTTTTGTTAGTATTGAAATTCCTGCATAATTAAGATAACTGTAAATATGACAAAGTGCAAATGATCCAGCTAGCTATGCGAGAGTTCACCAACAGGTTTGTGCCAGAAAGTGAAATTTGCTGGGATTCATATACTGTATACCGTCAATCAAAGGTGGCCCTCCCACTTCCAGGGGGCAGTAGGGGCACACAGTGTCCACCTCCCCCCCCCCCCCCCAACTTTCTCAAGCACCCCAAAACTGCCCCTTTTTACATAAGAAAAGTGCCTCTTTAACCTTGTAAGAAGTGCCCCTTTTTACATAGAAATAGTGCCCCTTTTACTTTGACAAGTGCCCCTATTAATTTGTAAAAGTGCCCCTTCCCCTTTTCCTTCGACAAGTTTTCCATTTTCCTTTGCAAAAATTGTCCTTTATCCATTCCCCTCGTGCCCTTCTTAATCTCTATAGTAAGTGCCCCTTTTCAGGTACGAGAAGTGCCCTTTTCATTTTTGATAATTGCCCTATTCAAATCTGAGAGGTGCCTCTTTTACTGTGACAAGTGCCCCTTTTCCTTTGTAAGAAGTGCCCCTCCCCCTTTTAATGACTACCCCCATTTTAATTGGCAGGGGTGATAGTGAGCACTAAAAAAAAAAAATTTTGTTTTGTTTTCCCCTCAACCACGCCCCCCTTGAGTAAAAAAAGAGAGAAGAGGATTCGCGGGGAAAAAATGGCATCTAACAACATTCCCCCCTTTCGAGTAAGAAAATTGGGGAAAAAATAGGGCAAAATAGGGAAGATTAGAGAAAATAATTTTTTTCATATTAAGCCGGTGGTGTGCCGCTCTAATGCCTGGGTCACTTTTTCTTTCACAAAAAAACACATAACATGGGTCCCACTTTAGAAAAAAATACCATTAAAAACAAGTCTGTTTTTTCAAACACCTGAAAATTGTGAAAAATGGGCCTTTTTCGAGAAAAAAAAATTCAGCAATATGACCCTTATAATAATGGGTAAGAGTTACGAGGGTCGAGCGGCACACGTACCCAGTCCAAACCAAATCTGATTCCCCCCCCCCCCCCCCCCCCCCCCCCCCCCCCCCCCCCCGCGCTTTGAAGGTATATAATTTAATATGAAACACGCAGAAGCTGATGGAAGTTAGTATTATGCACTCCAGATAGAGTCAATGCTATGCGTATTGACTCTAGCACTGCACTACGTGCTAATAGGCAGCACTTGCACACATGAAGAGTCGACGTCAATACAGCAAACAGATGCACACAATCATGCCGATGTGGCTGTTAAAGGTAAAGACCAGTTATGGTCATGCGATTGCATTGTGAAAGAAACGTTGTGGAATCGATCAGAAAAGGTTGATTATCTAGCATCTAGCATCTGCAAGGTTCTGGAATCATCAAAATGATAAGAAATTTGGCCCGTTCTCCGTAAAGTTACAAGCACTATACACAGAAAGATGTAAATGGGACTACCCTATATCTCTCACAGACAATGAGAGAAACAAATTTACCAAATATATGAATTAGTAGGTGGTTTCCCGGCAAATTTGTTATTATCATGTATTAGTCAAAACATATTCTTTCACATGATTGGTAATGAGAGCTTCCATTTCATTTTTTGAAATCGGGGCGTTTCCAATACTGGTCTTTACCTTTAAAAACATTTAACAATTTCTCCCAATCATTCTTACGGGTGTAAACAGGGGTAGTTATGTCTCTTGATATGATTCGCTCTAGCTCAGTCCGCAGGGGAAAGCTATCACTTACACCCAACCAAAATAGCACCAAGAATTCAGGCAGATCTGAGTGACCTGCAAGAATTTTGATGCATACAGATCTTTTACCAAAGTCGTCTTGAAGCTACACAAAGAAAATTCACTAACAACTCATAATTAGAACAAATTACATAAGGATGGAAAGATTGCTGAGAAATCATATAGATATCATGGAAAGGCGTAAAATGCAATTTTTCAAGACCCCCCTTAGACCCCCGAACGCCCCTGAACTTAAGTCAAACACACAAGCGTAGCGAGCTCTGAATAGTGACGTCACACACTGGACGAACAGCTCAGTGCCGTGTAGCAGTATGCAGCTAGCCAGTCGTGTCCTGTATGTGACGTCACAAATATTGACGCTCTACAAAGGACCGCTGAAGGCAGAAAATCTGGATCTCAAAACTAACAAACATTTTTTAGAGTTGATTACTGCGGGCCCCAAACATATTTTGAAGAGAAGAGTTGTTGTATTTGATCGGCAAGGCTTCCCCTTCGCAATGATACAGAGACGCCAAGTTCAAAGATCAGCAATGCGTGACATTTTCATGATTCGGCGCGCAAGCGCGCGTGAGAGGGTATAACATACATATAACGTATAGCGTTGTTTCAAAATCTAGCGCGCACATCGTGCGTAAGACCAAGAGCATTTTCAGACCCTCGAAATGCGTGATGTCAGCTAATGCGTGATACTTGGTAGCTCTGATGATATGAGTTTTGCATCAATTCAAAACACTTTTGATTCTTTGTGTGGCTACTTTAAAGATGAAGTTGAGTTCTGGTCATGCGATTGCATTGTGAAAGAAACGGTGTGGAACCGACCAGAAAAGGTTGATTATCTAGCATATAAGAATTTGTGTGTAATGCAAGGTTCTGGAATCTTCAAAATGATAAGAAATTTGGCCAAGTCTTGGTAAAGTTACAAACACTTGCACAGAAATATGTATATGGGACTACACGAACACGTGGCGTAAAAAGCCGGCCCCCGGTTTTTACGATGTTACATGCATATTTAGAATATGAAGGCATTTGAAGAGCCATGCTTTTTCAGGGAACATGTCTTAACTGATGTTCTTCCACACTTGCACAATAAGAATGAGTAATGCTTACAAATTATTTTTCACCTCTTCCCAGAACTCAACCTTCTCTTTAAGCGAGTTTGATAGTAGACTAGACTCACAATTTTAATGTTTAAATTATTCTTTCTAACAATCGGTGAGTTGAAGAAATTGTATTTTACTGCTATATTTTAGGTGTCATCATTTGTCACTAAAGCTAAGATCTAGGCCTAGAGTCTACTGATTTTTAGTGAAATCAGTCAAGTTTTGTACAGTACGTGGTGTTTGAAATGTTGAGTATCAATAGCACAGCTTTGAATACACAGCCAGGATAGTAATGTACCTATGTCACATACATGTACATGTAGCTATGACACTCATCATCATATTCATAATACTCACACATAACATGTGTGAGTAGGCTTAGACTATGTTTATGTGTGAGTAGAGGTCTAGTAATATGAATAGAGTCTAGACTAGATCTATCCATCTTTGTAAGATTGGAACATTGTTTTTGTGTTCTACAAAGTGCAAAGTGAAAGCTGATTGGGACCCCATTCTTCGAATTGCCTTTAGCTTTGGCAAAATGTTGGGAAGGCATGTTGAAATGAGAGGTCTAGATCTAGACTGAACGTAGAATTTGTTTTTAAAAAAGCCAACTCGATCGAGTCTTCCCGGTCAAACTCAAAGATCAGTCCCACACGTAGCAATATGCGTAACTTGTATTGTTTGGTTTTACTCAAATTTTACCTAGAATCTAGGCCTTACCTAAATTAAAAATCACAAAGATTCATACCTCGTCAGCTTTCAGATGTTAACGCTGGAGCACTCTAAATTTAAAATCTGTTATTAATAGTATGTATACAACTATAATGGGCCTGGAACAAAAGTAGACAAATTTGGTTCTCCTTCGATCGGCCTCGTCGCTCGCTTCGTTGAGGTAAGACTAGCGAGGGGGGTGTTCAAGCATCACCCCTAATTGGCCTTGGCAAACAGGTGTAACACTACCCCCCCCCCCCCCCCCCACTTTTTTTTTCAAATTGGGGGTGTTTTAGAATTTTAAAGACACCCTTTAATCTGTATCTTATCTATGATACCCCCCCCCCCCCCTGGCCTGGCAAAACTTAAAAAATAAAGTAATAGGTCTACTTGGGTATACCAGGGAGGTGAGACTTTATTACAAGCCCTGGGTATACTTGGGTGTAGAGACTGGAAGCTTGGCTTATTTGTCCCTCTTTACTGCTGCATCCCGTCTCACATATGGTTCAAACTTAATTGGATTGTTTCTCCAATACCTTTCTAGGGATGACTTGAATTGGTATAATGGTGGTAGAATTGACTACTTCCTTAGGCAGAGCATTCCAATTATTTACACTCCTTATTGAGAAACTATACTGCCTAAGTCTTGTGTTGAAACGTTGTTTGACAATCATGAAATCATGGCCTCTTGTTGTTGAGCCAGTTGCTAGTTGGAAGAATTTTGAAGGGTTCACTCTGTCAAAGCCTCTCAGGATTTTGAATATCTGTATCTGATCTGCTCTTTGTCTTCTGTAAGCCAAAGTAGGAAGTTGTAGTTCTTTAAGTCTGTCTGGGTATGCCTTTTGTCTCAGCTCAGGAAGAAGTCTGGTGGCCCTCTGCTGGACTTTTTCTAGTATGTCTTCATCTCTCTTGAGTATTGGGCACCATACAGAGTTGCAGTATTCTAGTGTTGGTCGAATAATAGTTTTGTAGAGACTAAGGAACCCCTTCTTTTGCAGGGCTGAAAACTACCTTCTTATCATTCCTAACTTAATGTTTTGTTGTTTTTTTGCTCAAAGAGAGGGAGTGAGGGGTGGATGTGGAGAAGAAAAAAAAGGAGTGTTCACCAGAAAAAACAAGTAAGAAATGTTTTGTTTATTTGCTCAAGAGCTATGGGGCCCGGGTGATGTTGAGCCTTTGAGGGGAATTAAAAAGGATCGTCACCTCCCCCCCCCCCCCCCCCCCCCTTCGCTTATTCGCCGCTAAATATTTTTTCACGAATCAAAAGCGCTCGAGTAAAACAAGTAACTATAAACATGGTTTAACTAAAAAGGTGGGGAGAAGATACTTTGTACAAAAGGAGGCAATTATAAGAGTGAAAAAACATGGGTATAGAATAACAAAAGAGGGAGGGAGAGAGAGAGAGGGAAAGAGAGAGACAGACAGACAGAGACAGAGAGAGAGGGAAGAAGACATATTTTCACTGAAAGTATGTCTCGATCCGGTCTCGATCCGGTCTCGATCCTCTTTTCTTTAAAGGTTTAAAACCCCGTAGCTTCTTGCTCCCTCCGATATAGAAACAATGTCAAAGCGATGCCTGTTGGTCCCCCATGATCCTCTTTTTCTTATGTTAATTGAGAGCTGAGTTGATGAGATAGCCACCTGTCAGTGACCTTGCTGGGTGGTCTCATCCCTCCTGGCCAAACTAGTACAGACAGGCTTTAAGAAAAAACGATAAAATTAGAAAAGCTGCTACATAAAAGGTAAGACGACATGCAGTTGCCATATGTATGAGGAATGGATCATGTTGAAATATAAATCACGGCAGCATCACAATTTGGAGCATAGTTTAACAATCGACTAATTACTCAATACGTACAACTTCTGTTTATATTTGAAGACAGATACTGTACATGCTTGAGTCAAGAAAGTTCTACAGACTTAGTTTTTGTTATTTCACAATGCCATTGATTTCATCAATTTGCTTTCTCTTATTCTTCTTCTGCCTCTTCTTCCTCTTTCTTAACCCTAACCCTTCTTCACCTTCTACTTGTTCACTATTATATTATTCTCTTTACTCTTTATTTCTATTTCTCGTTTCTTCTCAAATTCACTCTCCTTGTACATGTAAGTCCCTTGAATCTCATACCATACTACTCCGTTTTCGCCTTCTATAATACCTTTTAAATCCAAACCTACTATATTGTGTTACTCAGTACGGGAGCCTATTCACATACAAGCTATGCTTTGTATTTAGGCTCCCCACATTCTACATTGTTCTACCCAGCCTGTTATATAATATATACATATTTCGAAATTTCGTACTTATTTTCCGTACATTATATTTGATCTGAATTCTCTAAAAAAAAAAAAATGTTTTCTTGTGTGAAATCTATTCTCAAAATAATATACGCCTGTATAAAAAAGAAAAGAATAAACTGTTTTTCTATGTAAAATGTGGAATAAATAAAACTTCAAACTTCAAACACTTGTCCTTCCATGGGATGAGTAGAATGCAGAGGCACGTCTTGTGGCATATAATTATGAATTTTATTGTTTAAAAAAAAATATTATATTATCATTCAGGAACTCAGAAATTAAGGGACCGTAGCATGCAGCCTCTAGAAAATGGGATTGAATGCCCATCTTAGAAAATTTTGAACAAATTTAATATTCTTTAATGTTTTAAGAAGGGGCTGAAGCGCCTGTACATGTGTATATATAATAGTATATATATATAAGAAAGAAAGGCAAAATTAAGGGCAGTCCGATCCTCTGTGACCCTGATTATGAGTGAACCTAAATTTTGAACATACATGTACGTTTTATTATGTCTGAATTTTAGTGAAAAATCAACTATTTCAATAAGAAAATATGAGTACTTGTAATATATTGGTTGTTCTGTATCTTTTTCATTGCTTTTCCTTTACTTTTTTTATTTTATTTTATTCCCCATTGGAGAATATCCTGAATCCACCATTGGCTATGATTAAAGTCAATGTGTCCTTGATTCCCCAGCTAGGTCGCATCTGCATGACTGTAAACTTGTAAAGGCCTCTGTTTCCGAGAAAGTCATAACAAATCACTACCTTGAAGTTTACAGATTTGTGGTTTTATTATCTAAATAATAAAAAAATATGCAATACAACACAAGCTTGTAAATTTAAATATTACAATTAAAATGTTAACATAAAACATATCCGATGAAATTAAGAGGTAATATGTCGAAGATGACAGACCACCTAATAATTTAGAAGAAAAAAATCTTAACAAAATTTTGATTGACTACCAAAATAATTGGAGCCCTCTTATTTCAAGAACTTCTAGTAGAATGCACAGAAAGTACTGTTACAATGTGGTCATTAGATACCAGAGTACTGCATTATAATTGGCATCTACATAGTCTTATTAGGTCCAAACCATGGCAGAGACATGGAGAGCAACACCCTACCAATCCTATTACCACGTAAAATGATTCCCTTTTATCATGCAATAGACCTATAATAACTTCCACAGTAAAGACGCTTTCAATTTTTAGAGCGTATCTCAAGTCCTACAATGATTTGTCTTTCTTTATTTGCATACTGGTACATGCACAGCAGCCTGCACTTAGCTATATTCTTGTGGGATATCATATCTAACTCATGCAAGCCATTTAAAACTAAATGTACATGTACAGTGTGTACATTTGTAATTACAGAATTCACATAATCATTCCTTGAATGCTTGAGCACCTCTCTATAGTAGCTCCGATCCGCTAAAGCCGAAGTGATGATATAATTGCAGGGCCCTCAGGGAGTACAGTATGAATACTAATGAGGCTACCCTGAGTAAACAAGACACATTGTTGTATTATTATTATTATTATTATTATTATGATGATGATGATTAAAACATATTAATAAACATCATTTCTACATTCCTACATATATAACACACATAATAGAAACATAAGATACATCAAGTGTGTGAGGCTGGTATCACAATAAAACAATTGACGACTTTACATGGCCTAGTAGATACATCATCGGACTTTTAATATGGTTCAAGTCCCACTGCAGCACTAATGTCCTTTGGCAAGAAATTTAATTACATTTGCCACTCTCCACCTGCATGGTGAAGAAAATGGGTAGGTAGGAAGAAATTCCTTGAATGCTTCAGCACCTTATTATGGATGCTCAGCAACAGCCAGTGTAATACTATTATACTTTGTACATGTATTAAGCGCAGTAGAGAACATTCATATAGCTGCCCTATATAACTGGACCTAATGCTGTTTCATACTAACACCTCAAGAATCTGCTTCTAATTCTGAACTAAAGTTCTCTGATAGCTTAGAGTACTCGACACCCTCATCCCCATCAGAGTCCAAGGACTCGAAATCCTCCTCATCATCATCAGTATACTTATCAGAGTCAGAGTACCGGAACTCAGATCCGTCCTCATTCCAATCAGAATTTTCATCAGAGTCCAAGGACTCAAAATCCTCCTCGTCATCATCAGAATAATTAAAGTAGTCAGAATATTTATCAGAGTCAGAATCATAATCAATGTCAGCTGGACTCTTTTGGTACGTTTTTGGAAAGAGCTCTGAGTAAGGCTCAAGTTCTCCTCTGACCATTACAGATAGATGTGTTGGTAGTATGGCCTCGTGCGGGATCTTGTGACGAAGGATTGTTCTTGCTGCTATTTCTTCCAATCTCAAGACTTCCGTTGCTGGTGAGATAATGGTCATCAGCTCTTTATTCTCAGGTGCATCTGGATTGAAAAACAATGGATCCCGGAGCATCTCTCTCACAGTCTCGCCATCACGGTTGCGGGCATCAATATCACATCCATTGCGGATTAGAATAAGAGAGGTGTCTCTGATGAATATTGGATTAGCATACGAGACAACGTCAAGTAAGGCGTGCAACATTGATTTCCCTCTATCACTGATTTGTGAAGCACCTTCACACTGTACCACTGTCGAAATGAGACGCTTCACACGATTCTCTTTCATTCTGCCCTTGTTTTTGGAGTCCCAGAATAACTCGTCAATCTTACCTAAGATGAGGTGAGTCACTGATGGGGTATTTCTTCCACATCTTCTTCGAACAACGCGTATCATCCTTTCACCAAATTGAAGTAGCCATTCAAACATCTCCTTTGATCTGCAGAAATCATACAGAGCAAGATCGTACAAGAAAGACCCAAGCTCATCTAGCAACTTCTTATTGGCCTTGTGTAGACGGGTCGTTGAGACTTCACCGAATTCTTGTAGACACAGATCCAGCAACTTGTAGCACTCTTTAACGATGTCTGGATGAATATCTGGAGATCCTAAATGGACACCATCCAGTATCGTCTCAAGGACAATTCCTGGCCCGACTTTGGATTGTATTTCCCACTGCATTGCTTCTCTAAAGATCAGAGAAGCTTCTGTACGCTTTTTTGTTGTTTTCCCATGGAAGCACAAACCATCTTGCCCATGTTTTAGAAGTCTAGGAAAGAGGTATGTGTTCTTCATTTTCTCTGGTAATACTCTATCTGCAACTAGGAAACACTGGATCTTTTCAGCCCAAGGATCCAATTGGATTTGTTTCCAGTCTCTTGGAGTCTTGCATGCCTTTGTTGTGAAAAGAGAGAAGTGGGCAGCTATCTCTGACTTTTCTTGATCTGTGGGCAATGTTATACCACGTCCCTCACGAATAGACAATGCTCTGCAAAAATATTCATACGGAGACGGAGTTACAATTAAAGCGCAATCATACAATTCACCCAGATTATCCAGAGCAAATGCCACTCCAAAGATATCACAAGCTCTAGCCTTCTCTTCATCAGACAACTTTAGCCTACAGGTCCTCTGGACGAAGAAGTCAACAAGAAGATGGAGTTTGTGAAGTGCTGCCAGGCAGGGGGGATCTAATCCATCTGAATTACAATGCAGAGTTGCTCCATGACTAATAAGAAGCCTTAGAATACTGATTCTGTTTTTGCTTTCGGAAGATTGAAGACCAACAGAATAATTACAGATATTTCCATGTAAGCAACCACAATGGTAATTCAAGCAGGCATAGTGCATAGGCGTGTTTCCCCCTTGAGTGCTTCTGGCATTAGGGTCGGCTCCGCGATCGAGCAAAAAGATGACCATATCCTTGCAACCTTTGGCACAAGCTATCATCAATGGTGACCATCCAAGCTGATTTCGAGCATTTACATTCACCTTGTGAGTTGCAAGGAGCGACTTGATGTCAGCGACATTCCGTACGGTACCCTTCACCATCCTGGAAGCCAGGTTGATGCGGGTTCGCTGATCCTTGCAGACTGCTGCCATAATTGCATTGGTGAGGTTTACCAGACAGAAGCAATCTGTGCAGGGAAGGAAAACAGAATACATACAAATGTATAAAAACATGTAAAAGAGTTGTGAAATAACGGCAGTTGAAAGCAGTGTGTCGAGTCAGTAACACTTTTCGAAAGAGCTTCAGGAAGTGGGATAATAGAATTACAACACATCATTTTCAAATAAACAAATATTCTTATTTCATTGTTTATAGATCATGAATTGTCTTTGTTGCAGTCTTCTCCCATAATTGGTTTAAAAGGTACTTATCATAGTGTTTCCTCTATGCTTCTTCCTCTCTCTCTCTCTTCAACTAACATCCCCCCTCCTGCTTTCTCAATATTTCTTTCTCTCACTTTCTACCAACAGCTTTGTCTCCCTCTCTCAATCTCTCCTAACATCTTTATCTCCTTTTTTTCTCTAAACCCCTCCCCTCATTCTTAATCTCTCTCTCTCTTACACACACCCTAAAAATATACACACTTGAATGAAGCATAAATGCTTGTAAGCAACCATACGGCCAACGTACGGCTTAAGGTCCTCTCCGAGGGACCTGGTAATGAGGATTAATGCCTTACCAAAGGGCACTAGCGCATCGCCTTGGTTTCGAACTCGGGTCACCGGATTACGAGACCACTGCTCTACTGACAGAATTACTATCGCGCCTCCTCAAACTGAAAGAGGATGTCCACCCTAATATCAAGTTGCTATGAAACACAAATTGGCATCTCTGTGACATATCTTGGGAGGTTCCCTTCTACATGCTCTGTACTATAAAAATTTTAAAAATCCGAAAATTACCAATTTCCCTGAACAATTAAAAAATCAAACATGGGAGTCATGAACTATTAATATAATTACTTCACACATGTTTCTATACAACCCCTTTAAGACATAGATCTATTCCATCATCAAGACATTGATCTACATTTGCCACACTCCACCCAGGTGAAGTAAATGGGGACCGGTAGGAAGGAATTCCTTGAATGCTGTGTGCACCTAAATAGGTAGCCTAGCAGAGCCGGGGGAATATTGGAGCGTTTTGAGCACCCTGCAGGGTGGATATGTGCGCTATATAAATATCCAATATTATTATTATGTACATAGCAAATTGTAGAGAACCTTACAAGCTATATGTTAGTGTTCCCAATTTGTGTATCTCCGGCGACAACTTTGAAAATTCTAACGGAATTATGTTCATTGGAATTTGCTCAAACTTTCATCGACCTGTTCCTCTAATTTGTTTGCTTCTATTAAAACCAAATTAATAAATGATCAGGGTAGACTTCCCTTTTCATCTATTCTTTTGTCTCTGCTTGTCAGTTCACTTACATTTTCACATTGGTTCCTCTCATAATCTCCCACTCGATCAGGCAATGACATATGCACTTGTGTTTGGCGCCAGAACGCATTGTAAAATGATAAAGAGTTTCATGTGTACAGTCAACTCACTCTTTTGCTTTTTTGCATGTTGATCTTTGAACTGTGGTTTAGAAGGCCCATGAGAATGAATACAGAGTATCTCCAGAAAAAAGGAAAACTTAAATTTCAAAGAGAAACGAAGCGACTATTTATCCCCAATTTTGTGGGCTACTTGTCACATGGACCTTCGTTCAACTGGGCTGTAGTCGAAGAGGTATCCAGAAATTGCCAAAATTCAGATTTTTTTTTTTTTCTTCTAAAGTCTTGGCGACTGTGTTACTTGTGGTATGTAAATCATTGTTTGTTGAAATAAATTCCTGGAAAACTCTTATATCGATTGTAATAGTAAATACATTATAATTCATTTGTTAAGTTCTTAACTGCTTTGTACCAAAATACTGAGTTTAGCTGTATGAGGGGTTAGGCTTGACACATACATGTATGCCATTATCTGGCCCTTTACCAACTAATAGTTTCTTTTCTTGTATACATGTAAACACATTGTATGAAAGGTTTTACTGTTCTGCTGTTAGTGAATAAAATCAATCAAATCAATCAAGAACATCTGAAGGAATATACAAGAATAGATATTCCTTTCCATGAAATACATTTTTAAGTGCTTTTATTATAAAGTAATACTATAAATGCTTTCATTTGCACAATCGGATAAACATGCACTACTTTACATGGTTGGAAACCAGAAAATCTATGTTATCTGTACGCAGGTATCAATATTTAAATGTAGTTGAGGTAAATATTCCCGATTACGACACTATGTGTGCAACATCAAAAGAGATAATTTCAAAATATAAAAAAACATAACAATTATTAGCATGCAGGCTTTCATGAATCTGACAAATTACATGTACACAACTCTGAATGGCAAATATTCAGGTTATTCGGGGCTACTTGATACATATTTTTCATGAAATAAACAACTAAATACAGTGGAAACTCATGATAACGAGGTCTTTGGGACCGTGAAAATTAACTTGTTATATCAGGGTAAAAAAAAAAATATATAAAGAGCTGAGACCAGCAAAATTACCTTGTTATAACAGATACCTCGCTATATCAGACCTCTTTATAATGAGTTTCCACTGTATGACTAATAACTATTTGCAAGTGTCAGCATCCTTCCACACAAAAAATACAAATACAGGCTTTGAAAAAAATAATATGGATCAGCTAAAAAATGTGTAGGTGTACACCAATGCGCATAATAAACAAAAAACAAGTCTTAATCTTGATCATTTATAACTTATGTTCATCAAGCTAAAGACCTGCTCTAAGCTAGAATCTGCTTTTCAAGAATGTATGCGCATGAATCACTTTTCTGCAAAGTAAACATACATGTGCAGAAATTCCAAACAGTATACATGCACAACAAGAGAAATTAAATTTGCTCAACAGTAAAAGGCCAACAGGCAGATAAGAATTTCACGGGCGACAGGATATTTTTTTTTGAAGGAGGTACACATTTCACATTGTCACTGGGCAAACAGGCCAATTTGAAATGAAGTAAGCCGCTTGGACTAGGACAGCTAGAGACAAAAGAGAATGGAAATGTTATGAGGGCTAGATAGAAGCAACAACAAAAAAGCATGTCTTTGAAGAAGAAAAAAGACAAGCAAGTAAAAACACTGTCCCATAAGGCAAGACAAATTCAGTCATTAAACTTTGTAACAATCTCCATGCATGTATACCCTTTGTAGCATATTCCAATGAAAGATCACGAGCTACGCTACCAGACTACAGGACGACCTTGACAGACTTTCTGCATGGGTGGATAAGTGGCAAATGCAACTCAACCCCCAAAAATGTCATGTTCTTAGATTTAACGCTTCTAGATCCCCTGTAACAACCAAGTACACCATCGGAGGTACTGTATTACAGGAAACCCCCTCTCACTCGTACCTAGGGGTAGAGATCTCCAATGATCTAAAGTGGGATAAACACATTTCTAACATAACATCATCTGCAAATAAGGTCAATGGATTCATCCGTAGAAACCTTATATCATGTACTAAACAAACTAAATCCTTAGCTTACACAACCCTAGTCCGTCCAATTGTAGAATATAGTTCTAGCTAGTGTCTGGGACCCATATACCAAAGAACATACACAGGAAATTGGCAAGGTCCAAAGAAGGGCAGCCAGAATGGTATGCAATGACTACAGGCAAACTACCAGCGCGACAAAACTAATGGTGGGGTTAGGATGGGACTTGCTTTCTATTCAAAGGAAAGTTTCGAGGGTCTGTATATTGCACAAAGCCTTGGGGGGGGCACTTGGCCCTGCCGGTGTCGGACTACCTGCGTCCAGCTACACGAGCCACCAGACGTACCTCAGGAAACTCTTTCATCCAATACTCCACCCGCACCAATTGTTTTAAACACTCCTACATTCCACGTACCATCAAGGACTGGAACTCACTACCCTCCGACATCCAAAGGACCACGAACATTGACACCTTCAAACTCCAAGCAACCAACTTTTTCCGCAACCAAGACTCAAGCAATAAGAACTAAACAAGCACAGTGCGCACCCCCTCATTCCTCCTCGCTTGGTTCCTTACGTTGAGGAGTACTCCCGAAGAAGAAGAAGAAGAAGTTATCAAACTTACACTGGTTAATAGTAGTTATAGTCATCAAAATACAAGTACATATGTACAACTCAAAATATAAGTCATGAGAAAGTAACAAGAGAAAGATCACGTTTTTGACATACATTTTAGGCATAAAATCTAACAAAGAACATCCCATGACAAAACAGTTTATACCGAGATTTGATTTGGTTTAACTTTGTTAAAAACAGTATAGATTTTGAGAAAAAAACCCATTTAAAAATATCTGCATATCTTGCTGCATGCCATTAACCACTGTTAGTCAAGGCAGTATGAGAATAATTGGATGGAAACGGGCAAATAAAGTATAACACAAAAAAGGGGGAGCTAAAAAAGTTCTGACAAGTCAGAAAAACAGCTGACAAGCAAAAATGATAATGATAAAGATAAACAAAACTCAAGCTGAATGGCACGAGCCCAGGAGAATTTTTTCTCAAAAATATGAATAGTCCTGATACACGTTTGAAGTATGTACAAATATTTTCACTTCTACCCTCTTGGGGCACACATTTGGTACATGTAAACAAAACAAAACAGTGCCGTGTACAGAGCAGAACTAGAAATATCGCAATCTTAATTGCCGCGCAATGCGAATGTGTCCCCCGGCAGTGGCAGCGATTTTGTGTTATCCTCATGCTCGAAGGAGTGACAAAGGTGGCATCATCACCAAAACTATGTAGATTGTAATATTAAAGACACACCTCCATACAAAATTTGAAAGAAATCATTCAAAAAATGTGGCAGTAACAGAACACAAAAGGAACAAATGACCTTTGACCTTGTTAAAGAGGAATAATGGGGACAGCATCACCAAAAAGGAGAGATGTGTAAATTGTACCAAGATACATTTCTACCGTGTGAGTCAAAAAAAGTTCACACCTAGAAAATTGCTAATTAATTTTAAAATCATCTATGAACAGTAAATTATTATACATTTTATGAAAGAGTGTTTTATCCCAAATCATTTGGTACCATTTTTGTGTGGTATGTGTTCACGTTTGGATGAACAGGTGGCACTGTTTGCGAGAGTGCAAAAATCGACTTGCGCCAAAGTGATGCCTACAGTATGAATTATGTTGGGATTAGCGGAGTGAGAGAATGGATTGAATGTATCAAATGAAATGCATGCATATGTTTTTTGCAAAGGGCAAAGTCACACACACCCACACACACGCGCACAAATGTTCGTTGATATTTGATATTTGATATTTGTGGCATGATTAATTTTGTTGGGGGTGTTATTTGGATCTGCAAAGACCGAATTAATACCCAGATCCCATTGTTTTAGTCAAACATCACATAGGCAACTTTGGCACAAGTCGATTTTTGCACTCTCGCAAACAATGTCTCCTGTTCATCCAAGCGTGAACACATACCACACAAAAATGGTACCAAATGATTTGGGATAAAACACTCTTTCATAAAACATATAACAGTTTAATGTTCATCAATGATTTTTTAAATAATTAGCAATTTTCTAGGTGTAAACTTTTTTTTGACTCACACTGTATACAAAATTTGAATGAAATCCGTCATGAAATATGACCTGCAGAGCGCACACTATACACCCACCAAAATATGAACTTTTGACCCTATAAAACACGGGACACTGGTGGCAGCATCACCCAAATCTATAGGCTTGTAGATAAGATACACCTTCGTTCAAAATTTCAACAAAATCCCTTGAGAAAATTGGCCTATAGACAAACTTTATGTAATGCTCTGTCTTTACCCCCACATGGTTAAGTCCTAATCTGTTATTTGCTAGACCCAAAGTCTCCCTCAAAAGGGACAAGGGGGTATTTTATAGTGTGGAATACCATTTTTTTTGTGCAGACTTGGAACATCCATTAATGGTATTTCCACCTAGTCGGGTGTTAGCGAATTATGACCTTCTGCACATGTATGGAAACTGCTGACCCACCCACTTTAAGATGACATAAATAAAAAATAGCTTAAGTCTTCATCTGACTCCACGTCTCCATCCGACTCTACGTCTTCATCCGACTCTATGTCTTCATCCGATTCTACGTCTTCATCCAACCACACTTCTTCATCCGACTCCACGTCTTCATCCGATTCTACGTCTTCATCCGAAGCGTCTTCATCCGACTCAACGTCTTCATTCGATTCCACATCTTCATCCGATTCTAATGAAGGATCCAAATCCGAAGGAGCTGGCATCAAGTACATTTCCACATCTATTTTTTCAGAGAGCATAATGGGAAGCCTCTCCCTGTAAGGTAAGTTCTTGCGTAGAACTGTTCTTGTAGCTAGTTCCTCAAGAGAGTGTGGTGTTGTTGCTGGGCTTAAAAGTGCCATTAATTCCATCACCTCCGGATAATCCTGTAGGTATTGCTCAATGCAAACATCTTCAGTTGGACAACCATAGCGAATCAGCACCTTAGCAAGTGGAATAATGAAATCCCTATCATGGTTGAAACGAACAATCTTGACCAGGGAGTTGAGTAAAGATGTAACCGAATCAGGATCAAAGCCATTGTAGGAGAGGAGTCGGTAAATGACAAACTTCAATCTATTCCTTGCTTTCTTTCCCTGTCGACTGCAGTTCATGAACTGCATGTCCTTCTGCATGCCCTCAGCCATGTTGTTGAAGAACACTGAAGTGATTGATGATGTAAAGTCATCTGGGATTGGACTTGGCTCTTCAACATACATCTTGATACAGTTAATGATACTTCCAACAAACAGAAGGCTTTGTTTGAGACATTTAACTTCTAATCGATTGTATGCAAGGTTGAATAACAGACCTCCCAAAAGTTTGTGTATCTCATGCCTTTTCCCTCTAAGCCGTCCGTTATCTTCTCTGAATCCCTCTGCATACATCTCCAACAACTTTGGAATAAACTCTATTCCTGGTGATCCAGGGAGATGCATTGTGGATTCCAAGGCAGTCTTCATCATCTTCATGACAGTACAGAGTGGGTAGTCCCCTTGCATCTCCTTCTTAATCATAGACACAAGCAAGTCATATCCTTCTTCTGTAGCTCTAAAATCAAAGAAAGCAGGGTCAGTGTATCTAGATGTAAAATGCCAGAAGTTGTATTTATCTTTGATCTTGTCAGGTATGCACTTAATACCAATGGTGAATGCCTTCTGCCCGATCCTGTGCTCACCAATTTTTTTCTTCTTTATTTTTGTCATCATATCACAAAACCAATCATCAAGGTCAGAGTTGACATGGTGTGGTATAACTTCACTGTCATCTTCGGAATGCAAAGAGGCAGCAAAGTGAAATGACTCACATGCATCAAGGGCATGGTGCTTATCAAAGACTGCCTGTGAAACTCCAAGGAGTTCATACACCTTCACCTTGTCTGGGGTCTGCATTGCGACAACACTGCTTGATGCAAAGAATAACACCACATATTTGAAACTGTTCAAAGCAGCCACACAGGCTGGACTCAATCCATCTTCGTTCACTTGCAGTGTAGCCCCATGATGGAGAAGGAATTTGACAATCTCAATTCTTTCCATCTCCTGTGCTGGGTAGTTCTTTTTGGTTCGAAACATTAACATTAAATCTTTGTCTCCTTGGCATGCATAATGAAGTGCTGAATTCCCATGGACTGCACATGTCAGGTTTGGGTCAGCTCCAGCTTTCAATAAGAACTGTACTATATCCGTCTGTACATTTCTGCAGGCAATCATCAAAGGTGTTTGTCCTGCGCCATTCTTTCTGTCCACCCCAGCAGGATCACCTGAACGAGCAAGGTAATGTTTCACTTCAGCCACATCACTCAATTCTTCCTGGTCAATGAGAGACGCCAAATCAACACCATCTTCGAAAGACTGATCCTTCTTATCCTTGTGACAACAAGGAGAATTCCCAAATTCCTGACAACCGCTCTCTGATTGTGACGCCATTGGGTGACCGTATGATCTCAGACCAAGGCCTCAAGAATCTGAGGAAATATAAACGAATATTGAATTGAAGTCTCAGGTTTATACTTACTACGAAGGGCTACAAACTCTATAATACAGAAAGAACTCTATTTTTTACTACTGGTATATGCACTAGTTTGGCCAGAGGGGATTAGACCTCCCTGCAGGGTCACTGACAGGTGGTTATCTCATCAAATGTTTTATAATCAGCTGTCTATGATATATTTTTAGTAGTGCCCCAACAGAGATGTCCATGAATATATGTCACAATTCACTGATATAATAGCCAATTATAGATTCACATAGCCTTTGTGTTCTCATATTTAAAACAATCTTAACTCTCTTATCATTAGTCAAGCTATGACTGAGACTTCCTTGACAGATAAATTACTCTGCCATTATTCACAGAATTGTCCCTGCTGGTCGTCTTTTTTTTTCTTCATCGCCCTTACACTGCTCATTGTGGCGGAACCGCTCTTATCTAAAGGACACAACAGACGTTCATCACGTTGTTGCAAGTAATATAAATAATTTGAGTTTGCTTGTTACTGCATATCATTCAGATCTTCTCAACACTAATTAATCAATATATATACAGACTACTGTATTCTGATGCTCATCCTGTATCAATGTCTGTTTTCTTGCCTGTGTTTTAACCCAGGTGTTGTAAATGGGTACCTGGCAGGAATTAATTCTTTGAAATGCTAGAGCGCTGTAATGGCCGCCTTGCTAAAGCCAGGGTAATAATTGGGGGAGTGCCAGGAGTGTCACTACATGTACGTGACGGACATGTGCATTACCGGTATATAAGAAGCCACCCTTACTATTAGTATTATTATTAACGAGTTTAAACAGGAATACTTGTTGTATTGTACCTATAATAATTACTGGTGACTTCAATATTCATGTTGATAATGATAATCAAGAGTCAAAGTCTCTACTATTCTACTTGAGTCTTTTTGTTATATTCAGCAAGTTGCTTTTAGTACTCATACATGTATATGCGGCCACACTCTTAATTTGATTATATCTACTAAATATTTGTGGGGCGACGTTGGCCTGGTTCTTTAATATCGGATCATTTCCCTGTTATCAGCAGTCGAGCTAATTCAGTCAAAGCACCTGTACATCTCTCCATAAAAATTGTTTGTATAAATATGGATTCACTGCAGAGTTGTGTAGCTAACAGTTCACTATGTTCAAACACACCTGATGATCTTACGGCTACTTTATACACTAAAACTCTAATTTCAATTTTCAACAAACATGCACCTGGCTTTTTTAACGAAGACAGTAGCTTCTCATCAACAGGTACCATAGTTTACAAATGCTGTTAGAATAGAAGTTTTAAAAGGAAAGCTGAAAATAGATGGTTAAAAACAAGATCCCCCTCTTCGCATCTCAATTACGAAAGTTTTAAAGCTGCTCATAATAAGACATTATTTGTTTAAACATAGTTGTGGCTTACACCCAGTGAATAAGATCGATTTATCGATCCGTGATTGAAAACACGTCATGAAAAATCTTGGAACCAGCAGGATTTGAACATGCCATCTATTGCTTGCCGGGCAATGACTCTACGACCAGGCCATCCATCATCTTAATGCAGTTGATAATGCTCGCCACAGATGACAAACTTAATTCTAGATAGTTTGATTCTGAATGATAGTATGCAAAATTGAACATCAGGCCTCCCAGAACGTCAACAATATCCCATTTTTGATCCATCAGTCGGCTGCTACCTGCTTTGTGTTTCTCAGGATATATGCGTCCAACAGTTTGGGAACAAACTTTAACACTAAGGATCCACAAGCATGCTGTAATGGATTCTTTATCATGCCCATGACTGTACCTGGTGGGTATTCCTCTATCATCTTTTTATGTACAAGAGCCAAAAGCATGTCATATCCTTCTTGTAAAGCTTTGCCATCAAACAAGGCAGCCTCATCTGGAACAGGCAGTTCAGATCATCAAAAAAAAAAAACGTAATTTCCATATATGACTGACAACTTTACTAACACGAGAATTAATACATGTACAGTGTATAAAATAAATTTGTGTCAGCTGCCATACAAGTCTACAAGTATAATCTTTCATCTTGGGCATGTTTGCGCTTTTGTATATGTATGGCTTTTTGATTACAAAGACTTTCATTCCTATCTTGCTGACCGAAAAACATTACCTACTTTACATAGACAATTTCTCTTGAGATAAATTTTCTTATCCAGAACTCATAAAGTACGTTTAAATTTAAAAGGAAAAGTCATGTTCTCAGTCTGCATCAGAATCAGTTGAGGAATCCAATTCAGAAAGATCTGGGGACAGCTTTTCACCCTCTATTTTCTCACACAGGATATCAGGAAGACTCTCTCTGTAGGGTATCTTGTTGTGGAGTATTGCTCTTGCAGCTAGTTCCTCTAGAGGAGTTGGGGTTGTAGGTTTCAATAACTCTGACAACTCTTTGTCATCCTCGTCGTCATCCTCGTCAATATCCTCAAGGGAAGCATCATCAGTTGGACAACCATACCGTATTAAAACTCGTGAAACTGAAAGAATGAAGTCCATATCTCGGGCAACAGGTACAACTTCAAGAAGAGTTTTGAACAGAGATTTTTCCAAGTCTGGGTTGAGACCATTGTAGTGGAGGAGTCTACAAATGGTGAATTTCAATCTATTTCTTGCTCTCTTGCTTTGCCAGCTGTACACATCTTCCCACATGGCTTCAGCCATATGATCACAGAAGATTGAAGTGATTGATTTCTGTTGATCTGTACCCTGGCTTGTTTGTTCTGCAACCATCTTGTTTATGCAATTAACAATGCTGCCAACGAATGGAAGGCTGTTTACTAGGTATTTAGATTCAGACAGGTAATATGCGAGGTTGAATATAAGGTGTCCCAAATGTTCAAGGATCTTGCCTATCTTTCCTGTGGACTGGGTGTTACTGTTTCGGAAAGCAGCAGCGTATATCTCTAACAGCTTAGGAATAAACCTCAGTGATTCTGGAGACTCTATATAAAGCGATGCTGTAGCATCATCTATCATCTCCATGACCGTACCAAGCAGGTTTTCCTCCATCATTTCCTCCTTTATCAGTGCCACAAGCATGTTATATCCATTTTCAGTATCTTTACCAGCGAACAATGCATCTTCAGCACAACCTGCCAAAGAATTCCAGAAATTGTATTCAACTTTAATATTGGCAGTTAGACACTGGAGACCAACGATGAAAGCTTTCGCCTTGACCTCAAACTCTTCACTTTTACTTGCATTCTTCTTGTTCATCATTTCAATAAACCATGTATCAAGGTCAGAGTTGACATGGCAAGGTGTAACTTCAATATCCTCTGAAGAATGCAAAGATGCAGCAAGGTGAAATGATTCACAGGCATCAATGGCATGGTGCTTATCAAAGACTGCCTGTGAAACTCCAAGGAGTTCATACGCCTTCACCTTGTCTGCAGTCTGCATTGCGACAACACTGCTTGATGCAAAGAATGTCACCACATCTTTGAAACTGTTCAAAGCTGCCACACAGGCTGGACTCAATCCATCTTTATTCACTTGCAGCACAGCCCCATGATGGAAAAGGACTTCAACAATCTTAATGATGTCAACAACCTTTTCTTTCTGATAATTTGGTTTCTCTCTACATTCCAGTGTTACACTTTTCTCCCCTTGGCAGGCATAATGAAGTGCAGAATTACCATGGACTGTGCATGTCAGGTTTGGGTCAGCTCCAGCTTCCAACAAGGAGTTGACAATATCCTTTCGTCCATTTCTGCAGAATATCATCAAAGGTGTTTGTCCCGCACTGTTAGTTCTGTCCACGCCAGCAGGATCACCTGAACAAGCCAGGTATTGTTTCACATCATCCACATCTCTTATATCTCCTTTATCAATGAGAGACGCCAAATCAACACCATCTTTGAACCACTGATCGTTCTTGTCCTTGAGACAAGGAGAATCCCCTAATTCCTGACAACCGCTCTCTGATTGTGACGCCATTGTGTGACCGTATGATCTCAGACCAAGGCCTCGAGAATCTGAGGAAATATAAATGAATACTGAATTGAAGTCTCAGGTTTATACTTACTACGAAGGGCTACAAACTCTATAATACAGAAAGAACTCTTTTTCGCTACATGCAGCTAGTTTGGCCAGGGGGGATTAGACCTCAGCTGTCTATGATATATATTTTTTAGTAGTGCCCCAACAGAGAAAAACAGAAATTAACAATATTTTTGTACACAATTAACAAATAGAAGAGTTGTTCATGAATACTATGTCACAATTCACTGATAAAATAGCCAGTTATAGATTCACATAGCTTTTGTGATCTCATATTCAAAACAATCTTAACTCTCTTATCATTAGTCAAGCTATGACTGAGACTTCCTTGACAGATAAATTACTCTGCTATTATTCACAGAATCGTCCCTGCTAGTGATCAATTTGTTCGTCACCCTCACACTTCTCGTCGTGGTGGCGGAACTGCTCCTCTTCAAGGACACAATGGAAGTCCATCACGTTCAATGTAGACTTTCTGGGTTTTCGAACACCTGGAAAGTCTAGACAATGACATGTAAATGGACATTTATAAGTGAGTCAGCTCATGAGCCAGGTCGAGCTCCCTCACCTTGATCCCGGGCCTGGACACCGCCCTGGATCAGGAAAATCATAACTGATTTTATTATTTACTATATAAATCTATGTATCTAGTTATCTACAGTACCTATTATTTGCTAGTTTACCTAAACTATGCAGCTATCGAGAACTGAAACGTCACATTCGCGCATGCCCACCCCAATACAGCGTCTTCCCAGGGTTCACGTGCACAACCGTACGCCCGCCATCTTCCTCTTTAAGGAGCCTCCAGAGACAACACTTCGGACATGATGCCGGGCAAGGAGAGGGGACGGAGGGAGGGACATACATGTAGATACAGGTAGATACATAAATCAGTTATGATTTTCCTGATTTACCACAATAAG
Source organism: Strongylocentrotus purpuratus (assembly GCF_000002235.5). NCBI lineage: Eukaryota > Metazoa > Echinodermata > Echinoidea > Camarodonta > Strongylocentrotidae > Strongylocentrotus > Strongylocentrotus purpuratus. Next base: position 32,531,760 of record NW_022145601.1, on the reverse strand, counting down.
TCAATGTATCTACCTATTATTTGCTAGACCAGCGCGGATAAGACCAGGAGGGAGGCACGTCCCAAGTAGAAGGGGATTACTGGGGAACAATGGCAGATGAAGGGGATTACTGGGGAACAATGGCAGACGAAGGGGATTACTGGGGAACAATGGCAGACGAAGCTGCCCTTAGGGACGCGGTTGCAACAAAACCTCACCAGAGGGGACATCCCTAAGATAAAAAGAAGTAAACGAATTGGGAGAACGCCAAAAGGCGGCCTTCAAAATATTGACTAAGCCCACTCCCTGAAAAGCGCACAGGAAGTGCTGATACTCCTAGTATCGTGGGCCCTTCTTTCCGCAATTCGCGGGAGAGAGGGAATATTATTGCCTCCCTCTGCACCCACCCTCTCTAACCCCTTTCCCCCACTTTGCATGCTATATTTCTTGCAATTGATCATCAATCATCACATAGAAGCAAGTAAGAAATTATATGAAACGTCTTCTTTCTGTCAAAATTTCCTGAAATGATCCCCCTCAATATCTGGTTTGCACGCTTTGCATGCTCACTACCACCCTCCCCCCCCCCCCCCCCCCCCCCCTCTAAAATTAAAATCCTGGCTACACAATTATTTTAACATATATAAATTTACAGTTACACTGCATGTCAGTTATAATTTATAAATAAAAATATTCTGTTGATTATTATCATCCTGTTTGATGATAAAAGTATACAAACATTATTTAATAAACTGTCAAATATACGGTGTCGTTAAATTTTCATTATAAACGTAAACTTACTGTATACTAGTGTATACCCTTTATACATGACTCAGCTATTAATAACAAGATGATGTGTATGTGATAAATATTACTTGGTCGGGAGTGTATGAATGAATTTGTGTCCATCAAATATTTTTTTTTTTTTTTTTTTTTTTTTTTTTGCTGAAGCAAGGAAAATACATTTCACCCATAACAAAAAAAACAAAAATTCTTTCTTCCTTTTCACATCTGTCTATCTCTCTCTATACATGTATGTCTCTCTATAATGTCCGCTCTCTATGTAGTGCTCTCTAATTCTCACTCTTCCAATTTCTGTACTAGTTATTATTCATGTTCATACGTCTACTTCATCCTCCTGTATATCTTCGTCCTCTTTCTATCTCTCTTCCTCCCATTTCTCCATTTTCCCCGTCCTCTGTCTTGATCATCCTCTCTTTGCTACATAGTGTTAAACTTAATGCTCACTACCCCCCCCCCCCCCAAGTCTAATTTTGTTTTAAGAGTAGAAATGTGTAATCGAGATATCTTATTGCTCTCAAGATTTGATGAAACATCAAAATTAGTTTCCTCAAGAAATTTACAATTTTATTGCAACAATAACATGCAGGTGGGATAAATTTAGATAAATACAAGTCAGATAAAGTACGATAAAAGATAAAATTTTAAAGCTTAGTTTCAATATTGGTTAAACAAGGTGATGTTCCCCGACTCAATGAAATTGGCAAATTAATCTTACATCAGAAAGTACAAAGTGAAGAAACCTTGAATGCATATATATAGTGATGATAAATGTGTAATGTTAACATGGACAAAGCGAATATCAACAAGAAATATAATTCGTCATTGGAACGAATTAGGTGGTCTGTTATTTAATCTGAACAACTGGATAACTATAATCATCTCTGAGGAGAGTAGAATCATATAAATATATGGAACGAATTGATGTTGCAGTATACATTGATGATCATGATGATGGTGATAGGGATTATGACGATTGTAACAGTATCCTGTTTACGCGATTTAGTCAACTGACAGACTATAATGTATATTCAGTTTATAGAGGGTGCACTCATGCCTTTTATTAAATACCTTCCTCACATGTTTAACACCTGCGGAAGTCATGTAGATTCATGATGTGAACGAAATTCACCTTCCATAGGCATAACACGCAAATTAAGAAAATTCTGACATGTCGACTTTAATCGCAATTTTCACTACGATGATGTCATAAAAATGAAAAATGGTGGTCACTGATCTTGTAGAAAATTGTCTTAGCTACAACATATCAACAATCGGAAGAAAATCTATCAATATTTACATAGATACGATTTATTTTTCATAAATATGCTGACGTCATAATATACACATTCATATTTTAAGTTCCAAGGCCATTATGACGATATGTCATGATATACTTAATAGCCAAAATATGAAGGAAAAAAACGGGTGGTTTCCAAGCATTCTTAAGAGCTATAATGGATTTTTTATATGCATGTTTTTGCCCATATAGAGCTCACGCCCACAGACATTTATAGTTAACGGACTCACATTCTGTTATTAATGGTCATAAAGAGATAAACATGGTATCAAATTGTTCAGAAAAGAATAAGAAATATTATGAAAGAAAAAAAATGGTGATTCTATGTTGAGTACGGCCATGACGAACGAAAACACGTGGGCATACGCATGTGCACTTTTTTTCTTTTTTTTACAAAAATGCTCATATAGCCTGAAATGCATGCAAAATGAATTTGAGACGATTTGGAGCAATTTCAAATTTTGCACGTTTATTGATAATGATAAATATAAATGAGAAATGACTTTCCGTTATGAAGATATTATCATTGCCTTTCCAATCAAATTGTTGCAGTCAAACTCATCCTAATCTCAATACACTTCAGTGCCCGCCGTGGATTTCCACGGGTTCCACTAGTTCCTTTATCATCTCTTTCTGTACGAGAGGCCAAAAGCATGTCATATCCTTCTTGTAAAGCTTTGCCATCAAACAGGGCAGCCTCATCTACAACAGGCAGTTCAGATCATCAAGAAAAACAAACTATAATTTCCATACGACTGACAACTTTACTAACACGAGAATTAATACATGTACGGTGTATAAAATAAATTTGAGTAAGTTGCCATACTCAAAAGTCTACAAATACAATCTTTCATCTTTGGCATGTTTGTGCATTTGTAGATTTATGACTTTTCGATTATTAAGATTTTCATTCTCCGAGACCATAGAAATACTGGGATGATGTCCAGCGGGGGCTATAGCCTATCCTGATCCGGGTAGAGGGTACTCGTCAGCTGTAGTGAAAGCAAACCTTCTAGTGGAGTCCAGCCATGATGAAAATTGGTCCTGCGGAAGGCAACGGGAACCCACCGCAGTATTATCATCAGGATGACCCAATATATATGATATGATAGTTGTCAATTCAAATCAAGCTAAAGACGTTGTCAGGACCCTAGACACTAGATGCTAGGGTGTCGCGTCCAGCAGGACGAGCAGTGAGGATGGTCAGGTCGTCATCTAGCAAAGTCCTCACATGCGTGTTGGCACATGGAATACTAGAACAATGAGAGACGACAAGATAGAAACTATCAAACATGAGATGCAACGTTATAACATGGACTTGTTTGCTCTGACTGAGGTTAGATGGCTTGACAGTGGTGACTTCATGAGTGATGAATTCAGAGTGATATACTCTGGAGGGAAAGTAAGACAATGTGGTGTTGCTCTTTTGCTGGACAAGCAAACAGCAAAGAATGTATGTAGGATTGAGGCTGTAAGCGATAGACTGCTAGCAGTCAGAATAAAGGGATCACCAGTTGACATCGTTGTGTTGGTTGTGTACATGCCTACTACAAGTGATTATGAGGACAAAGATGTGGAGGATATTTACGACATGATCGATGAGGAGCTGGAAAAAGGAAAAGGAAATGACTACCATATTCTTCTTGGTGACTGGAATGCTGTTGTCGGAAGCTCACACAACACGATGACGCTGTTGGTGAGTGGGGTCTCGGCAGGCAAAACCATAGAGGAAATATGCTAGTGCAGTTTTGCAAGAGGAGAAAACTGGTGGTTACCAACACTCTCTTTGAACAGCACCCTAGACGTCGCTATACATGGAAAGCACCTGGGGATACTGCACGCTACCAGATTGACTATATTCTTGTGAACCAGCGTTACAAGAATAGTGTGAAAAAGGCCCTAGCATATCCAGGCGCAGACTTTGACTTGGATCACGACTTGGTGATGATGACAGTGCAGCTGAAACTGAAGAAGATGCGAGGGAGCTCCAAAGTGACGAGAATAGATAATGCAAAGCTGAAACAGAATACATTAGTGTATGCATCTGGTGTCCAATCCCGGCTGTACGCTAGAGAATTACCAAAGGGTCCCTCAGTTGAAGATGAATGGGAAAATCTAAAAAGGTGCCTTGCTTGGTAGTGCTGAAGAAAACGTTGGGTTTGGTAAGAGAAAGAAGATCCGTAAACCATGGACAACGGAGGAAATGATAGATAAGATGGACCAGAGAAGGACACTGAAAAAGGACAACACTGCAGAAGGTAAAAGGGGTTACAAGAGGCTTAATAATGAACTAAGAAGAGCTACAAAGCCCGAACTGACTGGTGGGAACAACAATGCAAGGAATTAGAGGAGCTAAACCGCATTGGGAGAACAGACCTTGTGTACAATAAAGTGAAAACTCTTAGTGATGATTTGAACAAAGGGAAAGGAAAGAACAACACAAGAGGGGTGCTGGATGTGAATGGAGAACTGCTAACCAACCAACATGACATAGAGGATAGGTGGCGTCAGTATGTAGAGGAGTTGTATGCGAGGGACAACAAACCAGTCGCTCTGCCCTTGGAAATGGAAGAATGTGTCATGGCAGATGACGTTGGTCCCCCCTTACTTTCAGAAGAGGTGCATGCTGCAGTCTGTCAGTTAAAGGAGAAAAAGGCAGCTAGGGAAGACAACATTACTGCTGAAATGCTCAAGAACATGGGGGAAGCTCGCATAATGGCACTGACTGAATTATGTCAACATATACATGAAAAGGGAGTATGGCCAGAGGATTGGACAAGCCAGTTGATCACTATTAAGAAGACTACAAAGGCAATCAGATGCGAGGATCACCGCACAATCAGCCTGGTATCACATGCTTCAAAAGTATTGCTAAAGGTACTCCACCATCGGATTGAAGCGAGGTCCAAAGATTATATTGGAATCGACCAATTTGGCTTTCGTAAAGGGGTCGGTACCTGAGAAGCATTTGCTGTAATGAAAATATTAAGTGAGAGATGTATACAGCATGATCAAGACCTATATATCTGTTTTGAGGACTACGAAAAGGCATTTGATCGTGTCAATTGGACTAGGCTGATGGAAGTGCTGTCAGCCATTAGTGTTGATTGGAAAGACCGTAGACTGATTGCATCCCTGTACATGTCTCAGACTGCAAGCATTCACATTGGAGATGGAGTCTCTGAACCAGCCGTCATTGGACGGGGAACACGTCAGGGATGCCTGCTGTCTCCTCTTCTCTTCAATATCTATGCAGAGGCAATGGTAAGAGAAGCTCTGGCAACGTTACAAGAAGGAGTGAATGTCGGAGTGTTAATTAAGTCTGTACGGTACGTTGATGATCAGGCCACACTCGCTGTCACTGCCGATGGCCTTCGAAGACAGATGGTACAGATGGACCAAGTAGTTAGGAGCTATGGCATGAGAATAAATGAGAAGAAAATGAAGGTGATGATGACAAGTAAGGCCAAGACAAAAGAAATAACCATCATGATAAATGGCAACAGACTAGTGCAAGTCAACCACTTCAAATATTTAGGCAGTGTGCTGACTGAGGATGGCAAGTCTGCCAAAGACGTCAACTTGCGCTCAGCATTGGCAAGAGCTCCCTTCACTCAACAAGATATCCTGATGAGCCACAATATTGACCCGAGTTTAAGAAAGCGTCTTGTGAAGTCTCTAGTATGGAATGTACTGTTATATGGAGCAGAGACGTGGACACTCGCCAGGAAGGACATTCAGCGATTGGAAGCGGTCGAAATGTGGTGCTGGCGTAAACTACTAGATGTGTCTTGGAGGGACAGAGTTTCGAACGAAGAGGTGCTGCATCGAGTTCAAGAAAAGCGGGTGCTGCTTCAAACGATTAAAAAGAGACAGAAGAAATGACTTGGACACATCATGCAGCATGATGATAGCTTGATGATCAGAGTCCTAGAAGGCCGTCTACATGGAAAGAAGTTGAGGGGAAGACCTCGTAAAGGCTTTCTAGATGATTTGATTGCGGAATGTGGAGCAACGGAATATGAAATGCTGAAACGGATGGCTAAAGACTGAAGTACTTGGAGAGACACTTGAAGTAGAACTCTGATTGGGTCACTGAACCTGTCATAAACTGACAGATCACTATTGATGATGATTCTCATCTTGCTGACCAAAAACATTGCCTACTAATACATAGACAATTTCTCTTGAGATAAATTTTCTTATCCAGAACTCAAAAAATACCTTTAAATTTAAAAGGAAAAGTAATGTTCTCAGTCTGAATCAGAATCAGTTGAGGAATCCAATTCAGAAAGATCTGGAGACAGCTTTTCACCCTCTATTTTCTCACACAGGATATTGGGAAGACTCTCTCTGTAGGGTATCTTGTTGTGGAGTATTGCTCTTGCAGCTAGTTCCTTTAGAGGAGTTGGTGTTGTAGGTTTCAATAACTCTAACAACTCTATGTCATCCTCGTGAATATCCTCAAGAGAAGCATCATCAGTAGGACAACCATACCGTATTAAAACTCGAGAAACTGAAAGAATGAAGTCCATATCTCGGGCAACAGGTACAACTTCAAGAAGATTTGGTAACAGAGATTTGTCCAAGTCTGGGTTGAAACCATTGTAGTGGAGGAGTCTACAAATAGTGAATTTAAATCTATTTCTTCTTGTCTTACTTTGCCAGCAGTACATATCTTCCCACATGGCTTCAGACATATGATCAAAGAAGACTGCAGTGATTGATTTTTGTTGATCTGTACCCTGGCTTGTTTGTTCTGTAACCATCTTGTTTATGCAATTAACAATGCTGCCAACAAATGGAAGGCTGTTTACAAGGTATTTAGATTCAGACGGGTAATATGTGAGTCTGAATATAAGGTTTCCCATATGTTCAAGGATCTTGCCTATCTTTCCAGTGGACTGGGTGTTTCTGATTCTGAAAGCAGCAGCGTATATCTCTAACAGCTTAGGAATAAACCTCAGTGATTCTGGAATCTCATGAAAAAGTGTTGCTGTAGATTCATCCATCATCTTCATGACCGTACCAAGCAGGTTTTCCTCCATCATTTCCTCCTTTATCAGTGCCACAAACATGGTATATCCATTTTCAGTATCTTTACCACCGAACAATGCATCTTCAGCACAACCTGCCAAAGCATTCCATAAATTGTATTTAACTTTAATATTGGCAGGTAGACACTGGAGACCAACGATGAAAGCTTTCACCTTGACCTCAAACTCTTCACTTTCACTTGCGTTCTTCTTGTTCATCATTTCAATAAACCATGCATCAAGGTCAGAGTTGACATGGCAAGGTGTAACTTCACTGTCCTCTGAAGAATGCAAAGATGCAGCAAGGTGAAATGATTCACAGGCATCAATGGCATGGTGCTTATCAAAGAATGCCTGTGAAACTCCAAGGAGTTCATACGCCTTCACCTTGTCTGCAGGCTGCATTGCAATAACACTGCTTGATGCAAAGAATGTCACCACATCTTTGAAACTGTTCAAAGCTGCCACACAGGCTGGACTCAATCCATCTTTATTCACTTGCAGTGCAGCCCCATGATGGAAAAGGACTTCAACAATATTATTGATTTTTACAACCTGTTCTTTGAATTCTTTCGGATAGTTCGGGTTCTCTCTACATTGCAGTGTTACATCATTCTCATTTTCGCAGGCATAATGAAGTGCAGAACTACCATGGACTGTGCATGTCAGGTTTGGGTCAGCTCCAGCTTCCAACAAGAAGTTGACAATATCCTTCCATCCATGTAAGCAGGATATCATCAAAGGTGTTTGTCCCGCACCGTTAGTTCTGTCCACGCCAGCAGGATCACCTGAACAAGCCAAGTATTGTTTCACATCATCCACATATCTTATATCTCCTACATCCATGAGAGACGCCAAGTCAACATCATCTTTGATCCACTGGTTGATCTTCTCCTTCTGAATAGGAGACTCTCTTAATTCTTGTAATCCACTCTCTGATTCTGATGCCATTTGAGTGATTGTAAGGATCTTGGACCAATATCTCCAAGTATCTGAGGAAACAGAGATGGAAAATGAAACCTTCATATTTCTTATTGCGACACGGGTGGGACCAATCCTTTTCAGATGCTAAAAGTATTGACTTCAACATTTGAAAGAATCCCTTTTCCATAATCAATCACAATAAATTATAATGAGTATATCCATGCCAATTCCAGTTATAGCCTATAGGGCCATCTTATAGAAGTCAGACTTTGTGAAACTGCAGTACTCAACAAATGAAAGAAACAGTCTGGAAGCACTTGGATAAAGGCTCGATTCATTACGGGTTTTGGCAGATCCCAGGTTTGACTTTAATATTTCCGGCAGAGACCAGTTTCCTAACAAGAATTTTCCCCGCACCAGAAATTGAGACTTTGAGTACACCCAGGTACAGGAGTTCGGATAAAAATGCTGAACTATTGACGCAATGGAAAGACAGTTACTACTTTCAAATCAATTAAAAAATTGTTTATTCTTGGGTAATTGATCTTCAGAAGAAAATAAAATCATTTAAAATGACAGCTACATTTTTTTTTGCAAAAGAACAAGCTTTGTAATACTGTGTGTGCAGAAACCTAAGTCAGACGACGGCAAGACAAGCTCTACCAAATACAATACTAAAATATTGATCAGACTTAAAGCTTATCTGCCGTAGTTTTCAGGAGGGATCAGACTGCCCTGCAGGGTCACTGTACATGTGGTTATCTCATCAACTCAGCTCTCAAATAACATAAGAAAAAGAGGATCACGGGGGACCAATGGTCACCGATTAGGCATTGTTTTTTATATAGAGGGCGCAAGTAGCTACAAGTAGTGCAGTGTGCCTTTAAAATAACAATGTACATCTATACAGTAGGCTTGCGGTTGCACCATGTGAGAGAGAGGATTGGAGAGTCATGAAAAGGACTCTCGATAATCTTTCTTTCTTGAGTGTGTGTAGTCCTGACGATGGATAGTCAACCTGTTCGAAACGTCTAGCCACTCCTGCCACCCGTCCTCTCCAACTGGCGCTACAGTTCTCCTTAGAACTATAAGCTAATAACAATAACCAACAGTCTTTTTCAAGATTAACACCAACAGTCCTTTTCAGGACTACACACACTAAAGAAAGAAAGATTATCGAGAGAGTCCTTTTCAGTACTCCCCAATCCTCCATCTCTCTCACATGGTGCAACCGCAAGCCTACTGTATATCTACATCACCATGCAAGCCGATACTTGTAAGCAGCAATGTACATCTAGGCCTAATAGGTATTAGTTGTCAAAATATCCACAAAATAATGGCTCACCCAAGTTATTATGCTGAAGGAAAATAAATCAAAAGCACAAGGAAAATAAATTAAAGCACTTGGAAGCAAATCAAAGTGCCTTTCAATAGTTTAGAAGTCAAGTTGTTCATGCTCGATGTGTGGGAATATAAGCCCTACAACCGTCATACGTGCAATGTGTGGGCATATAAGCCCTACAACCGTCATACATGTACGTGCAGTCAATGCAGACGAAGGTCCAAAGTTCAATTCAATTCAGTTCACTTTATTTGCACATTTGATAAAAATCACAGTTACAAACATAGCAGATCAGACATATCAAAATGTGGGGGGGGGGGGCAAAACAAAGGCCAAAGGTCTATCAAAGAGATTCGATCAATCAGATTTAAACCATCTAAAAATCCGACATGAGATTTAAAGTAGCCACACGAAGAATCAAAAGTGTTTTGAATTGATGCAAAACTCATATCATTGCGAAGGGGAAGCCTTGCCGATAAAATACAACAACACTTCTCTTCACAATATGTTTGGGGCCCGCAGATATACACTTTAAAAAATGTTAGTTTTGAGATCTAGATTTTCTGCCTTCAGCGGTCCTTTGTAGAGCATCAATATTTATGACGTCACGGACACGGCTGGCTAGCTGCATACTGCTGCACGGCGCTGAGCTGTTTATCCAGTGTGTGACATCACTATTCAGAGCTCGCTACGCTTGTGTGTTTGACTTACGTTCAGGGGCGTTCGGGGGTCTAAGGAGGGTCTTGAAAAATTGCATTTTACGCCTTTCCATGATATCTATATGATTTCTCAGCAAATTGTTCGTGTTTTTCAAGAGAAAATCTTTACATCCATATGTAATTTGTTCTAATTATGAGTTGTTAGTGAATTTTCTTTGTGTAGCTCCTTTAAAGAGTTTAAAGAAACTACAAAATGAAAAAATAACTGAAACACAATACATTAAATTTCTATAATATCTTACAGAAATATTAATAGTTGGGTAGTTAAATGTACGGATGCATCGATATCAAGCTCAGCTAGCCATCTTTTTATACGAGACATTGTTCTGCAACAGACTGCAGATGGCAGCAGAGAAGAGATCTGGGCGGGCTTTAAATCAAATATTTCCTTCAGTGGCTATATCAACCCCTAGGAGCTCACAATGCATTAGAGATAGGTATAAGTTTGATGCTGCTTGACGACGGATAGTCAACCTGTTCGAAACATCGAGCCACTCATCCTCTCCAAGCACTATAGTTCTCCTGAGAACTATATGCTAAGAAAGATAACAAACAGTCCTTTTCAGGACTACACTCCTTCATGAAAGATTACCGAGTCAGAGTCCTTTTCAGGACTCCTCAAACCTCTCTCTCTCACACATGGTGCAACCGCAAACCTACTGTATAGGTATAAGTTTAATATCGAATAATCTTAATATTTCCATTTATAATCCGAGGTCACATTTGTGTCCAAAAACAAAGAAATCCACACTCACATTCTTTGTTGTCGATGTTGTTTTTCCCAGCAATTTAATAAAATTATAAATTCAGCAAAATCTTTGATTTTGACGAGTAAATAACTTATCAGTTTTCACTAACAGGTAAGAAACATAACAACTTTCAAATCATGACCATTAATGTGAACAATTGATGAAGATTTACATGTAGTTGACTTTTGGTATTTTTTAGTTAAGTAAAGGAGGGAGTTTTGAGCCACCTAAAGCAAAATCCTATTTTGGGACTCTTTACTTCCTATTTATAATCATTTCTTGTTCAAATCATGAAGCCCATACTATTATTATTTTAACAAGAAAAGAATCCCAGAAAAAAATCATGAATTGCCATGGCAAATTCACTTACATGTTCACCGCCGGTTTCGGAGGTAGTTTTCAGCCTAGCGAGGCAGTTTTCAGCTGTATGAATGTACGTAGTCAATAGGGAGTGCGCCCTGTGCGTTCGCCCATTGATCAATAGCACGGGCTTGCTGTGGTATGAAAAAATAAGACGCGTGCGGCCAGAGCACGTAATCCCCCGCATGGCCGAAAAACTACACCTGCGGGTCCGGTGATCAGAAATTGGAATCTAAACTAAACAAAGATACGGTGCTATAGTATCTGACTGCAGTGATATGATACATGCGGTGAGATACTTTTGAGCTTGCGATACTCAAAAAATCTGACTCTAAATCTGAAAAATACTTGAAATACAGCTCATGTTATCAGAGTAGTTAATGGTTATTACTTGAGAGTATTATTGGGGGGGGGGGGGGGGAATCAGGCCTTAAATTTCAACATTTTTAGGGCAAGGCCACTTTTATGTAGGGCACATTCCTATATTACAGCACAAATGGGGGAAATGGGAAAGGGCACAACAAATCTCCAAGGCCAATGAGAGGGGCATTGAGGCCAATCAAAGGGGCATCCAAGGCCAAGGCCATCCCCCCCCCCCCATCCCCCCCACTCGGGATCGACACCCATGCTTATATAAAATAGATTTTGATGGGTAGGGTCTGTACAAATGGGCGTGTCAACAGTGGTCAAAGATAAGATAGAGGCGGACTTTCAAGAGATAACACAGGGATAAAACAGAATACCGCCCCTGAACTAGGGAGGCGAGTTGGATCAGTCCGTAAAGCGTCTGCCTGCGAACCAAAGAGCCCGGGTTCGTCTCCCAGGCGGATGACTGAAGCCTGCGTTGTGTGTTAACTTGCCCTCCCCTTGTGCATGATATTTGTAACCTGCAACTCCATTCTAAGACAAAGATTTCCTTATATGCAGATGACACGGCAGTATTTCATCATGGAAAGGATTATAAAGTTTGTGAATACAATCTCCAAAAAGATTTTACCCGTATCTTGAAATGGCTAAAATACAATGGACTGTTTTTAAATGCAAATAAAACCAAAACAATACTATTTGGTTCCAAAAGAAAAATTCAAAATAATAATATTTGTATTCGTTACAGTGACAATGTACTCGACTCAGTCGAAAGTATGAAATATCTAGGTGTAACACTAGACAAAAGCTTAACATGGTCGTTACATGTAAAAGAAGTTGTTAAGAAAGTATCGGGTACGATTGCCTGCATTAGACGTATACGCAATTATATTTCCCGTAAGAATCTTATTACATTATACTATTCTCTTATCCTACCGCATTTAAACTACTGTAATTCAGTATGGGGAAATTCTTCGAAACAAAATCTAACAAAGTTGCAAAAATTACAAAATAGATATGCACGATTAGTTCTTCGTGCCGAATATTTTACACCCCAAAATGTTTTAATGAGTAAATTGAAATGGCGGTCATTAGAGGAAAGAATTAAATACAGTATCAGAAATGCATCTTGATTTTTAAAATCATAAACGACCTATCACCACCATATCTTAATCCATGTATAAGTAAAAGACCGATATTATATTCTACTCGTTATGCTTTAAACAGTCCATTATTCATTCCAAAGTGTAAAACAAATTTTAAAACGAAAACCTTAGCGGTTTCAGGAGCTAAAATATACAATAAATTACCCTATCATATTAAAAATTGTAAGTCGCTGCAAAGTTTTAAAAAGAATGTCAAAACCTTTCAGTTTCCCTTGTAAACATATTTTCACGTTAATTTGACCTTTATTTATTACATTTCATTCATCTAGTTTTTTTCAATTTGATAGTTGTATTTTTTTCCTTATAATTTATTGTTAATGCGTGTTTTTCGTTACCCATGTTTAATTATTGTATATACCATGTATATTTTACCTTTGTATGTATGTTTTGAATTCATGTTATTATTGTACATGTTTTTTATGTGAATACAGGGCTCTCTGGGAGAGCAGGCTCAGAAATGAACTTGAATGAGACCACCCTGTTAAAATAAAACTATAATAAATAAATAAAATAAATTGTGCATAGTTTCAAAAAATGAAATGGAAGCTCTTATTACCAATCATGTGAAAGAATATGTTTTGACTATTAATACATGATAACAATTTTGCCGGGAAACCGCCTACTAATTGATATATTTGGTAAATTAGTCTATCTATTGGTGTGGGAGAGATAAACGCATGTGTCGCGCAAGTGTGCAAAGTCCTATATAAATCTTTCTGTGCTTGTAACTTTACGAAGACTGGGCCAAATTTCTTATCATTTTGATGATTCCAGAACCTTGCAGTACACACCAATACTTATATGCTAGATGACCAACCTTTTCTGATCGATTCCACGTTTCTTTTACAATGCAATCGCATGACCATAACTGATCTTTATCTTTAAGTGGAAAACACTGCGTCCCTCAGATAGGACGTTAAATGGAGGCCCTGTGTAGAGAAGAGTCACTACCTTGCACGTTAAGACAGGGCTGTCAACTTTGGGGAACTGCTTCGAGGGAAATTGTATGCAATTATTTTTGGCTCAATGGGGAGTGGGTGTTGAAGAAAAAAATTCCTCACTACTCACTAACCCCCCGCCCCCCCCCCCCCCCCCCCCCCCTTTGAGCAAAATAATTGGCAATGATACGGTACGCTGGTTCATCCTACACATTTGGCTGGAGGTTTTTCCATAAACCGGGACATTGTGGGAGGAAGGGCGTGGTGGTGGGAGAATGAGCACGGTGGCGTGAGACTCCCTCCAAATGCGGGAGGGTTGACAGACCTGGTTAAGAACCCACTACACTATTCATATTAAGAATAAGAGTAGGGGAAAAACCCAGAGTAGGGGAAAAACCCAGTGTAGTGGTCGACCCGCACACACACCCCACCTAGTCAGTCTATCATTTATGGGCAAAAATGAAGTAAATATTCATTAAATGTCCAAATAAAGATCATATGAGTTGCAAGTTGTTAGACTATGTTTATTACCTGTTTCGTGTCAATTTTCTTGTTATTTTTTTCGGAAAAACATTGATATTAGTATAGTCTACACTTTTTCACAGGTTTCACGGCAAACCGCTGCACAATGTACAACAAGTGCATACCGATGCGATGGTGGGTTGCGGGCGGGTGCGCTCCTGTGTGCAGTTATCTACCATAAGCCTAATAATGAGGATCTGAGACAGACACTGATAACACCTAGATCTACCTACACATAGGTGCATTACTATCCTGGCTGCGCAGCTTTTGATTCTCAACATTTCAAACACCTGGCTTTGACTTTGTACAAAACTCAAACTGATTTCACTCAAAATCGGTAGGCCCCCCTACTTACAATAAATAGCAGTAAAATACTTTTTTTTTTAACTTACTGGTGTTAAAAAGAATAATTTTAAAATTCAAATAGTAAGTCTAGTGACAGTGTCAAATTTGTGTATAATACCTGCCTTATTTAGCATTGCCATTGACTCCCTAATCTCTATGCTTTGCTGGAGCGGATCTACCATCACCATGCATCTCACTTTCTCAGATTTAACGATGCCATAAGCCTAGGTAATATATAATAATCAATACTCACTCAAATTTAAATATTTGACAGCCGGGTATTTCGTACATCAAAGCATCTAGATCTACCATTGGCAGCTGAACCATGACATGTATTATCATGATATGTAAACATACATGTAGGTTGCAGTCAGCTGTTGTCGATCGTCTCTAGCTCTGGCTTGATCACTGCACCACACAGTAACGTAAATGGCGCGAATTTATGGAACGCCAAAAGTACCGTACGTAGTGCAGTGCGCTAGCCATCTGATCTGAGGGTGCGTTTATGCCTAATTTGAAGGCAGAATGAGCGATTTGAAAAGGCGCTCATCGTAAACGCAGTTCCACGGGTCGGTGTAGATACTGTTTATGCTCCCTTCTCCAGGCCAATTAGCCCCGCAATTAGCTAGGTCAATTATTAATGGGGTCTTGTCTTCTACTCACTTCTCTCTCTAGTCTCTCACCGGCTCTAGTCTCTCCATTTCCACCACCCCCCCCCTCCCCCTCTATCTTTCTCTGTCTTCGAAGGCCTACGTAGTTTCAAATTTCTGTTTTAAAACTAATCGCCTGGGTAGCGTTTCTCGAAACCGTCATAACTACAAGTTCACCGACATCCCATTGAAACGCGTGTTAAACTTATACACGCGTGTCAATGGGATGTCGGTGAACTTGTACTTATGACGGTTTCGAGAAACGCTGCCCTGGTGCACAGACGGAACAGTTTATGAACATATTTAATTATAGAACGTCATATGCCTCAACGCTAGATCCCAAAATTTCTCTCCATACCCATCCACCCCACCCCCTCCATTTTCTCTCTCTCTCTCTCGCTCCATCTCTTTCGTTTTTGTTTTTGTTGTTATTATGTTGTATTGTCACGACAACGCGTCCCTAAAACAAGAACAGAATGAGGAAGGCTCAGATAGATACCACTCATTATAGAATTATATATAGGTATATATATATATATATATATATATATATACGTCTACCCCCAAAACAAAAATCCGGGAATGGAGGGACCACATTCATGTTCCCAAAATGTCCGGTAAAGGGGTACCGGTACTTTTCATCGATTAAAGGTAATACAAAGTTTTGGGAAATTTCGAAAATTGGGTGGATAGTGATTCTTTACAATTTTGATATATTTGGATGCCCCTGTGGATGTATTAAGGGCACTAAAAACACTTCTGCTTTTGAGAAAACTTGACTATAAAAATTGACCGGTGCTCCCGGTAAATTTTGATAAATTTCAAATAGCGCCTACGGCCGTACGATGGTAGCTGCGACCATGAAAATCACAGAATATGTAGTTGTGTTATATAGTTTCCAAACGGAAATAGCAAATCGGTCGATTTTAATCAAGAAATTGTTTTATAGCTTAATTATTATCTTGACCTTGAGAGGGAGCTATACAACATAAAGAGTTTATTATTGACAATTTCATAACTTTAGACTCGATTTCAACCTCGACAACGATCACTGAATATTGTAGGATCACATAATGCTTCCATACCAAAATTTTGTATTACCTTTAACTTACGTAGACCGAACACACTCAATCTATTTCGGCATGGCCTAAATGAATGGATACTAGATTTTGATGTATACAATTTTGGTGTGAACGGGAAGGGATGGTAACAGTCGTATTCGTAATGTGTTATTGAGAGTTTGGGAGGGGGTTGTAGATATTGCGTTTGTAATGTTATATTTTCGTAATATTTTTTTTTCTTTCTATGTTTCATTATTTCTGGACCTCTAGGAAGAACAGAGCCATTTTGATAATGGCTCTGAATAGAGTATTCCAACCGTTCTTAATTCTTGATTTGTATTCTATTATGTAAATTGTATTCTTGTATGTATTTCAATTTGTATACGGAAAATAAAACCAAACCAGTAACCAACCAACCTACATTATTGGTCGCACCATCGAATGAACGGAAGCTGCCACCTACTGAATCAATATTGGAGCCACGGAGGAAAAGAAAGAGCGCCATCTAAGCATCACGGATGAATAACTCGAAATAGCCAGTATAGCCAGGCTGAAATAATCTTTTCAGAAAGGACAGCCTTATGAACCCAACAACAAAAACAAAAGCTCACATAAATAAAATCTCAAAAGCGATTCATCAAACTATCTATGTCATACCCGCACGCTCAAGAATGACATGAAGAGTCCACCCCGTTAAGTTTCCTCTTTTATATTATCCCTATAGAATTGTTTTTAAAAAAAAACCTATAGGAGACAGAAAGAACTTCACATGTCAACCGTATAGAGCTGTATACTAGCTTGAACGGTATGACATTTCTATAATCTGTCATTGTCAGAGGCATATCTATTACCATCATTTTCACACCTCCCCCCCCCCCCCTATCTCTACTTTTTTGTTTCTCTGTCTCTGTTTGTTTTCCTCTCTCGATCTCCCTCTCATGTTTTCGCTCACTTTTTAATTCTCTATCTCTGTTTCATTAATTTCCCACTCTTCAACATGCTTTTTGTCACCCACTGTCTCTGCTCTCACATTTACCAGTAAAAACATATTATCTATGAAGGGAAAAAAATGCATTTGCTGTTTCTGTCCAACTGATTAACGGACTGCATGGTGCAACAAGGTGGAACATTGCATTGACAGAGAACATCACGCCTCAACGCTGGATCCCGACATCTCTATCCACCCCCTCCTTCTCTCTCTCTCTCTCTCTCTCTCACTCTCTCTCTCACTCCCACTCTCTCTCTCACTCTCTCTCTCTCTCTCTCTCTCGATGTTTTTGCTGTTGTGTTTGCTGTTATGCGTTGGAGGGAGAAGAGGTTACCGTGAACGGTCCATTATAACTGCATCTATATTTTCAATGAAGTTTTTTGTTCGTTCTACATTATTTTGTGATCGACCGATTGATTCGAATGTTTCCCATTTCATATCAATTGTCTGCGCAATAAAGAAAATAGTTGACAAAGTAAGTTCAATATTATGCAATGAAACATGAACCTATTGGAAAGCATAGCTTGTTTGTGTAGGTTCCCAAGTATAAATATAATATCAAAATTGTTTTTCATAAACCATTTCATATTTTTGTATTGTCTTTCTTGACACCGTTCCTACAAAGAACAGATCGAGGAAAGTTCAAATTAAAAAAAATCTCAAAAGCGATTTATCAAAACTATCTTTGTCAAATACCCGCACCCTTAGGTATGACATGAAGCGTCCATCCCGTTTCGTTTCCCCTCTTGATATCATTCCTTTTATAAAACCCAACCTAAATGTATCTAGGTCTAGGAGACCAACAAGAGTCTTTACATGTCAACCGAATAGGCCTACATACTCAAATTGTTACTGTATAATATTGCTACAATCTGTCATTGTCAGAGGTATATCCATTACCATCATTTTCACACCACACGTCTGTTCTTTCTCTCTGTGTGTTTTTTTTTTTTTATCTCCCTCTCTCACCTTAGCTCATTTCTTTTATTCTCTGTCTCATTCTGTTCCTCCCTCTTCAAGCTTTTGTCACCCACTCTCTTTGCTCCTACACTTACCAGTAAAAACATATAAAAGAAGAATGCATTTTCTGTTTCTGCCAAACTAATCGACTGGTGCAACAAGGTGAAACAATATACATAGACATAGAGCATCATGCCTCAACGCTGGATCCCGACATCTCGCCGAGACCCTGGTTACATACATGATCGACGGTCGACATGAACTTGATTCTCCTCGTCACGAAGGGACCAACGGTCATCAAGCTCATGATCACCATCCCCAAACAACTGGAGGAGTTAGTCATCACGGCCATGAAGGTATATCAGCTCATCCTCTGGCAGGGCATGGATGTCCTGCAGGAGGAGGGCCGCATCCTGGAGTGGTAGGTCACGTCTCGCCCCACCATGACCCTCATCCGATTCGGGAAGGTGAGATGAGTATGTTCCAGCATCGGGTCATCCCTGATCACCTTCACCCAGCGAGGGTACATCCGCATCATGACATGACAGTCCATGCTCCTCCCCCTCCTCCTCCTCCTCCTCCACATCACTATCAGCAACATCACTCACAGGCGGCATCTCATCCCCATGGCAATATTGCTCATAATCCATGCCATTATCAAACCCTAAGCGCCCACCCTCGTCCATCGTCTCACCATGAACCTGGTCATCCTGCGCCCCACCACGCCCATGTCCCACATCACGATGCACCACTGGATCACCACCCTGCGCCCCACCACGCCCATCATGGAGGTGCGCACGGGCACCCAGCGGTAGAACATGAGGGAGGGGCAGCCAGCTATCGGCACCATCCGACCGGTATGCACCCTACACATCATCTGGTTCACCACCCTTACCATCATTACTACCCTCCTCATCACCACCAGGGGGCTTATGGAATTCACCTTCCTTCCTCGCATGAGCATGATCCCAGTCTAAGCCATCCAAGCCTCATCAACCATCATTACCATCCCTTCTACACCTCCCATGGCATACTAAATCCAGACTTGGCGTATGCTCCTATTAATTTACCTCCCCACCACCATGGTTACGCTCGTCATTATCCCCACCATGACCTGCATCCCTGGAGGTCTGAGAGAGACGACCATTGGGATTCCCGTATGGGTCAGCGACACTTCCACCACCCTCATCACCGGTATGTCTACCCGATGGATCCCATGGAAGAGATCTCCCATCATCACATCCACTCTCATCGCCATCACTTCACCAAGGAAGGAGGCAACTTCCATGAGATGCTCACCGGGAGCCATTCTCCTTTCCATGGTGACTTGGATAGAGGCCACACCCATCATCATCCGCATCCTAGCTACCACCGACATCATCATGGATTGCATCACCAGGGTGCTTTCCATGACCACCATCATCATCAGCCCCACCACAATGTATCCCAGATCGACCATGTCGATTACGATTCACCGGATGGCGCAGCAGCATCTCATCATCGTCACGATCATCCTCAGCATCACATCGATGAGCATCACTGCGGGGAGGTCAGCATCGGTACCGACGCAACAAAATTCCACGTCACCATTCCTCTCAAGCCGGGCTTCAAGCCAGACGATGTCGTCATCAATGTGCAACTGCACGGCATCAAGGATCTCCACGTTGAGTTCCGACATGACCACCGTGATCCTAGGGTCCAAACTAGCCGCATTCTCCGCCACGTCATAACCCTACCAGACCATATCGACATCGACAGCTTGAGATCGACGTTGAACCAGCATGGAACCCTCATCATTGACGGACTCATCAAGGCGGGCACGAATACAACGTGTCATAATATTGAGGTAGAGGTCATCGAGCACCAAGAAGGATGTGCTGTCGATGACGAGGAGGATGTCGTCTGTAAGGAGCAGAAAAGTAGTTTGGGAGAAAGAGAATAATTCGTTTTGTGACGAGAGGTTTCATGTCACTTTACAAGTTCGTATTTAGTATGAATACTTCGTATAAAATGCTTAAGTCATCACTTTGTGACGACACATTTATTTTCATTATATAATTCGTATATCATAACGTGAACAAGTATAAACAAATGAATAAGTAACATTTGACAAGTTTCTTGTCTTCATAACAAAAAATGATATTGAAGGTTACTTTAGAAGAAGAAGAATCATAGTAAATTGTTGATTGATAAATGCTTATTAAAAGATGTTCATACTTGGATGAAGAGTATATACGGGAGTGTGTATCTTGGTGATTCGCTCGGTACGTCTTGACAACGAATTAAATTATTTAATACAAAAAACTTTTGAAGGGAAAATCTGGTTAACTTGGGATAAAAGGATTCATGTATTTTGTTTAAACAAAATTAAAGGGGGAAAAAAGCTGTAAAAAGTATATAATTACGAGTAATTTAATTTGTTTTCATCCCTGTATTATATTCCAGGAGAGACGTGCAGTATTACGTAATTTTTTGTCTTTCCTGGTTATTGTCATCTTCACTCTCACTCTAAATTATCCATATTACAATACAATATGAATTGATTTGAAACTGAAATTGAAATTGAATTGTATGATATAAAAGGTGTAGTCGGTGTGGACCCTGGTTGCGGGGGTAGGGGGGGGGGGGCTCTGTCAATCTCTCAAATTATTTTCACCGCTTGAAATTAGCAGTCAAAGATATACCGGGATTGATATACAGAGGGCAGCCAGCCTACCAAAGTATATATGTAACCTCAAATTCGGACTTCGCGTACCCTCTTCTTACACAGTGCAGTTTGTGAAATAGTTTCCTTTGGTAATGAAACAAAACAAGAAGAATTGCAAAATATTAAAAACCTTTCATACATGTAGCGTGTAAGCCGTTTATACCAACATATTACTCATTTATGGTTGATACCAGAAAATAAGATTATAGTGAGAAAAATACACTGTGAGAATGTTGAAGGTAAAGACCAGTTATGGTCATGCGATTGCATTGTGAAAGAAACGTTGTGGAATCGATCAGAAAAGGTTGATCATCTAGCATCTAGCATCTGCAAGGTTCTGGAATCATCAAAATGATAAGAAATTTGGCCCATTCTTCGTAGAGTTACAAGCACTATAAACAGAAAGATGTATATGGGACTACCCTATATCTCTCACAGACCATGAGAGAAACAAATTTACCAAATATATGAATTAGTAGGCGGTTTCCCTGCAAATTTTGTATCATCATGTATTAGTCAAAACATATTCTTTCACATGATTGGTAATGAGAGCTTCCATTTCATTTTTTGAAATTGGGGCGTTTCCAATACTGGTCTTTACCTTTAAAGTCCCTCTTAAAGTGTTGGGAGCCCCAACAAATTGAACTCTTTCCATCAAAATTGTGGGGCTCCCAACACAATTAGAGGGGCTTTAACGGTTAAACGTTTGAGTTGACTGTTTTTATCAATATCTTGCTATGTGGTTTTATTTGTCACTTATTTTCAAAATGGTTAGATGTGATCATGGTACATGCATAACATTTAGTGGAAATGGTACAGCCAATAAAAAAATGATATTCATTAAATATAAATTTGGCTATTTTCGTACACAATCAGGTAAATGATTAATAACGCACTCAGCAACCTAAAAGAAGATTGGTTTATAATCTTGTAATAACTTTGAAGGATCGTCTGTCAACAAAATGACAACCAATTTCTGCTTCCTATGATAAGATGTGATCATAGTAGTATAAAATCTAGTTAAAATTCAAATAAAATGTTCATGAAAACATGTATTTCTCCCTGTCGCCGTCCCCGTTCTCATTTGATGTTTTAAGTTTGAATGAAAATAATTCGAAAACTAGAAGAAGAAAAACGGGGAAAGTAACTAGAACATCTACGGACTTAAAGCCTCCCCAAAATATATACCAAAGGGAACTAGCGCCTCTACTTGGTTTCGTATACGGGGCCTTCCAGTTCCAAGACCAAATTTCTGTATCGCTTATCCATCACGCCCATCTCGTTTTTCATATTTTCCCCCCTATCTGTTTCAATATTTTGGTTTAAATCCTTTCTTTCGTATTCTATCTTCTTTTCTTAATCCACATCTTTTCACTCCATTTCCAATATCATCGCTACTTTAAATCTTTATTTTCCTTACCCCTTGACCATACTCTCTCCCTCTCCCCATCCACTCCTCCCTCTCGTCTTCAACCCTCATCATCTCCCCTTTCCTCCACCATTCCGTCTCTTTCACCCAATCTTTACTCCCCCACCTCCTTCTCTCTCTCTCTCTCTCTCTTCTTCGTCTTCTTTATTTCATCTCTTTCACTTTTATTCCCATTTCATTCCCATTTCTCCTCTTCAATATGTCTTTTTCACTCGGTATTTACTTTCTCTCTCTCCCTCTCGTCTAGGTATAATTACATTTACCCTTTGATCACCATGCCCCTCCCCCTCAATCTCTCTCTTTCTCGATCGCTGTCCTCTTTATCTTCATTCCCTCCCACCTGTCTCCCCGATCATCCTTTCTCAGTCATCTCTCTTCTCTTATCGTCCCATAATGTAATTTCACCCCTCCACCTCTCGATCCGTCTCTCTCTCTCTCTCTCTCTCTCTTTCTCTCTCTCTCTCTCTCTCTCTCTCTCTCTCTCTCTCTCATCTCTCTATTCAATCTCCCTTCTCTTATCGTCCCATAATATAATCTATTCACCTCCTCCACCTCTCTCCATCTCTCTCTCTCTCTCTCTCTCTCTCTCTCATCTTTCCCGTTAATTCCACTCAAGGCGGACGTAAGGATACGTAGAGTGTGAGGAATGAAGGGTTAGAGAGGGAAAGAGAGGCGGAGAGGGAAAGAGAAAAAAGAGAGGCGAAGAAAAAAGGAGAGAGAAAGACAGAGAGAGAGAGAGGGGGAGACGTAGAAAGTGGGTGAAAAGGGAATTGCACTCCTTCGAAACAATCGTGTTTTACACCAAATTCATTCTGATGTTATAACTACAGTCATGAAGAGCAAGGCAAACAAAGGATTGAGAATTACACTTTTATTATATTGTCATATTCTGACATTCGTGATATAGTTTATTTTGATATAAAGTGCATTTGTATTATAATGTGAATTGTAAGGATTTACTTTTTACTTTCAATAAATGGTATCGCGGAAGGAAAGAGCGAAAACACTGATCAGCTGGTCATCGATGTTGTTCGTCGTAATCTTGGAATCAATCTTGATCCTGGGCACATCGATCGTAGCCATCGAATCACGCCGAGAATTAGGAGCAGTGGATCACAGAAACCACGACCGATCATCATAAAGTTCAGCCGATACAACACGCGTCATGAGATCTACTCAGCTCGATCTAAATTTCGGGGCACTGATATTTTCATCCATGAAGACCTCACCGTGAACAGACAAGCCATCGTCAACAAACTCCGCTTCCATGAGAATGTCAAGAAAGTCTGGACGCTTGACGGCAGGATCACGGCTGTCAATGCGAACGGCAAGAAGATCTCCATCACAAGCCTCGCTGATATTGACTCCAAACTGTAAGCTTATTTCGTTGGTTTGAAAACTCAATGAAACTGATTTTTTATGCCTCTAAGATATCCTTGTCTTTCTTGTGCAAAAACAGTCAGAAATAATCAGAATGCTGTTAAATGTGTAGTTTGTAATAGTTGGATTCATCTTTCATGTTCTTGTTTAGGTCTGGATTTTTTCAATTCTAGTCAAGACTGGATTTGTAGTAAGTGTATTTTTTCTGAATTGCCTTTTAATTTTCAATCTCAAGATAGCTGTGGAGAAAAAGATAGTAATATTCATTCCGTATTGTCTGATGTTCAGTCAAACCCAGTAGTTAGTGATTGCCTTCATAATAATCATGATAATCTAGTTCCAGCTAAGCTCAAAGAGTTATTTACAAAGGGTACGAAAATGGTACAATTAAATGTTAGAAGTTTATTGCGAAATGTTGATGAATTAAGAATCTTATTCAACAAATATCCAATTGATATTGCAGCTTTCAATGAAACTTGGTTGGACGATTCCATTATGAACAGTGAAATAGATATTGATAATTACAAAATCGTTCGTAAAGACAGAAATCGGCACGGTGGGGGTGTCGCTGTTTATATACATGATAGCATTGATTTTGAAGTTTTAAATCATGAATCTTTACATAATTTGGAAGCTATAGCAATCCTCATTCGAAATAAATTTTCTCACCCCTATGTCTTTATTACTTGGTATCGTCCTCCCAATAGTTACTCTGAGCTTTTTTGTCATTATGAATCGTTGTTGTCTTTTATTGACAGTTTTAATCATAGTACGGTCATTATGGGCGATTTTAATTGTGATATTCTAAAGACCCCTTTACATAGTGAAACTAAGAGATTGATGCAAATACATGATATTTATTCTCTTGAGAACATAAATGTCACAACTAGCACCCGTGTTACTGATACCTCATCTAGCCTAATAGATCTGATGGTTACTAACAGGATTGATCAAATTAAGTTATCTGGTGTTATCAATATTGGATTAAGTGACCATTCACTGAATTATGTTGTTTGGGGACTACCTTGTACTCACCATGTTCCTCGTACTATAACGTATAGAAAAATGAAAGGTATTGATATTGTAAATTTTTGTGAGCAGCTTGATAATCAACCCTGGGAGAATGTTTACTTAGCTCATGATATTGATGAAGCAGTTGAGTTGTGGGAGAATTACTTGATGGAAGTTGTCAATACTATTATGCCCTCTAAATCCAGAAGAATCAAAAATAAAATTTCTCCATGGATGACTTCTGAAATCATGAATTTGATAAAGGAACGTGATAAAGCCAAAAGAAAAGTACGGAAAAGCAAAAATAACGATGCTATGAATTGTTATCGTAAGTTAAGAAATAAAGTAACTTTTGAAATAAGAAAAACTAAAAGACAATATTATGTTAATAAACTGTCCTCTGCTATGGGGAGATCTACTGAGGTCTGGAAGGTGTTGAAGACTGTTTTGCCAACATCTCGTACTAATAGTACTGAAGCCCATGTAAATGATTCTGATATGAGAGCTAATGAGTTTAATCTATTTTTTTCTTCTATCGGTGCAGAGTTAGCCTCTAATTTTCATGATCCTCCACATTCAATAAATGATGATGAAGTTCGTGTTAATAATGATGCTAAGTTTACGTTTCATTTAGTCACTGAAAATGATGTTCGAAAAGAACTAATGAAATTGAAAGATAATACTTCTGTGGGCTTAGATGGGATTTCTTCCAAAATTTTGAAAATGTGTGCTCCTATTATTGTTCCATATCTTACTCACATAATTAATAGATCATTCCTCGAGTATAAGTTTCCAAATCAATGGAAGAGGTCAAAAGTCATTCCCATTCATAAATCTGGCAACAAAAATTCCCCAAATAACTTTCGTCCTATCTCAATACTACCTACGGTATCAAAATTGCTGGAAAGATTTGTTCAGCGGCAATTAGTTTCCTTTTTAGAAGAAAACAAACTTTTATCAGCAGAACAATTTGGCTTTAGGAGTAAACACTCAACAATAACGTCTTTGGTTAAAATTACAGATAGATGGATGAACGCTGTTGATCAGGGAAAATATACAGGAGCAGTATTTATTGATCTAAAAAAAGCTTTCGATTGCGTTGATCCTGACTTGCTCCTCGAAAAGCTACGTAATATTGGTATAGCTGAAGAATGTTTGCCATGGTTTAATGATTATTTACATAACAGGTTTATTTCCACTTATTTTGGTTCAACTCTTTCATCTCATTTACCCATTTCTTTTGGTGTACCGCAGGGTTCCATTTTGGGGCCTTTGCTTTTCATTATTTTTGTTAACGATTTAACTCAATATACACATTATTGTTCCATTCAACTTTACGCTGACGATACTGTTCTTTATTTTTCAGATTTTAATGTGGAAAGTGTTCAAAATAAACTAAATCATGACTTGTCATATATTTATAAATGGATGTGCAATAATAAGTTAACACTGAATTTTGATAAGACTGTATCCTTACTCATAGGCTCTAGACATATGTTAAGTAAATGTAATAAATTAAATGTATATATAAATAATATTGCAATACAACAGACTGACAGTGTAAAATATCTCGGGTTTATTATCGACAGCAAACTTAAGTGGGATGTCCATATAGATAAATTATGTAAGAGGGTTGGAAACCTAGTAAAATATTTGGCTAGACTACGTTATTTTATTAATGAGACGAATTTGAACTTGATATATAAAGCAATTATTTTACCCCTTTTTGACTATGCAGACATTTTAATCGATTCATGTGATAAAAAATATATTAAGAAACTGCAAACTCTCCAAAATCGCGCGGGCAGAATAATAATGAAAGTTAATCCATATGAACACATTTCTAACGCACAAATTCATTCACTTTTAAAATGGTCATCTCTCGAATCCAGGCGTAAGAAAAATCTTAATGTATTTGTCTATAAATCAGTCCATAATATGTTATCTCCCAGTATGAATGAAATGTTTCAACCCCCCTTCTCATATTTATTCCCTCCGCAATTCCGGTAACTTTGTTCTCCCTAAACCTAGAACTGAATATTGTCGCAGAACTACCCAATACAGAAGCTCAATTCAATATAATACTCTTCCTCCTACCACTAAATTACTTCAAACTGTTCAAACATTCAAAAAGTATTTAAACAATACTATTCCAGACTTCTTGTAGCTGTATCTTTTTTTTTTTTTTTTAAATAAATAATTTACTTGTCTAGCTTTCTCTCTTGTATAAATATCGTAAATATTTCTCTCATGTTTCTTGTTTTACTCGAATTTGTAATTATTATTGTAAGTTCTTATTTTGCTGTAAGTTTTCCTTACTTTTGTAATAACTATTTTCATGTTTTCTATTTCTATAGGGACCCCTCTGTAAACCAGCATTGTCTTGCTAACAACGCTGAGTAGGGCCATCCCTCCGTCTTTCTTTTTTTTTTAAGTGTGTCTTTATGATTGTAAATATATATATATATAATTATGTTGATGTATTTTTTTAAATGACGGAAAATAAATACAATACAATACAATACAATAATCATAGTTTTCTAACGTTCAACTCCACATTGCATATTTAAAGGGAGGCTTTACTACTTCAGCCAGAAAGATTAGACCACCCAGTGAGCCAGCGAGGTGTGACAGGTGGCTATCTCATTAACTCAGCTCTCATTTAACATAAGAAAAAGAGGATCATGGGGGACCAACAGGCACCGATTTGGGAAGTTTTCTATATAGAGGGAGCAAGTAGGACAGTGTGCCTTTAATACCGAGGCAAAGGAACTTTAAAATAGAAAAAAAAAAAAATAGAAGTAAATACCGGGTGAATAGTGAATACACAACAGTAAAATAAAAATGAGAACATGAAAATGGTAAATCTAGGCCCCCCCCCCCCCTACTAGAAAATATTTTGAAAACATTTTAACACAACCCACTCCTCGATATTGCAAATTAACTAATGTGCCCAATAGTAAAGTCCAAGAAGAGGAGGTATATATTTACACATGATGCACATAAAAGAATATACAACAATTTTCGTCTCTGAAATTAAATGGGACATTAAAGAAGCTTTCGCATCTTACACATTAAAGAATGCTTTCTTTCCTCGAAACCTTTCAATACTATTAAACATATAGAATATGAATATAACTAAATAGCACGAAGAAAGTTGAAATCGAAATTGTTGCATTATTGAACCTTATATTACCACAAGGCCTATTACTCTGAACATCATTAAACTTGCACATGATTTTCATTCCTGATGGTAGTAAGAGGATTACTCATCAACATAAATGGAGTCGGGCTTGAACTTTACTTAAAGATGAAGTTCTGGTCATGCGATTGCATTGTGAAAGAAACGATGTGGAATCGACCTGAAAAGGTTGATCATCTAGCATATAAGTATTTGTGTGTATTGCAAGGTTCTGGGATCATCAACATGATAAGAAATGTGGCCATATGTCTTGGTAAAGTTGCAAACACTGTACACAGAAAGATGTATAAGGGACTACACGAACACGTGGCGTAAAAATCCTACCCTGGATTTTTACGATGTTACATGACATATTTAGAATATGAAGGCATTTGAAGAGCCATGCTTTTCAGGGAACATGTCTTATCTGATGTTCTTCCACACTTGCTTAATAAGAATGATAACGCTCACAAATTGTTTTTCACTCGGCCCAGAACTCAACCTTCTTTTTAAACGGTTGATGGCATCCAAAGGAATCAATGATATAGATACAGCGGGGGAGGCAGATGATGATTGCAGGGGGATCAAGAACGAGAGAGAAAAGAAATGATGTTGGGGAAAACAAAGTGAAAAGAACAGGATATTATAGAATCCTAGCCACAAACCTTGCCTACTTCATATGACCTTCTTCATTTTGTATTCCATTTACCTAATATACTGTAGCAAGACCAGTGACCCTCCCCCATGATACCAGTGCCTCCTCAATGAGTCATAACAATTTAATAATGAAAGGATATGGAAGTGAAAAGAATTCTATACAAAATATAACCTCGTTAAAGTACACCTAATAAGTACAAAGTCCACTTTAAAAAAGTAAATCCACACTACAAGTAGTAATTATCTATAGTAGCTCAGCTGTGCTCGAATTGAGTTATTTAATTGTATACGGGTCGTTGTGAGTATTCTATACAAAACAACCAATTCCATAATATGTGTATAAGCCTTTCTGTGGGATCGGAAGGATCCTGTATAAGCATATAAAATAGCATGAAACAATTCAAAGTAGATACACATTAAAAAAAACTCATGAAATTCACCTGAGTAGTGGGTATAAATAACGATGGCAATATGAAAGATATAGTAAATCCTTGTCAATCAATGCATCCACTTTCGGCAAAGGCGCAAAATGGTTGTTGGTATATCACAGATTACAAGACTACAAGCATCTCAAGTTTCACATCCTGCATGTGCTCCCTCTTCTTCTTCTTATTTTTCTCTCCCTTTTTCTTTTAAATATTCTTCTCTCTCCTCCCCTCTCTCTCTCTCTCTCTCTCTCTCTTTATAAAGTGCATTGCATTGTGTATGAGTGGGTGAGTATGGCTGACTGTGTTTGCAAGATATTTGAAACCGTTACGTAATATTTTTTTTTCTTCATGTATTTTTTTAATTCATTAGATTGTATATCAATGGGCCCCATTTACAAGCTTTGCTTCTCAGGAGTCCATAACATGTCATTATATTGTAATTGTACCAGTACCAGTATGATTGTAATTTTTTTAATGATTGGTTGAATGAATTGAATTGAATTAAAGTAACAACTAGTCTCCATATCTCATGTAAAAAATCGATGTAAAAAGGAGTAATGTGTATGGATGAACACAACATCACAAATCCTTTATCAATAGCCAACTAGCTGGACCTATGCCGAAATGAATTCAATGTAGAATGAAAAATGGCAGATAAAAATGTCAGAGGTAAAAATATCAGAGGTAAAAATGTTGAAGTAAATATATCAGAGGTAAAAATGTCTGAGGTTAAATATCAAAGGTACAAATGTCAGAGGTAAAAATGCCTGGGGTTAAAATGTCAAAGGTAAAAATGTCAGATGTAAAATTGCCGGAGGATAATGTTTATCTCTGGCATTTTACACCAAACCAGCTGATCCTCCTTGCTCATGCAGTCGCTCCATGCTATTACATTTTGCATCAGAAGACAATCAGTGTAGAGATATAGGCCTAATGTGAAGATACTTTAAACACAAATCATCCATATCCTGAATAGTACCACTCTATCCATATCTTTCAATTGTGCTTCAAAATAAGCTTACCAGAAAGATAAGCCTATACAAATAAAATAAGGCCTGGGTCTACATGGTTTCAAAGAAGAGATTTTGTTCCCAATTTTCTTCATTGTTTTCTTGCAAAAGAATCTCATGTCTCTTTGCAGCCAAGAAGCAATCTATAAACTCTTCCCCAAGAGCTGAAGTAATGACATCATCCATCTGGAGCGTTTCCATAACTTCCTTCATATTGGTTGGGACGTTTGCAGTGCCCGGCGGGATGTGCACTGGGTTGTATGCATTATCTATGTCTTTTACACAAGGTGGTAATGGGAGCTTCCTGTTGATACCATCCATACCTGCAGCCACGATAGCAGCTAGTGCGATGTAAGGATTGCAGCCACTGGCCCCCAGTCGGTTCTCAAGGTAGGTACCCTCGTTGCCATTGAGTTTCACTCGCACAGCACATGAGCGATTATCTATGCCCCATGTTGCATTGGATGGAGTAAAGGCCTCGAGGTATCGCTTCAGGCAATTGATGGTTGGTCCCATGAGCAAAGAGATTGCTGGGGTGTGCTCAAGGAGGCCTGCAACCCAGTGTTCGCCGACCAGTGTCAGACCTGTATGACTGCTGGCATCGTAGAGGAGAGGCGTCTTACCTTGACTGTCCCATAAAGAATGACAGAAATGACAACCGGATGCACTCACGTCAGGGTAAGGTTTGGACATAAAGGTGGCTATGAAGCCATTCTTTACAGCCATCTCTTTGATCCCTGTCTTGTAAGTATGGGCGTTGTCTGCTGATCGGATCCCAAACGCTGGTTTGTAGGTGATCTCTAATTGCCCAGGGCTGTGTTCAGTCTCTGCACATTCAACGTCGACCCCAACACCTGCTAACCCATCCAAAAAAGTATACACTATATCTTCACATGCAGCCAGGCGAACCGTAGACCTGACGTTGACAACATCGTCGATGGTCTTCCGAGATTCCTTCTCCACTAAATAGAACTCATGCTCATGCGCTGACATCAAAGAATATCCCATCTCTGTCAGCTTGTCCAGTTGTCTCCTTGCAACCACCCTTGGTTGGGCCTCAACTAACTTTCCTTTGTACGTTGGCTCAATCAGAATCCGAGCAGTTCTCTTGCTCCAAGGCAGCACTTGGTAGGTATCAAGGTCTGGGAAACAGACAGCATCAAACTTACCTACACCTGCAGAATAAGCGCTGTTCCCTATAAAGTTAGTCTGGGGATCATATCCTAGATGGCCTTTAAAGTGGAGTCCCTTCACAGCTTTCTCCTTGAAATGTCGGGCGGGGATCGTCCTGGATCTGGCAATGCCATACAGATCAGTCTGCTCAAACCTTACAAAGGCAATATCATCAGCTTCGAAACTTGAGACGATCTTCTGAACATCCATCGTTCTTTTGAAGGCTGCAAAATGATATGTAAAATTAACGAGAACTAATTACCGGTATCTTACATTAATGTGCAGTTGGAATATCCAATGATAATGTATTATCACCATGTGCTTTACCGGACTTTGACCGATTTAAAAGTGCTTTTTATGAGAAGAAATTTATTTTAAAAAAGAGTCCACTAGCGAACTCAGAAGCCACTGTGCAATATTCGTCGGTTGTGGGAAGGTATGATTTCGGACGCATTTTACTGGTTTAAAAGTTCTGTTTATGTGTGCTCTATTTCTAGAATCTGAGGCACAATTTTAAAAAGTTGGGCCCCGTTAGTGTCTATTATACGAAATACAAGATTTTTTTAGGTTGTTTTTTTTTTTTTCTTTTTTTTTCTGGGGGGGGGGGGTGGGACAGACACTATCGTTTCCCCCACAGTCCCCACCCTTAAACATTTTGGGGCGTGTTCCCCTGTACACCCCCCCCCCCCCGATTGACGGCCATGGATTAGACAGGGGCAAGGATTTGAACTTGTCTACGTCTAGACCATGGACCTCTTAGTACTACGTAGCAGATCCATGGTTAAATAAACACTGTCTACAGCAAAGCCTCTAACTAAAGTTAAAGATCAACGACATCTGCAAAACTGAAATTGAAAATATGAATGAAACTACATGTACAATTCAGCGAGTGTATGTTTACATAATTATCAGTGGCTTTTTTCACGAGAAGGCCATCATATTAATATTACAAATCATAATTGCTAAACCACTTACCTACACTACAACTAGTATAAACAGTCTACAACCTAAAATTAGACGATGTTTGCATTCCACATGACCGTATATAATATGAGCACCTTTTTTTTATCTGATATTTGGACTCTGCACCCTCAGTAGTCCAGAATTTGGCCTATTTAATTTTGATCTCCACCACACCAACGCTACCTCTCCCTACTTACTTGCTACCAGCCGATGATGGCGTGATCATTAAATTAAGACGCTCGGCTGGTGAGCATTATTATGAATCTGTTGATAACGCCATCTTCGACGGCTTGAAATCAAGTGTGGGGAAATTATAAAGGACCGTGCAGATTCTGGACTACACACTCAGTTGTGATGTTTCGTGACAGTTGTGATGGCACGGAAGTCTGGACGTGTATACGAATTGGTCCTGTCCAGTACCATCAAGAAGTTACCACCGTAGAGGAATGAACAAACACTCAGAGTGCGTCCGACCCAGTAGCGTTAGACAATATTCTTGTGGAATGTATCGCTTTTATCCCTGCCTAGCGGCCCGTGTGAGAAGTTAAGGGTCAACAACCTAAGCACACCTTGTTCGTTCGAAAGATTTTTATCATAATACATAGTATTTCATAGGTGTTTTTTTTTTTATTTGTAGCGAACACCCCTAAATCGGAGGGGGCGTCCAAAAAAGGCCCTTAAACAAGGCATATAAAGCTGAGCGACAAATATTTTTTATATAATCATCCATCCTAAGATCATTTTCAAAGATGACACCAAGGTTACGTGCACTTTTGACGGTAACCCGACACATGCTCCGCCGACGATTGCTCCGCCGACATTTACTCCGCAAAACGCGACAATTGCTCCGCGACATTTGCTCTGCGACATTTGCTCCGACGTCAAATGCTCCGCCGACGATTGCTCCGCCGACAGTTGCTCCGCCGACAGTTGCTCCGCCGACAATTGCTCCGCCGACAGATGCTCCGCCGACAATTGCTCCGCCGACAATTGCTCCGCCGACAATTGCTCCGCCGTCAATTGCTCCGCAAAACGCGACAATTGCTCCGCCGACATTTGCTCCGCCGACATTTGCTCCGCCTGAAGCGACACTTGCTCCGCCGACATTTGCTCCGCCGACAATTGCTCCGCCGACAATTGCTCCGCCTGAAGCGACAATTGCTCCGCCGACATTTGCTCCGCCTGAAGCGACAATTGCTCCGCCGACATTTGCTCTGCCGACAATTGCTCCGCCGACAATTGCTCCGCCTGAAGCGACAATTGCTCCGCCGACATTTGCTCCGCCGACATTTGCTCCACCGACATTTGCTCCGCCGACAATTGCTCCGCCGACAATTGCTCCGCCTGAAGCGACAATTGCTCCGCCGACATTTGCTCCGACGACATTTGCTCCGCCCAAAAAGTGTCCCATAAACTACAAATGCTACTAGTACTACGACAAATGCTTCGCCGACAATATTTTCTTTACACCTATTTTTTTCGTTTCTTTTTTTCTTCTTCATTTTCTGAATGCATTTCTTGAAATAATGTAGATGAAATGAAATGAATGAATGTTGATGAAGTGGGAGGAAAAAGGAGTTACCTAAAAGTCATTTCGAATATACTGAAATAACTTTCCATCTATCACTGTACGTCCCATATAATGTATACTAAACACTCATTACATGTCGTGGGAAGTTTTTAAAAAAAAGTAGAGCAGCAAGCCACATTCCCCAATACGCGCATACCTCCTAGTTAATTTCAAGTAGCTCATCAATATGTAATACCTGAAATTACCTCGATCAATGCATCTTACTAGGTAAAGCATTATACAATGTAATAGGTCATCATGGAAGTTTAGAAAATAAGTAAGGGGGATTTACCAAGTGTTGATCTTTTTAAGAGTTTTGTAAAGAAACAAAAAGATATTGAATATTTCTCAGCGAAAAAAAGGAACAAGCTTGTTTCGCATTTTAAGAAATGGCGATTTGACTTATGATACTCATGTTGATTTAACTTTTATTCCTGTGCCCCCTCACTCCCCTTTATGCACTGGAGTTCAAACTATGATTTATATGTGTACAGTGTATTTTTTTTTACTATAATGTTTTTTTATAACTTTCTTGTCCTTTCATTATTGTTAGTTGTTCTTATACATATTGGTTTTTTTGTTTGTCTAATTATTACCAATGACTTGTAAATATGTAATTTTTATAAGATTGAAAATTTAATAAACACACAAATATAAAAAAAAAAGTTTAGAAAATAAGGGCACTTATATACGTAAGGAAGAGAACCCATTCAGACGGGAAAATGAGATGGCAGCCTTTCTGCTTATTCACATTTATACAAATCATTTTGTTGCAGTTTGATGTTAGTTCTTCATGATAAGCCAATCGCTCTTCTTCCGGTGGCTTCGTGAGTCCCTTAAATTATTTAGTGAAAACAAAGTACTCGAATGAAACGGAGTGTTTTGCACACTAACATATATATATTAAAGCTACATACACTTGACTAAAGGAAAGAAACCTTTAGAAAATGGACTGGATATTATTGAAAATATTATTCTAAACAAGAATGTACTACATGATTGTATTACTTTACGTTTCAATTTCACGAGAGAAATAGAACTCGAGAGGGGAGCAGAGAAGAAGTGATGGAAATGAAAGAAGACTAATAGCATGAGAGGAAAGAAAAGAGCAAAGAAGACAAGAAAACGGTGTAAACAGGAAAAGGAGGAGCATGGGAGAGAGAGAAAGAGAGAGAGAGAGAGAGAGAGATAGCCTTGAGCTTTGGATCAGCTAATGAGTAATACATGAAACAGATTTTGAGCGGAGTAATTATCTTTCGCCGGAGAACTTGCGTAAGGAGCTATAATTTTATTTTTTATTTTTTTAAATCAAACATTATGGGGAATAGCAAAAAAACGGTTGTCTTTTTTGCTCTTTTCTTTCCTCTCATGTTATTAGTCTTCTTTCATTGAGGTAATTTCAGGTCTTACATATTGATGAGCTGTTTGAAATTAACTAGGAGGTATGCGCGTATTGGGGAATGTGGCTTGCTGCTCTACTTTAAAAAAAACAAAACTTCCCATGACATGTAATGAGTGTTTAGTGTACATTATGTGGGACGTACAGTGATAGATGGAAAGTTATTTCAGTATATTCGAAATGACATTTAGGCAACTGCTTTTTCCTCCCACATTATCAACATTCATTCATTTCATTTCATTTACATAATGTCATGAAATGCATTCAAAAAATGAAGAAAAAAAGAAAGAAACAAAAACAACCCGTGAAAAAAAAATATTGTCGGCGAAGCATTTGTCGTAGTACTAGTAGCATTTGTATTTAATGGGACACTTTTTGGGCGGAGCAAATGTCGTCGGAGCAAATGTCACCGGAGCAAGTGTCGCTTCATGCGGAGCAAATGTCGTCGGAGCAATTGTCGGCGGAGCAAATGTCACCGGAGCAATTGTCGCTTCAGGCGGAGCAATTGTCGGCGGAGCAATTGTCGACGGAGCAATTGTCGGCGGAGCAATTGTCGGCGGAGCAAATGTCGTCGGAGCAATTGTCGGCGGAGCATATGTCACCGGAGCAATTGTCGCTTCAGGCGGAGCAATTGTCGGCGGAGCAATTGACGGCGGAGCAAATGTCGGCGGAGCAAATGTCGGCGGAGCAAATGTCGGCGGAGCAAGTGTCGCTTCAGGCGGAGCAAATGTCGGCGGAGCAAATGTCGGCGGAGCAATTGTCGCGTTTTGCGGAGCAATTGACGGCGGAGCAATTGTCGGCGGAGCAATTGTCGGAGGAGCAATTGTCGGCGGAGCATCTGTCGGCGGAGCAATTGTCGGCGGAGCAACTGTCGGCGGAGCAACTGTCGGCGGAGCACCTGTCGGCGGAGCATTTGACGTCGGAGCAAATGTCGCGGAGCAAATGTCGCGGAGCAATTGTCGCGTTTTGCGGAGTAAATGTCGGCGGAGCAATCGTCGGCGGAGCATGTGTCATGGAACCCTTTTGACAGGTTGTATCGGAACATTAGCAATTTCGACAGATGGTAAATGGGAGGACTTTCTGAATCGAGATCAGGGCTCAAATTAATTTTTTGTCCACGGGGGCTCTTCCCCCGAAAAAAGAGCCCCCGTGAGCCTTCTCACGAGGGCTCTTTTATTACTGACGGGGGCTCTTTTTTATACAAATATCCATCGAATTGGTACCTTTGATACTCCTCAATTATTTGCTATTTCATCATTATCATTTCAATCAGCATTTTCCCTCTTACAAATTTACAAGCTACATAGCTGTTACTGGCCTGTGTATATAATATATACGCATAGCAACACTGATCTTTATGATGTCTTTAACGTGACATATCTTCTTCTCCCCTTGCAAACGAAAAAGAAAACATGGTCATTAAAAGGGATTAAGCGACACATAATGATTGTGATTCAAATTGATGCGAATATTTGTTTGAATAAGCACTATTATTCACCCTAATCATTTTTGTAAAAACAACTTTTACAAATCTCAGCCATGCTTACTGAGTTGAGACGTTCCATTCAATTTAAAATACCCATTACATAATACACTTCTCCTAATCTCAAAGTGATCTTACAGCACAGTGGCAGAATTGCATGGCTGAGATTTGTAAAAGTCGTTTTTACAAAGAAGATTCTGGTGAAAAGCATTGCATATTCAAAAAAAATCCTTGCATCAATTTGAATCACAATGATTATTTGTCGCATGGTCCTTTTATTAAATAACCTTGTTTTCTGTTTTGTTTGCATAGGGAGAAGAAGCTATGTCTCGTTAAGAAATCATAAAGATCAGTTGTATTATGCGTATATACATATGATACCAGAACAAATGTTGATTATCAGAATGTCATTTTGGAATACCTCTATACAAATTCAACATTGTCTTTAGCCCGTATTAGTATTAGTATGATCCAATATAAAGCTATTATTCTTTATTTAATTCAGTATAATGCTTTTCCTCAAAAATAGTTTTGCTATTTTTTTAGGATTGAGACGCTAAGAAATGGTTTAAATGTACATTACACGAACCCTGAACCATTGCAAAATGATGGTGGTTCTCTCTCTCTCTCTCTCTTTATTTTAATCATGCATTATCAACTACATATAAAGCGGCAACCAAAAACTTAGGGTTATCTGAGATAGGTGAAAGTAAGAGTTAAAAAGAAAGTCATGCTAAAACGGCGCTTCACTTTCCCCCCGCCCCTTGAAAAAAATAAAATAGATTAGTAGTCGTCCTCTCCAGAATCCCCCTCCCCCTCCCCCCCCCCCCCGCTTAAATATCACATTTTCACTTGGCAGCCCAAGGGGGCCGGGGGGTGGGAGGAGGGGGTTAAACCCCCTACCCCCCCCCCCCCCCCGCCGTAGATCTGCCCATGTTATCATTCCACGCAGGGGTTGCATCCTAACATAACATCCTCGTAAAAAAAAATTCGCATTTCGTCCCCCCCCCCCCCCCCGGTCATTAACAGAAATCGCCGCCCCTGATTCCACGACATTTTGGTCTTCCTCTTCTCCTCAAAAGGGACTTTTAGATTTGCGTGTTACGTCCTTTTAAGGCACAGGCAATCACAATCATGTGACGTCCTTTTAAGCACTGGCAGTGCCTTAAAAGGAGGTCACACGTTGCAGTCCACGTTCTCATCGTGCAAATCTAAAAGTCCCTAATATTGATTTACTGGTCGAGGTTCATTATTTGCTGACAACGAAAAACTTCTCCAGGCCATGACCATGTTTCTGCCCTTGCCCGATCGCCTCCAGCTCCAGCAGACATGGCGCGGCAGCGTGCACACGCACCGCTACTAACGGCGCAGTAGGCCTATAACCACTGCTGACGGCGGCACTGCACTGCGAGCTGAATCGGTAATAATAGGCCTACTCATAAAACGAGAAATCTTGCACGCTAATCTTAGTTCCATTTCATTGGTTTAAGGTTTGAAAATTGAAACTCAATATTGTGTTAAAGTTATAACAAAAAAGATTATCTTTATTTTATAATTCCACCGGGGCGATTTTTAATTTTGCAATCGCCCCCGTGAGCAACCTGACGGGGGCGATTTTGTAGCTCACGGGGGCGAATCGCCCACCGCCCCCGTGTATTTTGAGCGTTGATCGAGATGTTACATGTATAACCTCAGTTTTATCCTCATTTAACTTCAAATCATTAGCAGTGGACCAAGCTTTGATAACATTTATACATCTTTCAAGTTTAGTAATAACAGAATGGTCGGAATCACGTTTCAAAACAACATAAACTTGTGTGTCATCTGCATAATCATTCGGCCTAAACCATGCGCTTCAATAATATCTTCAAGTGGTGCAGAGTACAGAGTAAATGATAAAGGGCCGATGACGGATCCCTGAGGAACACCTTCAAGTGGAACATGAGGTTTGGATAATGAGTCATTAATGACAATAGATTGTGAACGATTCTTAAAGTATGTTTATGTAATTAAAAGTCCGAAACATGGGATGCCTTTCGCCTAAAAATTGTTACGGTCGATCGTATACTTCAACTTAAAGATAAACTTGAGTTCTGGTAAAAGAAGAAAATGAATTCTCATAAAATCTAACGAAACTTAAACTG
This sequence comes from Strongylocentrotus purpuratus, assembly GCF_000002235.5. NCBI lineage: Eukaryota > Metazoa > Echinodermata > Echinoidea > Camarodonta > Strongylocentrotidae > Strongylocentrotus > Strongylocentrotus purpuratus. The sequence continues at coordinate 32,493,019 of NW_022145601.1, read as the reverse complement.
AATGTTCAAGATTACAAATAAATGTCATGTGCCAAACAATTTTGGAAGAAAGTGTACACTGGCTGAGTAATGAGCATAGAAAGATAAGGAAATCAGGGTAGTACTAGCCCCGACACCATGTGTGTTGTCCCATATACATCTTTCTGTGTAAGTGATTGTTACTTTACCAAGACTCTGCCGAATTTATGATGAGTATGATGACTCCAGAACCTTGCATTACACACCATTACTTATATGATCAACTTTTCTGATCCATTCCACACCTTTTCTTTCACAATGCAATCGCATTACCAGAACTCAAGTTTATCTTTAAGTAGAACAATGCACACTATGATTGCTGGAAAGCTGGGCACGACTCAAGCATTACTCAATTTTATTTCAGACTTAAACAATCTAATCCTAAATTTTACAGTAATGACAGTTGTACACCGAAGATAATGAGGCTTGTTTGAGGTCTATATCTGATCGAAGGAGAATCATTACAGTTTTAAAAAACAGAGCCGCCAGTGCACCCAATTTGAAGAAATTTGAAGGAAACTCTCAAAATGCTCCTTACATGTTCTTTCTATTCGTATAAATTGTTATGACGTTTGAAAATACATTATGGGTATATTTTTGCTTTCTATGGATCCGTACAACATGGCAGAGCTTTAGGGTCTTGCAAATCCCTGCCGGGGGTTCCAGGCGGAGCCCCAGGACCCTCTCGAGTTTTAGCAATTTATAACCTTTTAGATGACCATCTTGAGCGGTGGAAACTCACACTCTCTCCTAGGGACAATTTTATACAACAGCGGGTTATCCTTTCTTCGCTGCATACAGCAAGAAATTATTGTGTAAATGATAAAACCAAAGTCCACAGGAGTGGTTGTTAAAAGCTTAAACCCCATAAACTGTCTTGTCTTGGAGCCACTCTTATATTTATTAATGGGGTCCATCGCTTGATATTTAAAATGCACTGCCCATTATGTCCTCTTTTTGAAGACCACAAAAAACCCTCAGATTAGGCAGCATGTAGCACACAACGTACACAACGTTTAATGGGATGATGCCCACATCATTCAGTTTGAAACGCACTTCTGGTCAAGAATGGTAAAAGAATCCATCTGAATAAAAAGGATAAATCCTTCACCGAATAGGGATTCTTGCTTTGCATTGTTACCTTTCTTCGCTCTAGTGATCTCGAGGCGTCAGACAGCAATAAATTGTGTAACTGATAAAAGGTCCACGGGAGTGGTAGTAATAAAAATCAAACTCTCTTCAATTGTATACAACAAAAGGTTGTCTTAGGAACACTTACATTGTATATATTTACGCATGGTGTGTAGGCAGGGGCGTCTCCAAATGGTGGGGGGGGGTGTGGGGTGCGACCCCCCCCCCCCCACCGGTCAAGATATTGTCGGTAAAATTGCGCTGCCGTCGGGAAAAAAAGAGAAAAGGGGAAGGGAAAAAAGAGAGGGAAAGGGAATGAAAAGAAAAAAAGAAAAGGAAAAAAAGGAAAGAAAAGAAAGAGAAAAAAGAAAAAGAGGGAGGAGAGAAAAGAAAGGAAAAGAAAGAAAAGAAAGAGAAGGAAAAAAAGAAGAAAAAAAGGAGAAAAGGAAAACAAAAGAAACGGGGGATGAAAAAGAGGAGAGAGAGCGGAGGTAAGAGCCTAAGAGAGGAGGAGTGGGAGTAAAAGAGAGAGGGGGTTTGTTGGGTGGAGTCGTCTCGTCGAGGGAGCAAGAAAGACACGGGTAAATATGTTGCTGTGTCGGGTCAGCTGGGTGACACGACATTTGCTCCTGCGACAATTGCTCCGGGCTTTATTTCGTCTAAGATGTAGGGTTAGGGTTAGGGTTTCAATAGGGTTTTATGTTAGGTTTAGGGTTAGGTTTAGGATAGGGTATAGTGTTGAATCCAGGGTTGAAGTTAGCCATTCGATTAGTGTATGAAATTTACAGCGGAGCAATTGTCGCCGGAGCAAATGTCATGGAATCAAAATCTGATTTGATCGGTTCCTTAATTCTCCTAACTATATTATGACAATTTCATTACAGTTTAGGTGAATGAAAATCGTCACAAAGCAATGAATTGGCTTTATATACCATTTCAGTCATTTAAGTGTTGAAACATTTTTTAAAGCCTGTCCGAGTGTAATTTCATGGAAAAACGGTTATGAAAATTCAAAAAAATGATTAGGAGAGTTTACTGTTAGAGGGTGTTAACCAGTGACGCCTTCAAAGAATATCATAAATAACTTTGTGGTTTGACATTTTGTTTCAGGATTTTTTGCATGTTACAGGGTTGGTACAGTAGTAGGCCTAACATTTTATACAAAAGTTACGCAGTTTTTTCATCAACCTTCATCAATGTTACTGAGTCACTTTAAAGCCACACTGTCCTACTAGTAGCTACTTGCTCCCTCTATATAAAAAAAAACCAATGCCTAATCGGTGACCATTGGTCCCCCATGATCCTCTTTTTCGTATGTTTATTGAGAGCTGAGTTGATGAGATAACCACCTGTCCAGTGACCTTGCAGGGTGTTCTAATCCCTCCTATCATAGACCTACCACCAACTAGTACAGATAAGCTTTTAGGAAGATACCGAGTTTTGTTAGTGTCAAGGAATTTTAAAGAAAACTTTGAGCTCTAGTTACAGTGGCGGTTCCAGGTGGAGATCTTAAAAAAGAAAGAAAGGAAGAAAAAGAAAAAGAGAAGAAGAGAGGAGAAGGAAAGAGAAGGGGGAAGTAAAGAAAAGATATGCAAATGAAATAAAAATGGCTACTCCGAGTAACAGGTCGGCAACGTATTAAATAGGATGGAAACCAAAATCCCAGCGCAAGTTACGCGTGTTGCCTGCATCAACGTATAAACCACTGCCTGATCCGGGGGAGGGGGCGAATCAGCCGCGGCCCTCCTTTGTTGGTGACCTAAAAAATGGAGATGGGAAAAGGAGAGAATGATGGAAGGACGAAATGAGAAAAGAAAAGAAAATAATGTAAAAGAGAAGAAGATAGAGGATGGAGGAAAAGGAGAGCGACTGCAGAGAGAGGAGGAAGAGAGAGAGAGAGAGAGAGAGGAGGAGAAAAAAAAGGAAGAGCATGAAACTTAAATTTACACTTACAGATTAAATTTCATCTGGCCCGGTCCCACTGCACTTACGGATGCAAAGAGGATGTAAAACGTAACAAAATCTTGCCATCCGTTGGAAAACGCTATGCATCCGCTGTGTACTCATTGCATACGTGTTTCATACGCTCTATCCATCGAGCATCCGTCCACTGTGATTTCCTCCGCGCAAAAAGTTTTGAGCTGCACAAAACTTTTAGAACGGATGAACTTCCGCCGTGTACGATGTTAATCCGCGACAAATACGAGCAACACACGTTCTATGTCCGTTATCATCCGTTAAACGTCCGCTGTATCCTCTCTGCATCCTCTGGGCATATTCGCAACTCACATCCGCTGCAGCAGAAAACGGAAAGAGGGAGGAAAGATGGTACATGGAACGTCTATACATCGTTAGTAGCACGGGAATAGAAAGGATGTAAGCGTATGCATCTCGTATAAAGTATTCAAAGCTGCCATCCACTTCCATCCGCTTTCATCCGCTAGGCTTCCGATGAACATCCGTTTAACATCCCCGCTACATACTACCCACGTCCGTTATTTTCCGTTCTGTTTTCGCAAATTTTCGCAAATTTTGTCCATTTCTGGAGCGAATGAAAACGGATGGAGCCACCCTCGAAATTTTGCTCATCCGCTGTGTCCTTTATGCATACGTTTTGTGTCCATCGGACAGTGGGACCGGGCCATTTATCTGCGGACGAACGTACAACAATACGAAAGCAAAAGTTTTATTAAATTGTCTTTAAGAGAGAAATAGAGGTTATTTCTTAATTGAAATGGAAAGGGGCTATGTGACTTTCAAGGCGGGAAATTACAATTTCTATCGCTCGTGACGAGTATTTTGAACTTCATATTCTTTTTTTTTTTTTGATTTGTGAACTTCCTGGGACTCCGCCCCAAGACTCCCGGCAAGGGCTCCCCCCCTCCAAACAGGGGCGTCGCTAGACCTTTTTCAGTGGGGGGGGGGGGGGGGGTTAGAGGCCAACGATGACCGACAAAACTAGCCACCATTACCGACAAAATTAAATGTGCCAATATCTACAAATTTAACCCTATAAACCCGAGGCCGAAGGCTAAATTGTTATTCCTATGGACTATCTATTGGACTTGCGTATGCGCAAATGGTCATTTTCCTCGACGACATAAATATACGAATGATTTCGTCAACTAAGTCAGCATCATAGCTATATATATTTTAATGCAGGCGCGGAGTTAGGATCTTATTTTAGGGAGGGGCGGAAGTGAGCATGCGAATCACTTAGCGAGCGCTCATTAGGGGGGTGTGGGTGATAGGCCTCCCGCGCGAAGCGCGGAAGCTTAGACGTTTCCTTAAATTATTGGGAAAAGAAGACGATTTGCTGAACCGTTCTTGACTGTTAATCCTTGTCTGAATTCAGTTCTTCCCCTCCCGCTCAAAGCGTGGAAGTTTTGGATTTTCATTAAATTATAAGAGAAAGTAGACGATTCGTTCTCCCGTTTGCGACTTTTAACCCTCATTATTTTGTCTGAATTCAGTTTCCCTCCTCCCGCGCGAAGCGCGGAAGCTTTGACGTTTCCATAAATTATGAGAGAAAGCAAACGATTCGTTGTACCGTTCTCGACTCGTCTAAATGAAGTTTTCCCCTCCCGCGCAAAGCGCGATATTTTTTGGCGTTTCATCAAAATATAGAGAAAGGAAGACGATTCGTTGTATCGTTGTTGACTCTTAATCCTTGTTTGAATTCAGTTTCCCCGAAAATTTTAAACCTCGGATTTCTTTAGTTGATATATAGGAAAGTTAAACAACGAGAAAATACAAGTATTGTAGTTGAAGTCGTCGCAGCGGATAACAAGTCACAGTTCGAAGGGACAATAGACATCTCACCGACTTCAAAATCCTGCATTGAAATAATACACGAGGATCGAGCAAGAATACCGACGCAGCTGACGATTCCATGACATTTGCTCCGGCGACAATTGCTCCGCTGTAAATTTCATACACTAATCGAATGGCTAACTTATCCTTGATAATGGTTTTTTTTCACTCAAACTTTCAGATTATATTTAATTTTACATTTAGCATTAAAGTCACTACCTCAATTGGCAACATTTTCTCTCATCTGGTTATCCGCTATCATAATAGTTTCAGTTCGGCTGTAGTTTGCAGGCACAAACCCTGGTCAGTCGTAAAAGAGAGTCTGCACTGTAAGACTACCATAGTCCATGTACTCTAGCATATTGACACAACCAGTAGGTAGCTGGGCTAGGCTTCTCTCAAGGCACAATGATTATTGATAAAATGTCAAATTAGGGTCTTTTCCGGCAGACTAGTTCGGCTGCGCGCACTCGAACAAGAGTTCACCCGGGGTCAAGTTGTATGAAGAGTAAAGCCTTCGGGGATTTGACTAGACTGACCACAGACGTAATTTGACCCCTGGATCGGAGGTACCGCATTCATGATCTCCTAAATAGGGGTACTTTTCACGCAACAAAGTCCCGCTCGTAATACACAACAAAAATCGGCCCGTATTGACTTTACACACCGGACTTAGGCCATTAAAAATATATAAATGTTTAGCGTCCCCGCCCGCTTCCTTTTTGGGGGCCGCCTCCTATATTTTTTTTTTTTTTTTTGAATTTTTGAATTTTTTTTGAATTTTTTTTGTTGAATTTTTAAAAAAAAAAGAAAAAAAACATGAAAAACACTGCGAAAATGGATCTATTTCTGTGTAAAAAAAAAAAAAAAATGTCGGCGGCCATCTTGAAAAATAGCCCGACTGTCAGGGAATATGTACCGAGCGGCTATTTTGGGCCTCCTCCTTCCTATTTTTCGAAAAAAAACAGGACGCTAAACATGTTTTTTTTTTTATTTGGCCTTAGGGGGGTGTTTCCAAAAGGAGGGAACATCATACGCGTACCCCAAATAACACTGAGCGGGGGGGGGGGGGGGGGGGGGGGGGGTGACATCGTACAAGGTCATTCGAAAGGGCGCATTATACAGCTGTATCTCTACTAGGTAGCCTAACAGAATGCCGGAATATGCGCAGTTTGACTAGCTGGCTGGAATGCCATCGGTTTAATTTCGCTTCGAGCAGTTTGCAGCCACATTTCTGTATAGTCTAGTCCTCGCAGGTATTTTTTATTACAACTAGGAGTCTATGATAATTCCCTACACTCATTATCCAAGCTGCCGAAGATGGCGTTATTAACTAAATCATATACGCCCCACCACCCCCCCCCCCCCCCCCCCCACAAAAAAAAAAAAAAAAAAATCCAAGATCGGTTGAAGTTTTGTAGAACCCTCCCAAGGACGTCAATCAATAATGTATGTGGCCCCTCCCCCCCCCCCTCCAACAAAACAAAACAACATCAACTTACTCTGGCTGCGGCCTTGGGGGGGGGGGGGTGGTTTCATCAAGCCTCAAAGTCTCACTGCACTACTTGTAGCTACTTGCTCCCTCTTTATAGAAAACTTCCCCAATCGGTGGCTGTTGGTCCCCCATGATCCTCTTTTTCTTATGTTAATTGAGAGCTGAGTTAATGAGATAGCCACATGTCAGTGACCTCGCTGTGTGGCATAATCCAGTAGTATCGACGGTCTTTAAATGAATATGAAAATCTTAAACGTATTAATGATATCGAATACCACTATTATAACATTTAAACATAAGGCTATATAATCATTGAACAAAATCTGCAGATTAATTATATATATTTATATTGTTTAATACGGTTGGCATGAGTGGCAATGAAAAGTTAATGTTGTTAAATCGTCCTTGTTTTACAGTATGCATCATCAAGTTTGTTTGCTTGAAATTATAGCAGTTTGCTGCGGTGTTTTATTTTTTCTTGTCAATTCACACGCTAAAGCAAATATCGATGACTTTGCATTTTCTAATTACTCAATAGTCAATACGGTAAAGTAAGTACATCAGTTACTATCAGCTCATGCAAAAATAATTTTAAAAATATATTATTGCTGAATCATGCATGTATGTGTACGTTCATTTGTGTAAAAACTGCGGGTAAATAAAGATTACATATTTCACTAAATTTATTCTTATAAGTAATACAAACAAAGGAGAAACACAATACCACGTATATCGTAGAATCATTTTTGCCATGCCAAGTTGTTTATAATTTGTATTACTTTTATTATGTTGTTATACTCTTGTTATGTGTTCTTGTGTGCATTTTTTGTTCAACATCGGTTAAAGATAGATTTCAATTTAAAAAAATGACGTTAAATCTAGACTTTTTACATTATTGTTAAGGCTTTTCTTTTTACGATTGTTGGAATCCCGGGAAGATAACATTGAACAAAGTTGCTAAATTTTCATGACTTTTACAAAATCCTCATGATTTTTTTATTCACTAGATTTAGTGATTAATTCTGAATTGAGAAATGGAAGTATAAAAATTGATTTGTTTATGTTTATTTACTATATTATACAAATAAGGGATACATACAAATTTAAAGTTGAGGAGAGACCTTCATTTTTATTTTATCAGTCCCGTGTTTATATCAGTTTTAACGTTTAAATTGCAGTTGGCCAGTTGCGAAAATTTACGAAAAGCAAGAAATAAGAAAGAGAGAGAGATAGAGAGACGGAAGAGAGGAGAGGAGGGAAATGAAAAAGAACACAAAAACCTCCCACACCCCTGCTCGGTCGTTATGCTCTATCAATCCCCTCTCATCTCACTCACCAGGTTACATCAACGAGTCCAACACCAGACCGGCAAGAGGCGGGGGGGGGGGGGGGGGGGGGGAGGGTTATCCCGGTGACCTTTTGCATATGGAAACTGAAGACCATCTTAAAATGGTCCTCTTTATAATGTCTTACGAAAATCATTTGCTGAGATCCAGGACAGCTCTTCAAGGTTCAAGGTTTATTTTATTTATTTCTTTCACAACATTTTTACATATAATAATAGAACAAAAAACAGCATAAGAAAACAAAAAAAAATTGAAGTGCAATTTTAAGTCGATATATAATCCAAATGAAAGAAAGTGGAGACCTTAGAAAAGCTGGGCTTGTAATCCATCAATGTTTCACTTTTTAAAATGTTTCAAAGTTATCAAAACTACACATGATTAAATATGGGGGAAATATTTACAAAAGGGATAGCTTGAAATTTGAAAAGGAGAGGATAAAAATATACACAGGGATAGCTCGTCTCGACAGATGGTTTATCTTCCTTAAAATCGATCTTAAATTCGAAATCAATTCTAGTTGATGCAATACCCCCTGGACTATATGGCCCAGCCTAAGAGCCAAAATTGCTGAATCATTGTATAGTTGAATGCACTTGCATGTACTTCGTGTACACATGGTATAGGCAGGGTCCATCCTTTGTGCCAATTGTATGAACGCGTGCGGCGTAAACACAGCCAAATCTTATATAACATCAACACGTAACGAGCTTATTTAATAACAACTTTGCGTGCAGAGAGCAGCACAAGAAAGACAGAGTTTTAATAGCATAACAGCCAGCTAAGATCAGCATCATGGCTTCTGAGAAGAAACAGACAGTGGATCCTTCATGGAAAGACAGTATAACGAAGAAAGGTGAATTTAAACGTCATGCCTCGGTGTTCCGAAACTGGATCACCGCTGACGGGGAGTTCCAGGCGGAGAAAGGCCGCTACCATCTCTACGTCTCCCTGGCCTGCCCGTGGGCTCATCGCACCCTTATCTTTCGGAAACTGAAGGGGCTGGAGGAGGTCATTGGAGTCACCGTCGTGGACTGGTTTCTCGGGGATAAAGGATGGTTTTTCTCTGACGATAAACCAAAGACGTCGCTCGACACGGTTAATAACTGTAAAACTTTGAGGGAAATTTATCAAAAAGCAAACCCGGAGTACGCAGGACGTGTGTCTGTGCCCGTCTTGTGGGACAAGAAAAATAAGACTGTCATCAACAATGAATCTTCGGAAATCATACGCATGCTCAACAAGGAATTCAACGCCTTCACAGCCACCAAGGACCAACAAGAGTTAGATCTCTGCCCTGCGGATCTGCTGAAAGAAATCGACGAAGTCAACTCCTGGATCTATGACAACATCAACAATGGTGTGTATAAATGCGGCTTTGCAACAACCCAGGAAGCTTACGACGATGCTGCTGTAAAGGTCTTTGCCGCTCTTGATAGAGCCGAGGAGGTGCTATCCAAATCCCGGTACCTGTGTGGAGATAGACTGACAGAAGCCGACATCCGACTCTTCACTACCCTCATAAGGTTCGACACTGTCTACGCCCATCATTTCAAGTGCAACAAGAAGCGGATCGTTGACTACCCGAATCTCTGGGGCTTTACACGTGATATCTTCCAGACTCCAGGAGTAAGTGAGACTGTAGATCAAGAACACATCCAGAAACACTATCAAATGAGCCATGAAAGTATTAACCCTACTCGCATTGTGGCTATCGGACCTGATCTCGACTTCGAGAGTCCACACGGCAGAGATATCAAATTCCAGAAATAGGCTGGAATTTCGTTTTCACGTAGGTTTCACAACCGTTTACGGTTGTTTTCCAGTTTAAATGCTATATGGTAACCTCCCACCCCCCCCCCCCCATTTTTTTCAATGGCAAGTTGTGAAAGGATTTTGTAAATATTTTTTTTAAGAAACGATCCAGACAGAACAGGAATTATCCTTTTTGATTCAGTCGAAATAAAGATACTGCAATTTGCAGATGACGCAACATTTTTTGTTAAAGGTAAAGACCAGTATTGGAAACGCCCCAATTTCAAAAAATGAAATGGAAGCTCTCATTACCAATCATGTGAAAGAATATGTTTTGACTCATACATGATAAAAAATTTGCCGGGAAACCGCCTACTAATTCATATATTTGATAAATTTGTTTCTCTCATGGTCTGTGAGAGATATAGGGTAGTCCCATATACATCTTTCTGTGTATAGTGCTTGTAACTTTACGAAGAATGGGCCAAATTTCTTATCATTTTGATGATTACAGAACCTTGCAGATGCTAGATGCTAGATGATCAACCTTTTCTGATCGATTCCACAACGTTTCTTTCACAATGCAATCGCATGACCATAACTGGTCTTTACCTTTAAAGACACAAAATCTTTAAAGAAAGCTATAAAGCAGATAGAACATTTCGGTTTATTTTCTGGTTTAGAGCTGAATAAATCAAAGAGTTCCGTAGTTAACATAAATTGAGACACCATTGGTGAAAACATTTATGGCATTCCATGGACCTACTCTGATGTTAAAATATTTGGGGTTCATTTTGGGAAAAATGAACAAAACCTAATAAATCTTAATTGGAAACCCAAAATATAACTTTTTCTGGTAAAATAACTATAATCAAATCATTTCGTGTTTCTCAAATTATGTACAATGCTCAAATGATTTCCATGCCGGAAAATGTAATGAAACTCATTGATTCTTTACTTTATACATTTTTGTGGAATGGAAAAAAGCACAACATAAAAAGAAAAGTGGTTTGTATGAGTAATGAGTATGGAGGTTTAAAAATGGTTGATTTGAATATTCTGTTACAAAGTTTTATATTAAAGTGGATATTGCACTATTCTCCCACGAAAACTCAAAGTGGAAAAAGATAATTGATGGTTTCTTTAAAAAAGTGGGCAATTTACAATACGTGTTAAATAGTAAATGTACAAAAGATGATATGAAGTTTTGTTTAAAGAATATAAAAATGCCCCAATATTACAAGAATATGGTATATACTTGGTTTGACTTTAAAGAGATAGTAGAAAGTAAGACGCCAATTGATTTTCAATGTACTAATGTTAGAAGTGAAAACATATGATTCAACTCAAATATAAGAGATCATAACAAAAATGTATTATTTATTAAAAAATGGTTCGATGTAGGCCTTTTGAAAATTAATGATGTCGTAAAAAACTCTAGATTTATGTCTTTGAGAGAAATTGATGAAAGTTTTGAGAAAAAACATGCTTCTTTGTTTCAAGAATATTACATCATATTAAATGCGATTCCCAAAGTTTGGAAACAGAATATGTTGAGACAGGTACATATATATGATGCGACACAAGAAGAAGATAAAGGTATCATGAAAAATGTTTTAATGAATGTTAACACTAAACGAAAGTGTAAGTTTTTTTTACTCTACGTTGTCTATTCATTCCATTGTTAGACCTCCAATCGAAGAGAAATGGGAAGAATTGTTAAATAGTACAGAACAAATCGACTGGAAAGTCATATGGTCATTTAATTTACAAGCTATGAAAGAAAACAAAATATCAGAATTCAATTTTAAGTTATTACACAACTTATTACCAAATAGGTATAATTTATTCAAATGGAAATTGTGTAACAATCCCTTATGTTTATATGATGTTCAGTTACACGACAATCTCCATTTATTTGTAAAATGCAAACACACAAGATTGTTTTGGTTAAAATTTGGAGACATAATTCGAAAATTTTACAATGTTAACCCGTTGACTACTGAATTATCTTATTCCGATAGGCTTAACGCAGGGACCACCAGGTTCCCGTAAGCAATGGGTAAATTTTTCTTTTGACAAGTTCGTTTCAATTGAAGGTTATAACTTGAAAAACAAAATATTTAAAGGTTTAAATTTTCTTATCATATATGCAAAATACGCAGTTTATTTAACATATATGCAAGCAGAAAATCGCAAACTCATGTTTCATGAAGTCTCTATTCTTTGTATTTTCAAAAGATTAATCCACAACCGATTAAAGATCGAAAGGAACTGTAAAACAAAAAAAATCTATACATTTTTGAAAACACTGTTATTCAAGAAAACGAAACATGTTTTATTTGAGCTATGTTAAGATGCTACGATGTTATTTCAATCGCTTGTGTATGATTGTTTGATTTTTTCAAAAGCATATATTTATCAATAAATTCATTTTACAAAAAAAAGAAAAAAAAAAAAAGGTGAAAATCAAAACAACAAAAAAGTTTGTTTCTGTGACACATGCGATGTATAGATTAGAAGGGACATAAGTTTGCTTGAAATTATAGCAGTTAGCATCAGCAGTTTATTATTGTTCTTTTCTTGTCAACTCACACGCTAAAGCAAATATCGGTGACTTTGCATTTTCTAATTACTCAATAGTCGATACGGTAAAGTAAGTACACCATTTACAATCGGCTCATGCAAAAAAAAAAGTATATATATTTTTGCTGAATCATGCATGTATGTACGTACATTTGTGTAAACACTACGGCTGAATAAAGATTTCATTTTTTTTTTTAAATACTAATACTAAATTTGTTCTTTAAGTAATGCTACGGTCACAAATGTTCGTACGAATCTCCCTGTTTTTACGAATTTCAGAATTCTTAGAGATTCGTAGACGGTACATAGTTTCTTACGTCCTTCTTACGGAGTTCGTACTAACGCCGTTTAATTCGCGAGAAGAACTTAAGGCCTTCTTGAGAAACGTAGTGATTTTCGGTTATACAATGGCCCTAGAGTTCGTACGTTTTTCGTAAGAACGCCTTGAGTTCTTCTTACGTCAGACTTACGGCCATCTTACGAGTTTTGATCTCGCAAGGTGGTCGTACGTATAACTCACGGCATTCACAAGTCATTCGTAAGAAGATCTTACGATTTTTTTAAATATTTGGTCGGGTTGCAAAAAAAGCCCTGCTGTATACGGTCGAAAATTTGAGTGTTGAAAGTTTGATATTTGACGATGGCAGTATTGCCAAGAAGACTACAACTGCAACTGCAACTCTATCAAGTGATTCTTGAACTTACTGTTTTTTGTTCTCCATATTTTTCCCTCCACAGGGATTTTATTGATTTTCATTGGAAACAAATTAACAAATATATATTCAAGGTAATTTACATTTATAACATTAATACAATTGGTTTAGTACAATCACATAGCAGATGTATAACTGTTTCAATCTGTTCATTACAAAACGTACATTCTTTTCTTGGGACTAAATTCATTTTAAACAGTAGATCGTTCGTATATAATATGCGTTGCAAAACTTCAAACTGAAACCATCGTAAGCCCACATCAATGGTAAAATTAAATCCAATAGAACAATATGTTTCCCAACTCTTATCATTCAGGTCGAAATACACGTTTACATAGTCCTTTTCTTCTCTTTAAAAAAGTTGCATAGATATGTAAACATCCTTTAATACATTTCATAACAAATGTCATTGTACATGTATCTGAGAAAAGAGGTTGTGGCACCATGTTAAAAAATAGTACAATTGTTAAACCCTTGTCTAATTACATCGCATAATCCACGATAAAAAAGAAAATTTATTTGAATATTATACTTTTCTTGGAAATGTTTCAGAGAGAAAAAAAAATCACCATTTGTCTCTAAAATATCATTGACAAAGCGAACTCCCTTTTGACACAATTTTATATTATATATTGAGCTATTACCTATTTTAATGTAATCATTATTCCATAAGGGTTGGCAAGAAATGTTATCACAAGAGCGTACTGTAAGCCATGAACATTTCTTTCCAAAAAAGGTTCTTTGTTTTACCTGCCAGTTCCCGAAAATAATTGTTTCCCGAAAATAATTGTTTACTGTTAGCATATCTGTTACTTCCTTTATTATAAAAGCAGCCATGTTCACCGAGGAAGTCAACAAGTTTTTGCTCTGTGGTGGCATCAAAGTCATACTTCTCCTTTCTTAGTTTCCCCGTTGCCTCATCTTCATCGCTATCAAACTGCCGTCTTGATGGTTCTCCCTCCTCGTCGTCATCGTCTTCATCTTCCATCGCCTCCTCCCGGTCGCTTTCGATGGCTTGATATTATTGCTTGATATTATTGTTGCTGCTCTCCTCCTCTTTCTCCTTCCTCCTCATCTCTTTACGTTTGTTACGTTTATCTACGTTACGTTTGTTTCCCTTTCCTCTCTTTCCTCTAACGGATTTCCCCTTTGGTCCCATATTTCTTCGACAGGGGGGCACCCTCGACGACACTATGAACAGGCGCACTGGAAGCAGTTTAGGATTGGGGGTGGGGGGGGGGGGGCAAACATTTCAGGGGCTCACCTTCCAGGGGCAATGGCGTAATGAGCAAAAACGTTTGGAAGGGGGAGCAGAAGAAAAATCTGCATCACCACCACTCTTACTCGTAAATTCGCGTGGGGTCGAGGGGCTGAGCCCCCGGAAGCTCAGAGGTTTTTAGATATTTAACTACGGTCAGATAAGCATCCAGGGGACCGCCTTAGGGCCCTTAGTGGGGTCCGAGGGCGGAGCCCCTGTAAGCTCTTGAGTTTTAATTAGGCATTTAATTACGGTCAGATCAGCATATTTTGATACCTTATTTGTGACATTGGCAGGTCACTTATTTTTTCTCTCTTTCTTTCTTTTTCTCTGTAACATACTTTTCAAAAAGTGAGGGGGCTCGAGCCCCCGAGCCCAGCTGTTCTGCAGGCCCTGACATGAAGGCTTTAAATAAGCATATTTTTCGCCCGACTGTAAATTTGGGAATTTCTAGTTTTCCAACAAACGTATCAAAAGGTATGACTTACAAAAAAATTGAGAAAAAATACCGGAAATCATATCTTTTCAGTAACATTTGTAAATCACTGCAGGGTATCGAATAAGAAATAACAATAAAATCAGTCCGCCAGCGTTCAGGGGCTCATGTCTTCTCACCCCAATACCAAAATACACAAATGCTTTCCCATCCTCTCACAATAATTCGACGATATGCCCGTATCGCTATTATAAAAACCTCCATTGATAAATAAAGGTTGCATGCCGAATGTTTAAGAAATTTAATTCCTGTTAACTTTCCTTTTCTTTTGAATGGAATGTTATGTGTGATATAATTCAGGTTTTACCAGGTTCCCCCCCCCCCCCCCCACACCACTTTTTTTGGTTGGCCGGGGGGCGGGGCTCTATGATTATGAACATAGTGAGGATTTGAACTTCACGCGCTTAGCATAAATTGTGTACGTACACCTTACGAGCACCTTACGAACGCCTTACGAACGCCAGGAGTCGTTCGTACGAAGACCATAAGAATCTCCGCTCGTAAGGAGTTGTTACGAACGCCATAAGAGCCCTCTATGAACAACTTGAGGCGTTCTTACGTTCATCGTAATAATTTGAAGCTTCTAGAATTGTCCCTCGACCCTACGAAATGTACGAAGATCTTGCGTGGTTCTTACGATGTATTTACGGCGTCATTACGGCCGCCTTACGAAGAGAGGGTTTCGTACGATGCTAAAAAAAATCTTGGACCAGACCATCGACCAATTTGTGATCTTACGAACGGTCTACGAACGGTCTACGAACGCTGGTTTCGTACGGCCTTCTTAAGAAGATCTTACGAAATGGTCTGAAAGTCGTTCGTACGGCGTTCGTAACAGCCCGTAAGGGTATTTGTGACCAAGGCATAATACGAACAGAGGAAAAACACAATACCACGTATATCATTTTTTACCATGCCAAGTTGTTTATTATTTGTTTTACTTTTATTATGCTGTTATACTCTTGTTATGTGTTCTTGTGTGCATTTTGTTGTCCAACATTGGTTATTAAGATAGATTTCAATAAAAATGACATTAAGTCTAGACTTTTTACATTATTGGTAAAGCTTTTCTTTTTACGATTGTCAGAATCCCGGAATGATAACATTGAGAAAAAAAAGATAAGTTTTCATGACTTTGACAAAATCCTCGGGATCTTTTTTAATCAATAGATGAGAATTTAGGAATGGAAGTACAAACAGTTTTTTTTTTTAAATGTACAATGTGTATAAATTATACAAATGAGGGATACATACAAATTTAGAATTGAGGAGAGACCTTCATTTTTATTTTATCAGTGCCTTGTCAGTGGCGGATTCAGGGGGGGGGGGGAACCCCCGGTAAAAAAGAAAAAGTGTGAAAAGGGAGTGGGAAAGAAAAGGAAGGGATAAAGAAAGAAAAGGGAAGAGAACAAGAAGAAGAAAAGACGGAGGAGAGAAAAAGGAGGGGAAAAGGAAGAAAGAGGAAGAGAGAGGAGAAAAAGGCGGAGGAGAGAAGGGGGGGGGGGGAGAAGGAAAATAAAGAAGGTGTTTGGTTTTTTTTACTCGGAAAGGGGCGGGGGATGGGGGGGGGCACGCAATTTTGCAGTGAGCATAATTATGGTGTCCCTCTTGCCACAAGAAAAACAAAAGGGGGGGGGGAAGCACGAATTTTTTTGAGTTAAAGGAAAAGTGAAAAAATAAATAAAGAGAATTAAACAACGTTAGAAGAGAGGTGCGATAGCATGAGGAATTGCATTTATTTTAAAAGAATAATGGGATAACAACCAGGGGTGTTGCTTAAGGGGGGTGGGGGTGTGACCCCCCCCCCCACCTGTCAGGATATTGTCGGTAAAATTGCGCTGCTGTCAGGAGAAATGAGAAAAGGGGAAAGGGGAAATAAGAGGGAAAGAGAAGGAGAAAAAAAGGAAAAGAAAGGAAAGAAAAAAAAGAGGAAAAAATGGAGAGAGAGAGAGAGAGAGAGAGAAGAATAAGAAGCGAAAGAGGAGAGAAAGGGAAAGAAAGAAGAGGAAGAAGAAAAGAAAAGGGGGAAGAAGGAGATCGGGGGGGGGGGGCTCGCCTCATAGGCTGTTGCTTCCCCCCCCCCCCAAAAAAAAAAAAAAAAATAAATAAATAAAAAAATAAGAGAGAAGGAAGGAAATGGAAAGAAAAAAGGAAAAGAGGAGATAAAGGGAAGGAAATTGGGGAGGAAGAAAAGAAAAGAAGGGGGTATTAGTTGCAATCGGGAGAAATCAAATTTAATCGTGGTTTATTTCTAATTCCATAACGGTGGTTTACACATAATGCTGAAATTACATAATTTTCCGAGATTTTTCTCATTTTTTAGTAAATTATACTTTTTTATGCGTTTGTTGTAAAATGACAAATTTCTAAATTTACAGCCAGGCAAGAAATATGCCTCTTTAGATGCCTACAAGTCATGTCAGGGCCCGCGGAACGGCGGGGATCGGTCCCCCCCCCCCTCATTTTTTGAAAAAGAATATTAAGGAGAAAAAGAAAGAAAGAATAGTAACTGCCAGTGTCACAACAAAATAAGGTATCAAAAAATGCTCATCTGACCGTAATTAAACGCCTAAAACCCCTGAGCTTACGGGGGCTCTGCTCCTGGGACCCAACCAAGGGCCCTATAAAGGCGGGCCCCTTGATACTCATCTGACCGTAATTTATTGCCTTAAACCCCTGAGTTTCCGGGGGCGGACAAGAAGGTATCAACATTATGTTCATCTGACCGCAGGCGCGTAGCCAAGGGGCGGTGGGGGCGGCCCCCCAAACAAAGCCGGCCAAAAAAAAGAGAGGACAGAAAAGGAAGAGGACGTAGGAAGAAAAAGGAGCAGACAAAAAACATTTTTGAAATTCAGACAAGGATTAAGAGTCGAAAACGGTACAACGATTGTCTTCTTTCTCTAATAATTTAATGAAATGTCAAAGCCTTCGCGCAGGGGGGGGGGGAGCTGAAGTGAGACACGGATTAAGAGTCGAGAATGGTAATACGAATCGTCTTCTTTCTCTAATAATATAATGAAACGTAAAAGCTTCCGCGCTTCGCGCGAGAGCGGGAAACTGAATTCAGACGATGATTAAGAGTCGAGAACGGTACAACGAATCGTCTTTTTTCGCTAATGATTTAATCAATTAGCTTCGCGCTTCGCGCGCGCGGAGGGGGGAGGGGGACTGAATTCAGACGAGTATTAAGAGTCGAGAACGGTACAACGAATCGTCTTCTTTCTCTAATAATTTTAATGAAACGTTAAAGCTTTTTTGCAAGGGCTACTGGTTATAAGTACCAGATCACCGTATTTGTGCAGCAACGAAGTGCGGTGGACATTAATGCGCCAAATGTGGGTCTCAAATTGCAAAAGATCCCTACTCTTAGAGGGAATAGGAGAAAGCAATTTTACGTCATATTACTCCAGGAAGTGCCTGATCATTATCCCGAATTCACACCCCTGCTCGGTCGTTATGCTCTATTGATCCCCTCTTATCTCACTCACCAGGTTACATCAACGAGATGGACACCAGACCGACAAAGGGGGGGGGGGGGGGGGGAATTATCTTGAGGACCTTCTGCACAAGAAAACTGACGACCATCTTAAAATGGTCCTCTTACATGCCTTGATAATATCTTTTGCTGGGAGCCAGAACAGCTCTTCTGGGATAGCTCGTCTCGACAAACGGTTTATCTTCATTAATAATTCTATGTAAGACTATCGATGGGCAACTAGTCCAAACTGTATCGTCCTACACGTTAGCGGCCACATCCCCTGATGTGGCGAACGTATACGTAAACCTTGAGTTGACAGCGCCCATACAGTTTGAATCAAACGAATTATCGAGTAATTCAATGAATTTATACTCGGTAACGTAGGCCTATTCAGTGGCGGATCCAGGGGGGGGGGGGGGGCCGGGGGGCCCGCCCCCCCCCCCCCTTGAGAAAAAAAATCATTTAAAATCACGTGATTTTTACGATTTTGGGGGGTTGGGCCCCCCCCCCCCCTGGCGCTCAAGGGGGGGGGGGGTGCAAATTGAATTTTTTTTGAGGATCAAAGAAATAAAAAATGTGCTCACTACCCCCCCCCCTCCCTCCCCCCCCCCCCCCCCCCCCCCCCCCCCCCCCCCCCACTGAGCGACTTTTCGGCCGGCGCGATTTTAAAATTTTCGGGAGCAAAAAAAAAAAAGTTGGGCCCCTCCCCTAAGAAATCCTGGATCCGCGCCTGGGCCTATTATGGACACCAAATGAACATCAATTACAATTTCACTTGGTCGTTTATTCGAGAAAAGGTTACAATTATTTCTTGTGTCGTGTTTCTTCAGTGTTTATCCCTTACCTAATTACTTGATTAATTGAGCTCGTTTACGCATCCACATCAACAATCACTCACTTAAAATATTAGTGGGAGGGGGAAGGGGAAAGGAAAAGGATCATTTAAATTACTGGGACTTTTAGAGTCTTTGATCGATCGATAACTTGTCTTTAAGAGTTTATAGGCCTTTTTAATTGGGGGGGGGGGGGGGGACGGGTTGACTTAGCTCTTTCTTGTTCCGGTCTCTCGACTCGTCGCACTCGTGTCGGGGCGTAGCAGACTTGAAATTTCCTCTCGATGTCCTGGGGGCGTCGGAGGGTCTTAAAGGTGTGTGCTCGTCTCCGGTCCTTGTGACGTCGAAATCGTTGACTTTCTCAAATACGAGCACAAAATCAGCGTTCTCCTTTGTCTCTTTCTATTATTCTGGGTTGGAAGTGTTCTTTTTACTGGAGAAGGGCGAGGTGCAGTATTACTATTTGTCGTTTCAGTCTCTTTCTATCACCGTCAGCAAACAGCGACAAGAAGATGAAGTTCAGCAACTTTCAAAATATTCCGTGGACGAAGCTTTAATTAGTACAAGTCGGGGATCTCCAGATGTCTGTGGTGGCTGAATTAAACTTAGGGTGAAAGGAGAGGGGTGGTAAATGCTTGGGGTCCAGGGATGCAAGTGTGAAGGGAAGGGAGGATTGGGTCTTTTTATACTCAATTAACACACCGTTCAGCCATCTAGCTCGCACCTCGAGTCCAACAAATTCCTTATTAATTTCCTTTGTTTTTCCATCCCATAATACTTTTTGGTCACCTGATCTCCCACCACTGTCGACTTCTTAATGGACAGGGCTAAAACTTATTTCATTGGTCCAAACTTTCTATTCCAAAACTCTTACAAACTTTTTACCTGTTTTTATTCCTGATTGGTCAAATGAAGGGGAAGTCCTTATACTTTTTAGCGTGGGTATGCTGGATTCACTCGTTGGGATATTCTCGAGATACCAGTGACAGCTCAGGCTCTAGAGTATCAATTAACTACTAACACAACGACTCTGTTATCATTCACCATTTTCACAAACACCTAACTAAATTCTATCAAAAACAAATCTGTTGTCCAAGCTATTTTTATCGTTCTTAACCCCACTCGACCTATTGCTCTACCCTTTTTCCCTTGTCCCTTCACCTACATATAGCTACATAGTCTATCCCAAAGCCATTTATTTATCAATCAAATATCCCCTAGGACTCATAATTCTTTTAACTCGGCTACTTTCAAGTTCAAGCACTACTCAGCATGTTCACACTCATCTTTAATCCCAGTGTATTTCACCATGCTACAATATATTCTGAATAAGATTCAATAACAAATATTTATTCCAATAATATTTGGGCTACTATTCCTCTAATACATCATTCGATTACATCAACAAATACATCGACAAAGCTTAGACTGTGAATAACTTCCAACGCATCTGATTGCATTTCTTTTGAATATAGAGAACAAAATGAATACAGATTTTAAAAAGATAATGTATTACTGATCATTGACATTCATTGCAATCATTGTGTAAATATCAATTATCAAGAATCACAGATATTTCACCATGTTTACACTGCATGTATGCACATCCAACTGAGGTCAACATAATTCAAGCATGAAGATATAAAAAGGTTCCGATTTCATAAATCTTTTGTCTGCAGACCTGAAGAGAGGCGACAGTAGTTTGTCGGCCTACATTGTGAGAAGCAGTTCAAACGCATAATGTATATATACATTGTACGTGGAAAATGCGACAGTTAAAGAGAAAATCAAATTTAGTGCTTGCATAATACAATCGTACACCAAAATAACCCATGCAACTAAGGAATAAATGAAAATGCGCTACTATGGCATGCTACATGCTATGGTATAATTAAATAATCATACATGGATATAAACACATTTCAATTACACTAAAGTTAAGTTTATTACAAAGACAATTGTGAAGGTTTGATATGCTGTGTGAACAGACTAACAAATACCACTATGAATTATTATGTAAAATGTATTCAAAGAAATATATTATGCAGGGTTGTTTGGTGTCGTGTATGGTTAACTATATAAAGACATTCATCAAATTAAATATAAATCACTGGCAATGAAAAGATTTACTGAAACAAATATCTTTATAACGAATCATCATTAATCAAGCCCGATACTTCCCAAAAGAATACAATCGACCTGACTTTTCTTTCCTCTTTAAACTCTGAATTGTTATATCTTCCCCATGAAATTTGAAGATAAAATGGAATATTAACACGAAAAACATACGCAATATATCACCTAGCAACTTTCAAGAGGTATATCTTTGGACAAAACATAGACGACCAGAACAGCTGCCAATACGAACTTGGTCACTCTTTCTAGGCCATAGGTTTCACATTCTTTTCAGATTTGTATTCATTAACATATATTTAAAATTACTTTTTAAGCAAAACACTTTTTGAAAATATGTAATAATATTAAAGCACAAACACTCAAGACTGGCTGTTTACAATATTGTGTTTACTAATTTCCTTGATCATTTATGAGAAAATGTATTTTTTTAAAATCTTTTGTTGTTGGTACTTTTATTGTAATAGAAGCTTATATTAATGCCTATACATTTTCAAGAAAAATCTAATTGGAAAACGCAATTTTATATAAACAAGAAAAGGAAAGATTACAAGCAATTAACTCTGCCAGTAAATAAGCCACTGGTACTATTTTGAAGTCATGTCTTCAATTATACAGTCATTAGTCATTACCACTTAAAAGTCATTCAAATTTAAATATCTTTTCAATGACTATTCTAAAAAAAAATCTATACCTTCATGCATTCATGACCTACATTTTCTAAACGCAATCCAAAATAAAATATTCATGACAAGTCCACAATTTAACGTCTGAAATGATTATGCTGAGGTAGAGCAGCTAGTCCGAAGGTAAATTAGTAGATCTACTTCTGGAATTTGACGTCCCTTCCATGTGGGCTATCGAAGTCCAGGTCAGGTCCAATGGCCACAATGCGGTGCGGGTTGATGTGTACATGGCTCAACTGGTAATGTTTCTGGATGTGCTCTTGATCGACAGTCTCACTTACTCCTGGAGTCTGGAAGATATCACGTGTAAAGCCCCAGAGATTCGGGTAGTCAACGATCCGCTTCTTGTTGCACTTGAAATGATGGGCGTAGACAGTATCGAACCTTATGAGGGTAGTGAAGAGTCGGATGTCGGCTTCTGTCAGTCTATTTCCACACAGGTAACGGGATTTGGATAGCACCTCCTCGGCTCTATCAAGGGCAGCAAAGAGTTTAGGAGCGGCATCGTCGTAGGCTTCCTGGGTTGTTGCAAAGCCACATTTGTACACACCTATGTTGATGTTGTCAAAGATCCAGGAGTTGACTTCGTCGATTTCTTTCAGCAGATCCGCAGGGCAGAGATCTAATTCTTGTTGGTCCTTGGTGGCTGAGAAGGCGTTGAATTCCCTGTTGAGCATCCGCATGATCTCGGCAGATTCATTATTGACGATGGTTTTGATCTTTTTGTCCCACAGGACGGGCACTGATACACGACCCGTGTAACCCGGGCTCGCAAGCTCATAAATCTCCCTCATGTTTTTGCAGTTGTTGACAGAATCGAGCGTTGTCTTCGGTTTATCATCCGAGAAGAACCATCCCTTGTCTGCCATCAGCCAATCGACGACCGTAATCCCAACAGCATCCTCCAAGCCCTTCAGTTTACGAGCGATAAGAGTACGGGAAGCCCAGGGGCAAGCCAGTGAGACGTACAGATGATAGCGGTCCTTCTCCGGCTGGAATTTTCCATCAGCAGTGATCCAGTCGCGAAAAGCAGTGGTAGCGCCCTTAAATTCACCCTTCTCATTCGTTGGCACTGGCGCCATTTTCTCTTCTTTCTGACCAGACGACATGGTTGTTGTAAAATGTGAGTTTGTTAATTGGTAAACGACTCTGCGCGACGTAGACAATGAAGCTCCAATTGTGTGTAATATTCCTGATGATCTAGCTATCATGATATTCGACACTCTCGACTCTCGATCCTATACTATGTATATGACGCGCAAAATTGTAGTATGCATCGCATTCAATCAGCGTAACACAAATAATTGTCCGTGCACCGACTACGATGGAGTTTTATGTGTACTACATGTACCAGGTACACAGCACCCTGCCTAGCCTTGAAGCTCAATGTCGATGAGCGTGTAGAAATATCAAGATGGCTGTTATTGAAGGGAAACCGAACCCTTGTAATAAGTCCATTTGTATGAAAGCAGGAAAATAAGATAAACGGAATGGCGAAAGTTTGAAACTAGTCGGACCGGTAATTAGGATGTTATGAAATTATGAGATCATTATGTGTATGCGAATCGCAAATTGGCAGTCTGGTCGGTTGAATGTGACGTAGGCGCGGATCACTCTCTAGCCGTTGCCGTTCGACGTGTACAAAAATATCATATAGGCCTACATCTTTGTTTTTCTCCTCATGTACGTAGTGCCTTCTCCCTTGCTAAAAACATATTATGGATAACATTATTATTGGTCCTCTTAAGAGAAAATACATCTTGATACATCTCGAGTCATATATCATTTATATTCTTTCTAATCTAATTTGTAATCAGTTTTGTGTGTTGTAACCTAATGAGAAAGTTGTCCACCAGTACAACAGCCTATTCAGCCAAATTGAAGAGTCCATTCTTATAGAGAATACAACTTTCACTAATTCCAAAACAGGCTCATTTTTGTCTGATTTCATTCACTACTTTCACCAGAGGCGGCCCTGTGCCCCTACTATTTCAAGTACCCGAAAAGTGCCTCTTTCTACATAGGATAAGTGCCCCTTTACAGTGACAAGTGTCCCCATTAATTTGTGAAAGTACCCCTTCCCCTTTTCACCTCTGATAAGTGCTCCTATTGTTTTGACAAGAGCCCCTTTCTCTTCGGCAAGTTCCCATTTTCCTTTGCAATAAGTGTCCATTTTCCATTATCATTAGCGCCCTTTTTAATCTCTAGTAAGGGCCCCATTTCAGATACGAAAAGTGCCCTCTTCCACTTTTGATAGATGCCCTCTTTTCTCCTGATAATTGCCCTATTCAAATCTGAGAAGTGCCCCTTCCCCTTTTAATAACTACCCCATTTTAAACTCGGATGATCGCACCTTATATTTTCACAAAGTGCCCCTTTTCCATTCTACTTAATGCCCCTTTTCCTAATGGTGCCCCCTTTAAAAAGAGCCCCTTCCCATCTTTGGTAATTGGCTCTTTTCAGGTACGAGAAGTTACTCCTTTTCACTTCAGATAAGTGCCCCTCCACCTCCGATAAACTAAAATGCCCCTATTAGAATCTGATCGGTGCCCCTTTTCTTTCAACTATTGCACATTTTCCTTTATTATAAGTGCCCATTTTTCATTCTCATAAGTCCCCTCTTCATATCTGGTTAGTGCCCCTTTTCACTTCTAATAATTTCCCTCAACAATGAAACGTGCCTCTTTTCCTTTCTAGTAGGGGACTTATCGGGGACCTATTCCATTTCATAAATGCCCCTTTTCACCTCTTATAAATGCCCCTATCAAAATCTGATGGGTGCCCCTTTTCCGTCGACAAATGACCATTTCCTATTCTCATTTTTTTTTTTTATCCCTGCCTGCCTCCTTTTGTAGGTGTAAGAAGTGCCCCATTTTCACCTCTGATAATTACCCTTTTTACTTTGACACGTGCTCCTTTTCTTTTCTGAAGTTTCCCCTTTTCCTCTCATCATTAAACGCGCTCCTAATTTCAAAGAACTAAGAGTAATTTCCCCCAAAACTCGCTCGCATTTTTAGATAATATAATTATGTTACTTATCAAAGGTCTTTGTAGTCTTCCGTTATGAGATGTGGTTATAACCCCATCAGGATTGGGTTTTTTCCTCCTTCAAAAATTTCTCGCTCGCTTCGCTTGCCGCAAATTAATTTTCACACCATTACATCCAAGCGCAACGTATGATATTTAAGTAATATCTTGTAGGGTGTATAAAGAGAAACGAATATTGAGATCATCCCTGATAATACAACCATGAGGCCTATAACGGTATGTACCAATATCTAATAAATTGTATATTTTCACTTTGAGATTTCCCTTTGTAGGTGCCCTTTTTCCGGCAAGCGCCTCTTTTTCTTGGTCCCCTCTGGCACTTTGGAAGTCACTCGGCCGACCCTGCTTTCATTAGCCTACTTTTCAGATTGTTCTTCTTTCCTCTACAACATCACAGTAAATCAGGGGCCAGGATCCAGCCAGCCGGCGAATAAGCGGGGGGGGGGGGGGTGGGGCGGTGGCGGGGGCGTTTGCGGGGGTATAATAGAGCACTATTTTTGTTGTTGCTCAAAGAAGGGGGAAGGGGGGAATAGAGTTGTGAGCACTACTCTTTTTATTTGTACTCAACACCCACCCCACCCTCCTTGAGCCAGGGGGAGGGGCCCGTCTTCTTTCTTTTTCTTCAACAAAGGTTAAATTTACCTGTCTTTTGGCCAGGGGAGGGGACCCTGCTGCTGCCCCTAGATCAGCCACTGCAGTAATTAAATTGCATGTTGTTATATGCCGCCTAGCTATTACAAAAGAGAGTGCGTGATGTAATAGACAATGTATTGACAATTAACTGGAGTGTATTTATAGAAGAGGCAATTAATTAAACAAACATGTCTAATCAGAAAAGTGTAAAGGGGGTCATTCTGATTGCAATAGATGCTGTAGAAATGAAGAGTGTAACAGAAAAGTGTTGAAGGCTGTAAAAGTTCCAGTAAATGGAAAAAAGAGAAATCAAAGTGGAGAACATAATCAGGCGGGATTGCCCTTCAACACTACCATACATTTATTGAATTCTTCAAGGTCCAAAATAGGAATCGGTGTTATATCATGAACCTAATAGAAGGTTCATGGTTATATCATGCTTCCAATTAGGAAAAGGAGTCCTCAGCTAGCGCAGCTTGGATGCCGAAGCGAAGTGAGCATGAGGCTCAGATTCAGATACATGCATGTAAGTTCATCTTTCTTCTCTGTGATTTTGTGAGAAATGTAACGTGTGTGTACGGTTCGATAACATTACAATTTGTGGTTGTGGTGATTGTGAAATGCAATCCAAGAATAAATCCGGGAAATAAAACGAGCATCGCAATCGCAGCCTAATGTCATGACGCAGTGAATGAGAGCCTCGGAGTCGGAATTCTCTCACTGGCATCGTGCCATGTTATGCATCGTACTCGGTACTACTGGTAAATGAATGAGTCTGTGTTTATAGTAAGACCTCATGCATTGTAAGAGTTTCTGTGTGTAGATGTACATGTATTGTCGATTGAAAAAAAATCTCAACTTTGTATAAAGAAGGAGACTATTTTGGTGTGAAACAAGTGCCGTGGCGTAACGGAAATCAGCAAAAAGTGAAATGTGAAAAACAGCAAGAAAAGAGATTGCCTTGTAGATCTACTGGTTAGATGTAGATCTAGTATTGTAAATGAAATAACGACTAGACTGGGTGAGATGAAGTGAGTATTAACTGATGATATCCCAGGACCAAAATCCAATTGAAACCAGTTGAAATCTCCAACTGGTTTCAATTGGTTTCAACTGGTTTCAATTGGTTTCAATTGGTTTCAATTGGAATAGAAAATTTCCAGTTGAAACCAATTGTCGAACTGGAAAATATTGTTATGGGTACTCATTTCCAGTTCAAACCAATAAGAAGTGCAACTGGAACCAGTAAGGTAATTTTTCCAGTTACTCAATTGGTTCCAGTTAGAAGTCATTTCCAGTTACCCAACTGGTTCCAGTTAGAAGTTCAACTGGAAACAGTAAGATGATTTTCCTGTTACTCAATTGGTTCCATTAGAATTCATTTCCAGTCACGGTTACCCAACTGGTTCCAGTTAGAAGTTCAACTGGAAACAGTAAGATGATTTTCCTGTTACTCAATTGGTTCCATTAGAATTCATTTCCAGTTACCCAACTGGTTCCAGTTAACATTCATTTCCAGTTAGAAGTCATTTCCAGTTACCCAACTGGTTCCAGTTAGAATTCATTTCCAATTACCCAATTGGTTCCAGTTAGAAGTCATTTGAAGTTACCCAACTGGTTCCAGTTAGCATTCATTTCCAGTTAGAAGTCATTTCCAGTTACCCAACTGGTTCCAGTTAGAAGTCATTTCCAGTTACCCAACTGGTTCCAGTTAGAATTCATTTCCAGTAACCCAACTGGTTCCAGTTAGCATTCATTTCCAGTTAGAAGTCATTTCCAGTTACCCAACTGGTTCCAGTTAGAAGTCATTTCCAGTTACCCAACTGGTTCCAGTTAGAATTCATTTCCAATTACCCAATTGGTTCCAGTTAGAAGTCATTTCCAGTTACCCAACTGGTTCCAGTTAGCATTCATTTCCAGTTAGATCATTTCCAGTTACCCAACTGGTTCCAGTTAGAAGTCATTTCCAGTTACCCAACTGGTTCCAGTTAGAATTCATTTCCAGTAACCCAACTGGTTCCAGTTAGCATTCATTTCCAGTTAGAAGTCATTTCCAGTTACCCAACTGGTTCCAGTTAGAAGTCATTTCCAGTTACCCAACTGGTTCCAGTTAGAATTTATTTCCAGTTACCCAACTGGTTCCAGTTAGAAATCATTTCCAGTTACCCAACTGGTTCCAGTTAGCATTCATTTCCAGTTAGAAGTCATTTCCAGTTACCCAACTGGTTCCAGTTAGAATTCATTTCCAGTTACCCAACTGGTTCCAGTTAGCATTCATTTCCAGTTAGAAATAATATCCAGTTACCCAACTGGTTCCAGTTAGTGTGTGTGTGTGTGTATTGGGTTTTTACAGACGTGTATCAATCAGATATGATTATTTACGTCTGGGACCGACCTTTAAATGTCACCATCCGAAAGACGTGACTCAGTTTCGAACCTGTGTCCTCGGCTGAATCAGTTTGTAACTTCCACTTTTTAGCTGGATTACAGGCGCACGCCACAACGCCTAGTTACCCAACTGGTTCCAGTTAGAATTCATTTCCAGTTACCCAATTGGTTCCAATTGGAAATATTTCCAGTTACCCAACTGGATCCAATTGAAACCAGTTAATTTGCATATTATATGCTTGTGTGCAGATCAATGTTTTATGTAATTTATTTTGATTTACAATGTACTTATTAATTAGTTTTCATTTGCAAATAATGCATTTGTTTTAGATAAATATAAAGATTAATTAGCAATGATAAGCATGTTCATTAGTAACATATTTTTGTAATTACACAGATTAAAAGTTGATGAGTAAAACACTAACCATGTACAAAATACATCAATTACAAACATATATAATGGTGCCTTCCTTGTTAAGTATATTATATGGTCTGCATATTATAATGCCCTTTACATTGTACTTAATGTAGACACATATAACAATGTTTCTGTGTTGACATGAGCGATAATTAGTGCAAGAGCTAATTAACTTATAACTAATTAAGTTTATGCCAATTACTGTAAGTTTCAATTGGATCCAATTGAAACCCATTGAAACCAGTTGAAACCAGTTGAAGCCAACTGGTTTCAATAGGGAAATTGGAACAACTGGTTCCAGTTGAAACCAATTAGGCAACTGGATCCAGTTGGCAATTGGTTTCAACTGGTTTCAATTGGAACCAGTTGTTCCAATTTCCCTATTGAAACCAGTTGTCAACTGGTTTCAATTGGTTTTGCTCCAATTGGTTTCAACTGGATTTTGGTCCTGGGATAGAACATATTTTTGTCAAAATTTGGTTGTCGGAGAAAATCTGTATATTTTATAATTTGTTTTCTTTATTTCAGTCTCTGGAAGAGAATGCAACCTCATGGTGGCTGCATGACCAAATATGAATGGGTGTCCTGGGTGTGAACTTGTAATCAGGGTTTTCCTTATCCACCAACTTATGTAAGTTTTATCTATTAATACGAGGGCCCCCTCTTACAAAGATTTAGGATTGATCCAAATCAATCGCAAGTTTGCAGTCTCCTATAGTTGTGATTGATATCAACTCTTTGAAAGACGGGGCCGTGATATGTATATCTTGTTCCCTCCTATTGGAAAATCATAATTCCCGTAGCTTAAAGGTAATACAAAGTTTTGGGAAATTTTGAAAATTGGGTGGATAGTGATTCTTTACAATTTTGATATATTTGGATGCCCCTGTAGATGTATTATTATAAGCACTAGAAAATTTAGCCTCTAAACTACATCTGCTTTCGAGAAAAATTGAATACAAATTTACCGGTGCTCCTGGTGAATTTTGATAAATTTCATATAGCGCCTATGGCCGTACAATGGTAGCTGGGACCATGAAAATATCAGAATATGTAGTTGTGATATATAATTTCCGAACGGGAACAACTAATCGGTAGATATTAGTCAAGAAACATTGTTTTATAGCTTAATTTATATCTTGACCTTGAGAGGGAGCTATACAACATAAAGAGTTTATTGTTTACAATTTCATAACTTTAGACTCGATTTCAACAGCGACAACGATCAGTGAATATTGTAGGATCGCATATGCTTCCAATATGTTCACTTGAACCAAATTCACGACCCCATACCAAAACTTTGTATTACCTTTAAGATGTGATTGATAAGAAAATTTCTACCAAATCATGATTAAAAATCTACAGAATTTACATTTTTGATAATTCATTATGGAAGGAAAATATATTATCTAAAGATCAGTATTGGTGAGAGCAACTATTGGCATGAATGGCCTGCCATAGTTAAGTCAAGCAAAAGTCGATTTTGGTCTTTGTGAAACACCTCCCGGGTCATAGGGATGTTTGAAAGTGTTCCCAAAGGCAAGGTGAGTACATGTATGTTGGCTGTAACATTTATGATTAGAGAGTCACTTCACCAGCTAGAGTGGGCTGCATGTACACACACTTGGGGCCTTAATATTAGTCTGGAAGCTTGAATTAAGTAGGGTAGCGCTCTTCATTACCCTTTTAAGATTTTAACTGATTTAACTTTGTTATTATTACTGTAACCAACAGATACATCGTTCTGAAAACCTGAGGAACCTGCACAGAAACAGACATATCCTCAGGACACACCATTACATGTAAGTATGGCTACAGCTAAGGAAGTAGAGGAATCTCTTGACGACAGTAGTCAACAATGGTCAGGTATCAAAAGCCATACAAACTTAGCAACATATATTACAACACAATCTTCAGAGATGTATAATCTTCAAGACATCAGGGACTTCATCAATAGAAGTCATGAAGACGTAAATCTTGATCAGAGGAATAAGCAGGGCCAAACTGCTCTCATGAGAGCCTGCTTTGATAGAAACAAGGAAGTCGTGGAATTCTTGTTGGACGAAGGAGCTGACCCTAATCTGAGGTGTTTCAGAGAAGGAAACACTGCTCTTCACTATGTCAGTCAGTGCCACTGGAGCTGTGACACTGACAGTGAAACAGACTCTGAAGATTGGGAACCTGTTCTGGACAAAGTCCCAGAAGCTGGGAGCAGATGCAAAGACTTCTTGACAAGGGAGACCAAGGATCATACTTACAATGGTTTAATAATGGAGAACTGCCTGGATAACAAGGCTAGTCAATGTACTGTGTTCAAGAAGCAGAAGAGAAGTGCAAAAATCATTGATACCTTGATATCACAGTATGGTGCTTTGATACAGGTCAACAAGAATGGACTTACACCTGCAGATATTGCTGGGCTGCATAGGAAACTACCGACTGTGTTGCACTACATAAATCAAGACTATATTCCAAAGTCAGAGCAGATTAAAGCATTGGAGATTCTGGGCACATCCTTCATGAGGAAGGAGGATTATGAGAAAGCTTACATGGCATTCACTATGGCAGTGGAGAGACGCTCTGAAAATCCAAGTGCTGTGCCATCAAGTATCTGTAGATCTGAGTTAGAACATTGCCTTGGTCGCACAGAATGCAGGAGCCTCAATGACCTAAGAAAGATCAACGGTGACAAGTATGCAATGAAAGTTGAGGGTATCCTAGTTGGGGACCGTGTTTTGCCAGATTCACTGAAACTTGAGTTTGTGTATGAATGCCTTGCTGATTATGGGTATCGCCTTTTGTTTCTCTGGGATACGCTGGATGCAGCCTTTAGGGTGTTCACGGAATGCCTCCGCCTTGAGCGTGAAGGACTTCTGCCAGTTGGCAGGGTACTTATGTCATTGATGTACAGCATCAGCCAAGCTACTAGCTCCCCCAGTCTTCATAGATTCATCCCACAATATGTGAATTTACTTTGTCAGTCTCTAGAGGTCTATGTTGATGTCATCAGGCAGGTCCCCATTGGAAACCTGACAAGCAATATCCAAGATATCCTCATCAACCTATCAATGGTCCTGTATTCCTTTACAAACCATCTCTGCAGAGTACAGGGCGTGCATGGTGTCCTTGAACCAGTCGTCAAGATGATCAAAGTCATATGGAGCAGGTTAAGTAGAGATTCGGTCGCTAGGGACCCATACAGGCATCTCACCAATTCTATCTGTCACAAGTTGCTTTGTGAAATGTTAACTCACTTTCGATACTACCATGACTTTGAGGAAAACAAGTATACTTGTTACTGCTTCAAGCAAGTACTTGCTCGCTTGGTACAAGTTGAAGGAGCTATGGATATGGATATGAATGGAGATACGCTCCTTCACACTTTGATGGGTCTCATCTGCTTTGGTGAGATTCAGATGATTGTAGATATCGCCCACCTTTTCCTGCAACATGGCTGTTCTTCTGGAGTTAAGAATGAGCAAGGCAAGATGCCTATTGATATTGCACAGGATGAGGCTGTTAGTCTAGAAGATTGCTACCTTCCAGACCTTACCGAGCTCTACGGTCTCTTGTCTCCTACGGTTCTCACTTTGCAAGAGCTTACCGTAAGAACCATTCTAAGATATAACATCCATTATCAAAGTAAACTTCCAATGAAGCTCTGTTCCCTCGTAAATGAACTGTTTGTAGATGATTATGATCCTTTGGAATTGACTTAGGTTGAGATCTTTAGCTGTACCTCGGTATAATGATGCTGATATCTGAATATTCCCTGTGGCATAGTACATAGTCCTTTGTTGTTCGGAATATGTTCGGAATTGCATGTTATATCTCTGAGGCTCTATCTCCTGAGGATATCCTGGAAGGCTCATTTGAATTAAATGATTTTGTACAGAACCAAATTGGAGCAAAGGCTACCCTATGCCAGAAGATACATGAAGATAAGAATAAGTTGCAGTATTTTGGACACATTTTCAGGAGAGCAGGTGACAACATGGAAAAGATTAGCTGACTGAATAAAAGAAACATCTGCACAGCTAATCGCTTTGCCCAGGACAGAAGTCATGTTGGAACTTTATCATCTATGGGGTCACAAAGGTTCAGTCATGACTCGTAGGATGACGACTACCTGTATTGGCAAAATATACGTTGAAAAACAAACAATATGGGCCTCTGGAGTTTAAGTAACGATCAGTCGGGCGTTTCATTTACACTCCAAGGTCCGCATTATACTTGGATGTATTAAGCATGACGCTGGGTTTACGTTTGGTCTGATTTAACAAAAGGAAGCTAGACATAGGTTTCTCCCTTGGTAAAACATAACATATTACTTGCATCGGTTATAATTGAATCTTACAATACTGGCCAAAAAGTATGTGCATCTCGTATGCATGTTGATGGAAAAGACCCTTGCATTATGATCCTACATGTACATGTAAATGCATTCAGCATAACTTGACCTCTGTTCGACAGCATGAACTCTGCATAAATTGAGTTACATTGACCGGGCATGCCTTTCATGCTGGAACAAGGTTATTGCAAAATGGCTTGCATTCTGCTTGTATCATTGATGGGATCTTTTCATAGCCAGGGCAGCATTTCATGAAACCGTCATAAGAACAAGTTCACTGACATTCCATTGAAACGCGTGTTAAACTTAATACACACGTTTCAATGGGATGTTGGTGAACTTGTACTTATGACGGTTTCGTGACGGTTCCGTTTTGCTACCTAACCATTGATATCAAACCTTTGGTACAGAATTCTTCAATGACAAAGATGCAGAGGTATTTTCTGCTGGTACACTGTACCTATTCATAGGCATGTAGGATACATGTTACATGCCTGGTGTATTTGATAGTCTAAAGACTCGTTTACTATATGCTGCTGTAAATCGCTGTGATAAATGAATGGAAAGTGAATCAAAGGTCCCATGTGAAGAGCCCTTAATTATGCTTCAAGAAATACTGTGGTTTACCTTTGCATATATATATATTTGAATGAGCCTTATGCTTGTTAGCATGTGATCAGTTCGTTTCATGCTTCATACTATTAAATTAAACAGATTGAAAACCTATTAATTTGTAAATAGTTTGAAGTTCTTTTCTAGTTCTTAATTACTCTTAAAGCTAACCCTAAGAATACTTTATGCTTATAATGCTAAAGATCTTTCATTCTTTCATTTCATCAGACATGACTAAGCTTGTATCCTTCTTTTCATTCAACAGATCCCCTGTATACACTGCATGCAAACTTGATCTGATCGCGCCATCATCTTCGCAAGTTTGCATCTTGAGTTTAAGCTCGTTTCCATGGATGAGTAAGTCTTTGTATGGTATGTGTTGGACAGTAAAAGCATGATAGTAGCATACCTGCCAACCCTTCCAAATAATCCAGAATATTCTGATTTTCTTGATTTTTAGGACATGAAAATTGGGAATATTCTGATTTGTCAAAATTCCAATTTTTGTTGTTGTTGGTTTTAGGGCTTTTTTGTGTGTGCTAAAGTCAAATTAAGTTTTTTTCATCATGTGCCGCAATTTTAGAGTTCATGTATTGCGTAACGTGCGTTGAATGGCTGCATGATCGAGCAGTTAATTTGTATTTGCTTTTTGGTACAGATTTACAGTGTATTGTGCCAGTTTTACTGCAGCTGCAAGTGCGATTTCTTATTTTGTTGATTTACGTTTGTTCATTTTTTTTATTTGCTTGACCGAGAATTTTTGGTCTTGTGATCCTCCCTACCATAGAGGCTGCCACTGGCTTATAAATATAATTATTGAATAACAGGACAAAAACTATAAAACACCACGATTGACCTTTCCATCTTTGACTCCATGCATGAGCCTTTACCAGCAAGTTTTCCTCTCTTTTACAAACGAAACTGCTACCATGTGTACATATGTGAATAGATTTATGATGCATTTTAAATTGGAATGATGGTGCTTCATCTGTTTCAGCATGGTGTTCAAGTTATGCTAGTCGTTAACCACTAGAGGTTGTCAAGTTTCATTCTAGCTTTCTTTCAGTTAATGTAGATCCTATATATTTAGTTATGTAAAGAGGATAGTTGATACTGCAAAACTAAGATGAGCATGCATGGATCTAATGACGTTACATAATGCATGCACTTGTTAAAGGACATCAAAGGATTGAAGTTTTTGTGATTTTCTCTGATGAGTGCTACTGCTAGAAGTAATACTTCAATATATCTGTGTCCATACATGTAGCTCTATTTTACTATGTAGTTCTGTTATTTTTTATTCTTTTTGTTCTTTTTTTTCTTCACAGGTACAGTAAGCTCATGTTTTCAAAGAAAATGAAGCAAAAGAAAAATTGATAAAAATGTTACATTTAATATGGCCTTACATATTTTAATGGGTATCAAAAGACGTATATTTGCCAAATATTATTGACATTCCTTCTGTGCTTTGCAGTGAGGTTTGCAGTACCTTATGTATTACATGAGCATTCAAAGAAACTCATTTTCTAGGATATAGCTGAACTGTGTCTTCACCCACACTAACGGCTTGGCTTTCCTGCAGTGACTTGCTGTATATGATGTGTAGGTACACACTGCCATGCTGTTTGTTTGTTGTTCTCACAAACATTACGGGCGCACCTCAATAGTATCTACCAGTCACCTTTCTTATTGAGCTGCTGTGGTCTTGTGGATAAATCACCAGAGTGTGGATCAGATGGTTTGAAGTTCGAGTCCGAGCTGTGGCACTCAATGTGCTTCCGCCATATAGCATTAATCTACATTTGCCACTCTCCATCCAGGTGTGGTAAATGGGTACCTATAGCTGGTAGAAACTAATTCCTTGACGGCTTCAGTTAAGGGCCTTCAAGCAGATAGGATGTTAAGAGCTAGGGTATTAAGTTCTGCTTTGTAGGTGCCATTAAAAATCCTCTTGGATGGACATGTGCACACTCAGTCTGCCTTCATCAGCTTGAGTTTGCCAAATAACCCGCTATTTTCAGACTCGGGATATTATCCCGAAGCTTGAAATTGCGTTTTCACCAGATCATATGCTCATCACAAACTAGCTTGGACGGGCGCAAATTAGCCAAGCTAGATATTTTGGAAACAAGACATCCCGCTAAATGCAACTGCGGGCTGATTAACTCTTTGTTTGCTTTGTTCGCCGATTTGCACGGACGTAGGCGTGCCAACTTCGCATTTTTGCACAGATGTATACGAGTCAATTAGACATTCATAATACCGCTCGCAGTGTGTAGCCACGCGTTGCGTTTACTATTGTTTACATTGTATACATCGCACACTTTCCGGTAAACTGTTTTTCTTCATAGTGTTACATTCGAAATTACCGTGTATTTAGCGGTTTTCTTTGGATTTTTTTTACTGATGTTACGATGGCACCTGCTGGAAAACGTCAACGTGTGTTTAGTGTAGAGGAGGCTCGAGATCTTGTTACTATGGAAGCATGGAGCATGGACTCTGATTCCGACGAATCGAGCAGTGACGAAGACTCTAGTGATAAAAGTGTTCCCTGAGAGTAGACTGATAGAATAAGAATGAATAAAAATTAATGAAAGAGCTAGAGATGACAGCAAGAAAGAGAGTAGACTGATAGAATAAGAATGAATAAAAAAAAATGAAAGAAGGAGATAGAGATGA
The DNA here is from genome assembly GCF_000002235.5 of Strongylocentrotus purpuratus. NCBI lineage: Eukaryota > Metazoa > Echinodermata > Echinoidea > Camarodonta > Strongylocentrotidae > Strongylocentrotus > Strongylocentrotus purpuratus. Next base: position 32,457,152 of record NW_022145601.1, on the reverse strand, counting down.
CAGCAAGAAAGAGAGTAGACAGTGATAGAATAAGAATGAATAAAAATAATGAAAGAAAGAGATAGAGATGACAGCAAGAAAGAGAGTAGACTGATAGAATAAGAATGAATAAAAATTAATGAAAGAGCTAGAGATGACAGCAAGAAAGAGAGTAGACAGTGATAGAATAAGAATGAATAAAACTAATGAAAGAAAGATGTATCCTGTCTTGCCGTCATCTTTATATCTTTCTTTTATTATCTTTATTCATTCTTATGCTATCAGTGTTTACTCTCTTTCTTTCCGTCATCTCTATCTTATTATTATTATCATTTTCCTATCTATATGTACCCTATGTCTTGCCGTCATCTGTATATCTTTTTCTTATTATCTTTATTCATTATTATGCTATGAGTGTAATACTCTCTTTCTTGCCGTCATCTCTATCTCATTATTATTATCATTTTCCTATCTATATGTACCCTATGTCTTGCCGTCATCTCTATATCTTTCTCTTATTATCTTTATTCATTCTTATGCTATCAGTGTTTACTCTCTTTCTTTCCGTCATCTCTATCTTATTATTATTATCATTTTCCTATCTATAATTATGTACCCTATGTCTTGCCGTCATCTCTATATCTTTCTCTTATTATCTTTATTCATTCTTATGCTATCAGTGTTTACTCTCTTTCTTGCCGTCATCTCTATCTTATTATTATTATCATTTTCCTATCTATATGTACCCTATGTCTTGCCGTCATCTGTATATCTTTCTCTTATTATCTTTATTCATTCTTATGCTATCAGTGTTTACTCTCTTTCTTGCCGTCATCTCTATCTTATTATTATTATTATTTTCCTATCAATATGTATCCTATGTCTTGCCGTCATCTCTATATATTTCTCTTATTATCTTTATTCATTCTTGTGCTATCAGTGTTTACTCTCTTTCTTTCCGTCATCTCTATCTTTTTATTATTATCATTTTCCTATCTATATGTACCCTATGTCTTGCCGTCATCTCTATATCTTTCTCTTATTATCTTTATTCATTCTTATGCTATCAGTGTTTACTCTCTTTCTTTCCGTCATCTCTATCTTATTATTATTATCATTTTCCTATCTATATGTACCCTATGTCTTGCCGTCATCTCTATATCTTTCTCTTATTATCTTTATTCATTCTTATGCTATCAGTGTTTACTCTCTTTCTTTCCGTCATCTCTATCTCATTATTATTGTTATTTTCGTATCAATATGTATCCTGTCTTGCCGTCATCTTTATCTCTTTCTCTTATAATCTTTATTCACAGTAAAGTCCTTTCATTTCATATCACTATTTCTCTCTCATAATGTCTCTCACGTCCGTTCTCCATATTTTATTCATTGCATACTCCACTCGTCAATCATTTCTGATAATAAGCTCTCTCACAATAAAGTAAATGGAAAACAATGCAATATAGTTTATATTTTAAGATTGATTCATTCTTTCTTTGTATATCTATGGCTGTGATAAATGTACTTGAAATCAATTTTATTGAGGGGTAAAGAAGGTGAGAGAACAGATGCGGTGAACATTCATAATGAGACATTTCAATAAGATGCTGATTATGTCATGTATATCACATATAATATATTATGCCTATACCATTTTTACATGCTCATACCAGTGGGCAAAATCAATAACATTCTCTTATTTCTTATTGACTTATCATGGCACAACAAAGAAAAACATCCCCACGACGTCCCTTTTCATGCCCCGCTAAACCGGACATTGACAATAACCTGGGGTAATAGGGATTTCAATGGGCAGATTAGCCCATTGTCAAGGGTGGCTGAGCGGGGTACTTTCAAGTCTCTCCCTATTGAACTTCTTTTCTTCAACAACCTAAATACTAACCTTCTGAATTGTTAGAATACTTGAGCAAGGTATGTAAAGAAAGGTAAGAAGTCCACCTTTCTAATAGATTCGATTTGAAGATGTCTTATCATTGCTAAATAAGAAATTCTAGAGGGATAAAAAACTGCCGTAAATAAGAAAAATTAAACATTATATAATTATGATTATTATAAAAATGATAATTCAAAATATAACAAATGACGGTTCATCGAAAAGCACGTTTTCCGGTCTACAACTTTGCTGCACAATATTTTTCATCATGATCATCCAGTGAAGAGTTATAGCCTCTTGATTCAGCAGAGTCAATAAAGATTCCCTCGAAATGTGTGACCCTAAAAGAATGTGGCACAGGGGGGTTTTTTAAGTGGCGCATAAAGAGTTAAGGCGCATATTAACTGGCTAATTTGCAATTGGGATAGTTAAAATGAGGGGTTATTTGGTAAACTCGAGCTGATAAAGACAGGCCTCCATATATAGCTAGTTTTTTTGTCAATGGCCTATCGAAAGAGTCTTCTTTCAATTTTGGTGGAGGTATCAAAGTTTTAATGCCAGATATTTGCCGTCATCATAGACATTTGTCATGGAAGGCAATAGTTATATATGAAATATCTATTTTTTCAGATTTATTTTTCATAAGACTTTCTGTAACTTTCTGTAAAATAACAGTACTTTGAAATTATTTGTTGATGCAGCTGGGATTATTTAAAATTAGAAATGAATTTATTTGAAAAGTGGTTTATAGAAGTGGTCTGTTTTTTCACATTGTATTAAACCTGCATTAAACCAATCATGACATTTGTTCAACATACAGAGCATGTATTGACACATACAAATCAGTATGTAATAAATTCACTTGAGCTATTGATTCTCTATTATTGAGGCAGTGACGATGGCTCAGAGGTCTCGTAACCGGTAGGTCCAGGGTTTGAAACTAAGTAGATGTGCTTGTGCCCTTTGGTAAGGCAGTAATCCTCATTACCAGGTCCCTCTGTTGGTCCCCTTGTTTCTTACTTACAAGCATGTACAGTATATGCTTTTTATAGCAGTCAGGTAAAACAAACAAGCAAGCATACAGATAAGATTATCATTTCCCTCAAGTAAGACTAACAACAAGACACCATGGTTGTTTATTTACAAGCATTAATCTACAATTATTATTTAAAGTTACAAGCACTGTACACAGAAAGATGTAATGGGACTATACGCACACATGCGCGACACGTGCGTTTATCTCTCACAGACCATGTAGATAAACTAATTTACCAAATATATCAATTAGTAGGCAGTTCCCCTGCAAAATTGTTATCATGTATTAGTCAAAACATATTCTTTCACATGATTGGTAATAAGAGCTTCCATTTCATGTTTTGAAATTAGGGCGTTTCCAATACTGGTCTTTACCTTTAAGCTGCAGAAATAAAGCGAACCTTGAACCCTTCCAAAATATAACCGTGAATTATCGTCATCTATAGTAGAGAACCTATAATTTTTGTTTTTTATTTTTAGATTATGCAATAATCGGATGCTGCAAGTTTCATTTTACCATTATCTCAATTTTTGTTTAAATAGTTTTATTTTTATACCCTGTGCTGATTACATGAATTTCATGTTCATGTTTATTATTATGTCCCTGCAATTATATATTTCTGAATTAATAGATGTTTTCTCTTCTGTCTTCGTTATTTTATAGACATTTTATTTAATGGAGTTATTCAGTGCATGCAAGAATGATTTATGTATTCATTTTTTAATGAAAAACGTGTTATCTCATTTGAAAACATATTGAAGAACAGACACAGGCTGAGATATCATTTTCCATGTATAAATGAAATAAATAAATAAATAAGAAATGAAATATATATATATGTATTATATATCAGTAAGACTACTGAGCATGGGTATAACGTGTATAAAGGTAATTCCTTGAGTGCTTGAGAGCCTTTTCATGCTATTTTGCAATTGAAGGGATTATTTTTTTTAGCTATTTTCATGTTTTTGATATCATTTTGTTAAATATATTTAAGAACTTTTTTACAAATTGTGTATTTACTGTAATTGCATGTAAGTATCTGTTTTGCATGTTACAAGTTACTATCTTTCCAGTATTCTAGGCTTTTGCCTCGTTTCAGTCTTTTTTATGTTCCTCAAAAACCTAAAATAACTTACACAAGGACATCTTTCATAGTGACAAAGTACTGGAATTGTTCCTATTATGTATGCTTGTTATATAAAAGTTATGTATTTAATTAAGTTATGCTTCTTCAATAAAGCTAAATCTATAATTTATAATTAGATTTTGTAATGGCCTAATTATTTTGTCAGTGAATAGACTACTTAACAGTTTCATATAGCCCAAATTCAGATATAATAGATATGTTTGTTGATGGCTGCCCTTTTCTCTTTTTCTTTCTCTTTCCTGATCTCCTGTTTCTCATACTCCCTTTCTTTCTTCTCTCTACCCCTCCCCTTCTCTCTCTCTCTCTCTCTCTCTCTCTCTCTCATTCACTCTCTCTCTCTCTCTCTCTCGCTCACCCTCTCTCTCTCTCTCTCTCTCTCACACCCTCTCACTCTTCTCTCTCCCCCTCTCTCTTTCTAAATCTAGCTCTTGTTCTATCTCTATCTTTATCTCCTGTCACTCTGTTCTACAGTAATACAGATGTATATATTATTTGTTTCACTTGTTAAACCTAGGTCTAATACCTATACAGTGGTACCTAACTAGTAAGAACATGATTTTACGCTTATAATCAATAATATTGCAGGTTCAGTTTCCCTGTATTCATCGTTTTTAGTCATGATACATGTACCAAAGAAATCAACTTTGTCTGAAGGACTTTATGACAAGGTTTCACTTAACAAGTCTTGACCATACCATACACACACAAAACAAAACACGTGGTCAGTAAGTATTGCGCATATGACATATATTTTATTTCCAAATTTACTTGAGAAAATAATAACAAAACTATGAAATCTTGAACTTTCAAAAAGTCAAAATGGACATTGTATTTCTAGGACAAAAAAGGTGCTTTAGAAATAAAAACTAATTTCAGCCTTCATCTAGGCACCGTTATGTGAACAAAACTAAAATATTAAAAAACACTGCAAGTCTGACTTCATCTGAGCTACGTTCTAGAAGTTAATATTACAGTCGGAGTTTCAAAGCATAAGCATCAAGATGGATAAGAAGAGTGTAGCATTTTTCAGTTTATGAAAATTTAAATAATGTCATGAAAAAGTAAAAAGACTGAAAATTGTTGAGAATAGTTAGCGTTGACAAATCAGTTTGCTGGAATGGAAGATTGTGAAAAACATTATTACACCAGAATGAGGGATTGATGGTTTGTTAGAGGGTGAGAAGAGAACTAACGTTTCTCTTACAGCTTTACCAAAAAAAAACAACACCAAACCGATCCTAAACCGACTCCAAGCCGACAACATCTTGGCTATTCATTACATGTAATTTTTTATATGGTCTATTGTTGGTCTGGTGTTGGGTTCTAGAAGGTGTAACCATGGTTTTCCTACATAGAATAAGAGCTGAGCCATTCAAATCCCATAATTGCAGGAAACTTGGATCACTTGTCATATAATCTTCCTTTCGTAAATCCCCAAAGCTTTTGTACTTTTTGTAGGCTAATGATAGAGCTTTCTGATAACACAGTACTAGGAGGGCTTTGAATACCATCCCTTACATCTAATTATGATGGAAGTAAGCAACCATCACAATCGATACGCAAGATGTATCTACCGACATATGAAATGATTCTATAAAACTACATTTATATTTTCCTCAAGCAGATTAAGTTTATGAAACTTAAAAGTTACTTTAAAAATGAAACAAGTCAAAATGGTGAAAAGGTATTTTGAAACAAAATAAACTCACCCATTTTGAATGGTTAAGTAGTCATCTACTTCTAAATGGTAATCACCGGTAAGGTAGAAAAAGAGAATAATGTCTCTGGAATTACAAGGTTACTTATCACTTTCTTTTACATTTTTTGTTGTTGATTGTAAGTTATTTAGATTACAAAATTACACAACAAATCAAAAGATGCCGAAATAATCAGTCCTCACATACTTGTACAAATAACAAAGTTATGATTTGGAATATTATTGTTTAGTTATTGACCACATTTGTTTGCTTTTTTGTTGATGGTAGGTTATGGATTGTAACTTTTTGAGAGTAGACATTTACACAACATAAGGGGGAGAGATCAACAATACTTCAAAATTGTGTTAAAGTATTGATATTTAGTCATGACATACAACATGAAAATCATTATTTAGATCAAATGATTCTTGTAAACAGATATTTGTTTCTATAAATAGGTATCACAGATGAAACTGTTAAGCAAGTTCAACGATAATTGTAATGAACTTTATTAATACAGAATGGATATCTTTTTTCTCATTCAAGATGACCAACTTTGTCTAATCATTGTTGAAATAGAAGGGTTATTGGTCAAATTAATATATATGAGGGAAAAAATTACATAAATAACATTTCACTGCCGTTCTTATCTGAACATTATTTTTTAGCAAATAAAAAAGGGTGGCAATTTTGGTTGATAAAGATTGAATAATAGTTATTGCAAACAAATTGTCTGTACAAAGGAAAACAAAAATCATTCAAAACCCTCTATTCTTTAAAGAAACAATTGCACTCATTCAATAATAAATAATTAAAAATGTCTGGGACTTGCCCGACATTACAAAAAGAATGATTTCCCCCACTCACTGTTTTTCATCTCCTCATCTAGTATTCTCATCCTTATATAACTGAATGAAAAACATGTCACCAATAAATATCATCTAATAAATAATGGCCTTGGTGGAGAATATTAGGAGAAATAGTTATCTACACATGCATTCAATTAAAAATCGAAAGCGAGAGAGAGAGAAAAATATCCCATTTTAAATCCCTGATTGAAACTTCTCACTCTAGTCACTGTCTCGATGACAAAACAAAATAAGGTTAAGATACTTACAAAAACAATGAAACAAAATAATATAGGGCAAGGATAATGATAAATATATATACCGTCAGAAGATGTCCTATATTACATTGCATATTACAACCAACTGAAACTTTTTTTTATCTTACAGAATATGACTAAACATTCTTGATGTATTAAAACGTATCTCAAATCAACAAGATACCAAAAACCAGACAAAACATGGAAATTGTACATATACCACATAAGAACCCTATGGCATTTAGTTATCACAATATTCTTTACATATTTTCATTGTATTTACAATCTAATCAATTCTGTACATAGACCTTTATTATCTCAAATTGTACAAGCAGAAGGAGTTAGAGACCAAGGCTGAAATTTCTCCGATCAATCAATGCTTGTTTCAATTTTCTTCTCATCTTTCTATAAAAATAATTCACACAAGGTATGTACTGGTCATACATTCAACATTTCTTGATTGTTTCTCACTTTTCCCGCCAAGTTAAAAAATCTTCCCTGCAATTTCGAGAAAGCATTGAAAATTGAAAGTTTTTTTTTAATGATAAGATGAAAGATCATCATTCTCCTAAATCCATTCATGTATAGTTTAATATGAATAGGAAAGTCTCAAAAGAATTTGTATAGTGTTTAATAGCATTTCTAAGTGCTTTACAATGTAATGAAGGAATTAGGAATAAGACTTACTTTTTTTTCTAAATCAGATTACTTAGATATACATGTATAGTTTATATAAAGATGCAATCATATCATAAACCGTTATACAAGGGATTATGTTTGTAACAGAATGTATGGCCTTTGTAGACATGTTCCTTTTACATGTTTCAATGAGAAACCATTTTCAAGGGAAACAAAAAATGTGGTCTTTGTAGACAGGTGGTCACTAAAGCAGGTTCGACTGTACATGAGAGTACCTCAAGCACAATTGTTTCCTTAATCATTAAGCCCTAGATACCTTGGTGTAAAGAGAGACCCATTATCTTGATATCAAAGTTTATTCACACACTTGATCATAGCGGGACTTTGGATGGTATTCCAAATACCTTGGATAGCTTGAAATTTGAAATCAATCCACAGATAAGATGAAAAATGATAAGACAAAGATATGGGTTTGGAAACCCACAGCAAGTTATATGCACAGGAATGCATCCGAATTGATACCAAAACAAAATCATTCTGACGTTTAGAATATTTTGCTGTCATATGGCCAACTGAACACTGATTAGACACACAAAGGAGTCGTCTACTATGATGTTACAAGACAAAAATAGCACCGTCTGTGCCACTTTTTGGTACTTGGTCCAGCTCCTAGATCTGAATAGCATTCATGACCAGACTTGGCTTGTTTTGAAGATTTAGAATACCTAATCTAATAAACAGTGAAGCATCGTTCAAACGTAACGCAGTAAAGCACCTTCCCTAGAACTGCTGCAGCAATCTGAAATCATTTGACATGTACCAGTAATAAATGGCCGAATGGTGGGAGGAACAGAGCTGCGCACAACTTAAGCTCCTATGCATACCGGTACGCTGAAATCTGTGCTATACCGATCTCTGATGCGCACCACAATTATCCAATTGGAGTCTGCCGCACCTTTTCCTCTTCGGGGCAGCTCGGGGCTGTATCTTGTCTAAAGGAAGCTAAGAAAAGAAACTTGATGAGCTCAGGTAGGTGGTCAGATTCTTTGGTACAACATCATATCACAAATAAACCCACGAAGCCATCCATTATTCAGACGCACGCTCCGTAGCACTTTGTATCACAATAATTTAGATTCCTTGTGATGTTTTGATGGCTACCATCGATATGGCATACAATAACTACTTACTTAATATGGCAAGAGAATATCTGTTCTTCAACAAGCAAGGTAATTTGCTTACCCATAAAAGTAACAAATTTCATACAATCACCCAAATCATCATTATTTCAATAAATTATCTTCAAGGACTAAAAATCATTAATGTATCCTTCACTTGTATTGAAATCACACAGCAAAACATCAATTCACTCTTCTGGATTCCACAACATATTACAATTCTTCAATAACACAGACCAAGTCGAAAGGTCAATTGTTCTTTTTCATCATCTTCTCAGTCGTGTTCCTCAAGGCATGCTCATTCAAGGCAGACTCCAATCCAAGCTTCCAGCCGGCTTCATGGTAATCAATTTTATCAACTTTGGCCACTTATTTGTTCAATATGCACCCTCTCTACGTCAGGTCAGTGCATCCCGACGGGTGGCCAATTACACACCAACAAACTTTGATATTTGTAGAAACAAGGTATCTGCTGTAAAACTGTTATCTACGCATCGGAAGTGGTTCCATAACCGTTGAAAAACCTTTCAAACTGTCATCGCTTTCTTGTCTCTCACCAACTGTGATCTTTTTGGATGACAGCATGATTTTCTTGCACATCGATCCCCAATGGACTCTTGTCTGTGATGCATTTCCAATTGCAAATGTTCAAATCTTCAAGATTTTCCACTGCCCAATGCTGCCGATGTCACATCTTCAGAGACGCATCAGGATCAAGAAATATGTCTTTGAGCTTTGAGGATACTGCTCTTCTGCAATGGTCCTTAACCTGTTGACTACTGAATCGTATAAGTCCCATAGGCTTAACACAGGGACCACCAGGTTTCTGTAAGCAAAGGGTTAAGCTGAAGAACCTGTTCCTCAGCAATTGGATGCGTCCGTTGAAAGGGACTTCTGGAGTCTGTCCTCTACCTTGCGATGGTGATCTTTCATTCTGTGAAGCTCTTTGTTTGCCACCGTCAGGTCGGCCATATGCTTCAGCTCTCGCTCCTTCAGCTTCTTCAAGTCCTGTTGCCAACCCTGATAAAAGGACAAGAGAGAAGGGATCAATTACAGGGAAGCAACAACTCTTCCGCTACACTGCACTTTCAAACATATTGGCCCAAATTCACAAAGGAGGTTTGTCAACCGTTTGGACGCGTTTTGACAAACCTTGGTTTGTAAAAACACGTCGAAACGCATCATATGAAGCACATAAACCTAGGTTTGTTGAGAAACCTTCTTTGTGAACTCGAGCCAATTAGTTTATACAGTGGCCACTTACAAGCTTTTAAATTACTACCAACCACACTGGGCATAAAGTGAAATGGCTTTATGAAATAAATCAAAGAAATGAAAGAGGGGACATAAAATGACATTGAAATCTAACATAACCTAATGAATGCATAACACTGAACAATATACCCTAATAGCCCAATAATAGTATTCTGGATCCAACTCCTTTCAGCACTCTCAATAGAAAAGAGAGATGCACATCTACATATATTTTTCGGTCTGTTCACAAGAAATACATCACTTGCTGAGTACCAGAAGAGCGTTAATTCCTATCCTTTAGTAGTGAGTTAATAATGCCCTTCTAGTGCTCAGCAATAAATAAATTGATACTCATCATCAACGTGCACTACACTTCAAAGGAAGAGGTAGAACAGAAGAAATATCCTTGTCTGTTCAGAGGCAGAAGGGCTTAAACCCTTAACATTCAAACAGTGCTAATGCTTTTCTGGCTCTAAAGAAACGTTCTGTTTGGAGCCAGAAGGGCATTAACTCATTTACTTTATATCATAGAGTTCAGGCCCTTCTAGCTCTCAGCAGACAATATGCAACCAGGGGGGTGTTTCACAAACATCTTAAGTTGAACTTATCTCTAAGTTTGACTTAACAATTATGGAAAGCTGTTAGCATCTATGAAAATATTTTGTAAAAGTTCTTTTGAATTCAATTTATTCATATTTTCCATTATCAAGGAGGTGTCATGTTCTTGATGTGGAATTTATAAAAAGTCTAAAATACTGAAATTTTCGCTTTTTAATATATTTTATTTTAAGGCTACACATGGCTCTCCATAGTTTTTAAGTCACACTTAGAGTGAAGTTCGACTTAGGATCGTTGTGAAACACCACCCTGATAGGATCTCCAACTCAGTTCACTTACCACATTTTGTTGTAAAAGTTCTTTCTTCTCCATTGACAATCTCATAATCTCTTCTCTCATGGCTTCTAGCTGCTGACCGAGGTTCGCTAAAATACAAACAAAATGAAGATTCAAGTTAAAGTCTTCTACGATATCCTAACATACCTCTATAACTCTCTCAACATTACAAGAAAATGTTAACAATTAACAATAAAAATGATTCCTTAGCAAGTTGCTCAATGCTACATCCACTGCTGACATTGGTAATGACTCCTGAACCTAAAAAACTATTTCGATACAAAATTATAAAATGAAAATCCACCAAAGATCTTGAAAGGCTAATGAGTGACAGATTGAATAACTGGTGGTAGGAAATTCCTTGAAATTTGGAACACATTACCCGGCTGCTAAGAAAGCATGTGTGTGCTTTAAGTCCTCTCCGAGGGACTTGGTAATGAGGATTAATTTTTCACCAAAGGGCACGAGCACATCGTCTTGGTTTCAAACCCGGGACTTCCCAGTCACGAGGCCACTGCTCTACCACTGAGCCATTGCACCTCCATCATTATTACCATTATCATGATTGAAATCATCATATTGGGAGAATCAACATAATCTAGCTTTGCTGACTTGAAACACATTAAACAAAATAAACAGAAGTACTCTCAGGTGATCAATATACTGGAATACAAGTTACAGAGGGAGGGAATTCAGTTGACGGCATACCTTCAATCTCGGCTGCAGCTGAGCATTTCCCTTCAGGGCAAATACAGGGATTCATAGGGCTGGGCTTGTTACTAGATGACATACTCCCCTGGAGAAATGTAACAGATTAAGAAGAAAAAAAAAACAGGTTTATATGACCATTATGCAATGCATATAAAATACAAGCGTAGCACTCATGTGTTAAGAACTAACAGTGTGTAGCTCTACAAACTCTTATTTGGTTAAAAAGTCATCATTATTGACCACAAATTACACAATAATCACAATTTCCTGTCTACATCCTATAAACATATTCAGAAACTTCAGAATATTAAATATAAATATAGATATATGAATACACACATTTATTAGGAACTGCTTGTACATTCCTCTATTCCCCTAAGGTTGATAACAGGACCAACAATTTTCATGTAGAATGTGGGTATAAACTTAGAAAATTGCCTTTGTTACATCACTTCTTAACCTTTGCAAACATTTAGATATTAACATCTTGATCATACCACTAAGAGAAATAAGTAAAATATTAAGGTAATGATGAGCAGATTGAATTGAATCTTACCGTTCCTGTATCTGAATCATCCTGGTGATCATGTGGGTCATGATGGTGGAGCTGGGCATCTTCATCACTGTTGAAGCTATCCAAAGAGTTACTTGGTGATACTCTGGTGTATATCCTACACAAGGGAGCAAAACAACACGACACCAAAGTGAATGTATGGTGCTCCATGGAAGGGATCACGTCGGTTTCAACAGAAATGGTCACAATAAAACAAAACTAGCATCAAAAAATGTAAATGTATCTACACATGACCATGAGATAACATATTCTTACTTGACTTTATAAATTGCCACATTTTAGCAATAATCTACAGCAATCCTCTGTATAATGCAGCTCTTTCTTGCCCCTCACCCCCCCACTCTCTCTCTTTCTCTCCCTCCCTCTCTTTCTCTAAGACTGTCTGTATTTATATGTCTTCTCCCTAACTTCCTTCTTTCCTCCCTTTCTTTTCCCTCTCTCTTTCTCTCTCTCCCTCCCCCCCCCCCCCTCTCTCTCTCTCTAAGACTGTCTGTATTTATATGTCTCCTTCCTTAATTCTTTCCTCCTTTTATTTTCTATCTCTCCCTCTCTCCTTCCCTCCCCCGCCCTCTCTCTCTCTCTCTCTATCTCACCTTTGTTGTTGTGAGGATGCGTTGATATCAGGTGAACTGTTGAGGGAGTTTGAGGAAGACTTGTGGGACTCTTGGCTGCCGTTGATACTCTCTGATGAGTGTGATGATCGACTCAGGACGCTGTCCCTATGGTAATACAAACAGGAATGCATTATTGTCAGACAGAGGAAACAGAGAGAGATAGGAATAAATAGGGTAGAGAAATACAGATTGACATATCAAGAGAATATGGGAAAACAAGAGGAATAGAATATATAAACATTAGCACAGAGGGGCAGCGAAGTAGAATAAATTTTAAGAAGTGAAAAAGTGGATGAGATTGAAAAATGGGAGCATAATTCCAATCTCAGTTTACAAAATGATCAGTAACTATCATTTCATCAAAAGATATTCCATCATCTCATTACACAAACAACTTCACAATTTGTCATATAATAACAATTTATTCTAAAAGCAGCTTGGTTCACAGGCTCATGGGTTAGGGATGTATTACACAAGGATTTCGGGGTCAAGTTACCTCTTCTTCTTTGGTTCTTTCTTGTCTGCACTTCCAAAGCTCGAGACCGATCTTTGGGATGACCTGCTGTTCGACCTCTGCTTCGTCTAAACATACAAAAGAAAGAAGAGTTGTTGATTTGTTTGAAATGACTCAAAATGTTCATCATATCCATTCACCTGACAAGGTTAATCAAGGCAAGACATTGGCACGAGGAAAGACAAGATTGAAATAAATTACAAATGCCATATTCATCCCAATTTTAGTTCCAATAAAGCATTTAAGCCAAGAAAAAAGTGGACAAATTCTCATTATCATTATCCTACTAAAAGCCACTTCATTTAATTGGTAATCATCTTTACTTCATCATTATTATTGATATTATTGCTTCAACATAATTATAGGAAAATGCTTTATAACAGTCTTTGAGGAGCTTACAAGCATTATAATCATCATCATCATCAACATCACCACCATCATCATCAACATCATCGCCACCCTCATCCTCATCCTCCTCCTCCTAATCATCATCATCATCACCACCATCATCATCACAACAGCAAGATTCAGAGCTACTCACAGCTGGGCTCGTGCTATCCACCTGGTCCGTACTCGCCCTTGGCAACCCCTCCGTGCCTACAAACAGCGTGTTGCCGTTGACGTTCTTGGGTAGCGTGCCCGACGAGCCCGAGCCCGTGCTCTCTAGCGATGTTGTGCGCCCTCTGAAGGCGTTCTTGAAGCTCTTGAGAAGCGTTCGGTTCCCGCCCGGTGAGTAGTCACCCTTACCCTGACTGGATTGCAGAGGTGAGATGATGTCATCTCCTATAAATAGAATGATGAATAATCAATATATGATTAATCTATTTTGATAACATGATTACGTCTGTTGAGAGCAAGAAGGGCATTAAAGCCACACTGCACTACTTATAGCTACTTGCGCCCTCTATATAGCAAACACTACCTAAGCGTTACCCATTGATCCCCCATGATGTCCTTTTTCTTTTGTTAATTGAGAATTGATTTGATGAGATAAACACCTGTCAGTGATCTTGCAGGGAGGTCTAATCCCCCCTGGCCAAACTAGTACAGACGGGCTTTAACTCTATGTATGGGAGTCATCATCCTCCTTTGCTTTCAGAAGATGAACCAAGTTTGTTTTCAAGTATCATCATCAAATAGTTCTTGAATATAGGTGACTAGAGCTTAGACTTACCAGGGTCTTTTAGCAATTTCCCCTCCATATCTATTCTTTCCCCCACAACATTTAATGAAAGACTATTAACGTCAGTCAAACCATGAAACCAACCAGTTCTAGGCCATTTGGAGGTTCTGTAATGTTATTTTTCTGGTAACCTGTTTGTCACGTGTCGGTTGTGGGACTAGGGTATTAGAACATTCACAGAGGAATTTTGAAAGATGACATACCTGCCACAGCACAGAAGATGTCTTCATTCTTTGACATGAGATCATGGTAGAGATGATCTAGTAAAGCACTTCTTGTTCTTGCCTGTATGAGAGAGAGAGAGAGAGAGCAAAGAGAGAAAGAAATATATATTATACATACATTCCAAACACAAATGAGATGTGAAGTCTACAAACATTCATCATAATAATAACACCAAGCAATCAAATCACATTGAATCTTATCAAACAATGTAGGTATTCAACATGACATATATACAAGGAAATTGAACTCATCTACCGTTTCACAGTTCTTCCCCCTCAAAACAACCTAGGTTGTATACTTATCTTTCCTTTCCATAAATCAATTCTTAGACAATGCCAAGCCATCAATCTCCAGGTAGTATTAGCTTTGCTTTTGTTCTGTTGCTCCAATCCAAAAACCATTTAAACCCTTTCAGGACAGGAATCATTTTGAAGGCTAAATTGATCACATATTGTCTTTCAAATTGGCAACAATAACATTTTTCTTTTATTGCAATATTGTTCTAATAAAATGTAATATCTCTAAACGCAATATACATGGGCAGGAATGATGTCAAAGAGTTGAAAAATTGCCAATTTTGATAACAAAACAATGATTTTGATTTTCTCATTGTCTTGCCAATATAAGGAGTTTAAGCTTATTTTCCTTGAAACAAAAATGAATGCAGTGTATGTGCAGAAATGTTTGTCATTTTCCTCTCTTGCATCTGGCATATTATTTAGGGCTCTGAATCAGAAGTTATTGAGCAAACCACAAAACAACGAATATGAAAACATGCCTCAGGTCAATAAAGGCAGATCTGCCCCCCCCAAAAAACTGTATTCTTTGATCGCAAAATTTGCATTTTACTTTAAAAAATTGTATTAAAAAAACCAACATGGATCAATGCCTCTTACAGCTCCTACATCAGTACAGGAAGAAATTTTTGTATGGATCATTGGTTGAATATGCATGATTTCGTCATGACTGGTGTGTTCGATGAACCAATGAACATCCACAAATTGCTGATGTGAGATGCTTGTAGGATACTTTACAGGACAGAATGGGCATTTTGCCATTGAAATTGCCATTGCCATTGGAAAATTGTACCATCGTATTTACTTCTACAAATTGTACGAAATACAATTAAATCATACTGGTTGGCAGCTCTGTACAGGCCACATGAAGAATAGACACATTCTAGAGGACTTCATCTTACCTGGATACTGGCAAACTTCTGAGCCTTGTAGCACGCGTGTTCAGCATTGAGTAGCTTGCACAGCAGGAACTCTTTCAATTCAGAGCCTTTCTTGTAGATCGAAGGGGCTGGCAAGCTGGGCCCAAACGGTGGAACGTTGTTCCTTGCTGTTATCGTCACCTGGTGGTACAGCAAAGACAACATTTAGTTTTTCAAATTTGCACTTTGAAGACAAAACCTTTGAAGGCTTTTTAATTTTGAAACTACTTCAGTGCCTTTGTAATAAGGCATAACTAATAATAATAATAATATGGATAGTTATATAGCGCTGGTATCTGCAAGGCTCTGACGCTCATAGGGCTATACATATTACAATCCTCAAAAAACCTATTAAAGGTTAAGACCAGTATTGGAAACGCCCCAATTTCAAAAAATGAAATGGAAGCTCTCATTATCAATCGTGTGAAAGAATATGTTTGACTAATACATGATGATAAAAAATTTGCCGGGAAACCGCCTACTAATTCATATATTTGGTAAATTTGTTTCTCTCATGGTCTGTGAGAGATATAGGGTAGTCCCATATACATCTTTTTGTGTATAGTGCTTGTAACTTTACAAAGAATGGGCCAAATTTCTTATCATTTTGATGATTCCAGAACCTTGCAGATGCTAGATGCTAGATGATCAACCTTTTCTGATCGATTCCACAACGTTTCTTTCACAATGCAATCGCATGACCATAACTGGTCTTTACCTTTAAGTTTGATAAGCAATCTGTGACAGGCCCCTAAATAATAACTACATTCTTTAAAAAAAAAATTATTACACATGTACCGGTACATGTATTTTGGTGTGCATGTTCTTACTGGTATGTTGAATTTAATTTTGGGGATACTGATAGTTGCCTTTTTTTTCTTCTCTGACCCTGGGAGTCTCATAAAACACATTTATTTCTGGATAAGAATTTACACATACAAATTGTTTTTCAATCATCTGAAAGAAAGCCTCAAAGAATTGAAGGATATATACCTAACATACCGGGAGCTCAATGAATCACAACTTCAACGGCCAAATATTAATCATGATGGCACAAACCAGAAGTCATATTGAAAATGCAGTCAAACCTGTCTGTAGTGACCACCCAAGGGAAACACAAACAGTTTCCACAGCTTCCTTTAGTATATGTTTCAATAAGAAACCATTTTCAAGGGAAACAAAAAATGTGGCTTTTGTAGACAGGTGGTCCTAAAGCAGGTTTGACTGTAACATTGTATCTTTGTGGAAATGAAGAACCATCAATGAAAGGCACCCAAAGGACTAGGCATCAATCTACGACCCAAAGGAAATGGAAATGCTTCGTACCTTATACTTTGTCTCCACCGAGTTGGCCTGGATGGCTTGTACCACGATGTATGCATGTAGGAAGTTGGATGCGATCGTATCAGGTATGAACGGTGTGTTCTCTTCCTGGAAGATGATAGCTACGATGTCGTTTCCGATGTGTCTCTTCCTCTGAAGCTGCAAGGCCAAGAACATGTACATGGAGGATTTTAGCTTAAAGTGACTCGGTAACATTGCCTCAGATTCTAAAACAGAATCCTGGATTTAGCTCATGCTGCAACCATAATTATGAACTTTTAGGTCATTCGGGAATCCCATGACTTTTACAAGCCGATCGACCTTCTCATTATCAAGATATTTATGATTGGAAATCGAAATCAAACGTTACGTTTTCCTAAGAGTGTTTATAACACTACAGTCTATTGGGGAAAATGAGTGTGGTAAAACCGATTTTTCACTTGTTTGAGGCACATCATGATCATTTTGAAGCGCACTTTTTTTAGGGCTTCAATATTACACCATATCACAGACAGTGATAACATGTAGGGCCGTGCATCTCAGATTTAACATTGTTAAACGATGCCTCTAGTCAAGCTGTCAACAAGCAAAGAGGGGTTTCAAGAAACTTTATACAGATGTTTCCCAAAATACTCGTAACTGGATGTAGGTTGTAGTTACTGCGTAGCTTTTAAAGCGGGACTACACTACTTGTAGCTACTTGCGCCCTCTATACATAGCCAACAATGCCTAATTTAGAGCTGATTTGATGAGATAACGGCCCGGCAGTGACCATGCAGGGAGGTCTAATCCCTCCTGGTCAAACTAGTGCAGATGGGGTTTAATGTCACTGTTAACCCATGCCTACTGGAACTGGGCGGCCCCTGTATTAAGCCTATGGGAACTTCAGAATTCAGTAGTCAAAGAGTTAACTTTGGCTACTAACATTCCATAATATTTCATCTGTTATTTCCATCATTTAAAATAGAAATGGCTGGCTCGGTTCGTGCTCTCTATCAACTTCCTTCTTTAGCATTCCTAGCTCAACCAGTCAACACTCTTCCCATTGATGCTAGCAACTGATACAGAGGGTTACAGGACACCTACCCCCTGGACAACCACCCTCCGGATTAACCAGGTAGTCGTCCTAGAGGGTGGTTATCTGGGGGGGGGGGGGGTTGTCTAGAGGGCAGGTGTCCGGAGAGGAATACAGAGATAGTAAGAGTTTGAATAGTGACTGGGCTTGATGATCTAACTATGAAGATAATTATGATTCCTTACCTGTTGTGCGTCTCCTTCTGTGTACGGAAGCATGGTGGAGACATGGAACATGATTTCATTATTGTGGTACTTGCAATAAATGGAATGCGTGCCGGTTTGGCCATGATTTACATCTAGACCTCCTCGAAAACTGCAACAAAACAAAGAGAGCACAGAACTTTGGATCAAAATTGGGTAACTTTACTACAAAATGCATTTCATCTCTATGTTTGTTCATGGGTAGTATAAACATAAAAAGGTAGGATGAGATGTCTCCACTTTGCCCAAAACATCATCCTCATCCCAAGTACAGAACTGTGCTTAAAATGTACATACAGCAAAATAAAGTAGTTATTTAATCTATTTATGCACACAATCATTTCCTTCTTCCATCCACCACAAAAAGGATTAAAAACAAAAAACAAACAAACCAAACAAACCAATCAAACAAGAACCAAAACAAATTAAACAAACAAGAACCAAAAGAAAATTAAGGAGGACTTTAAAAAATATCTCACCCTGAGAAATTTTTGAGCTCCACCTTCTCTCCTAGCATCTCTAGGAATTCATCAAGGGCGGGGCTTGAGTTCCTGTTACCAAACATCTCCTCTTCTGTTGATTGGCTGACGCACTGGTAGACGACCCCAAACTTGAACTTATTGACGAAGGAGTGTTCATCGTAGCTCACAATCAGCTCTGAACCCTGAAATGTACAATAATGATAATAATGGCGGCTTCTTTAGATAGCGCACATGTTCGTCACGTTGTGACGCTCCTGGCGCTGCCATGAATATTACCCTGGCTTAGCAAGGCGGCCATTACGGCGCTCTAGTATTTCAAGGAATTAATTCCTGCCAGGTACCCATTTACATCACCTGGGTTGAGTGTGGCATGTGTAGATCAATGTCTTGCCAAAGGACATTAGTGCCGTGGCGGGACTCGAACCGCAGACCTTGTGATGGAAAGTCCGGTGACATATCCACTCGACCACGACACCTCTACAATGAGAGAAGCACTCATTGAAACTGAGATTTGATCAAGGTTTCGTAGACCCTAAGGTACTAAGGTTTTTAACAGTAGAGTAGACACCCCCCCCCCCCCCCCCCCCGAGTCTACCATCACATCTGTATTAAAAGGCTACTGTATGTGTGAAATGATCATTATAAACTGCTATCCTTACCTCCTGTTCTGATTCACTGAGAATCATGCAAGTCTTAAAAGTCACAGTGACTGCAGGGCCTTATAACAGATCACATTCAAACCGAGGCTGCCATTAAAGACATTTATTCATTAAACATATCATCTTGCGCTATACTCTCCCCCCTATTTTATTGAATTTTACACTCAAAAGGAATTACAGTTGTAAAACTATTATTAGGAGAATAAACCATAGCCATTGTCATCTAAAAGATCATCAGTGGTTTGCCTAAGATTTGCTCCACATAGCAACAGATCAAATGAAAGAAGTATAAAGATGTGTAAAGACACTTACCTTTGGAAAAAGTACTGGTTGATATCTTTCTGTAGTAATACGGTCACACAGTGTCTGTCGAACAAAGAAAGAAAAGAGATACATGAGTATGCCTTCATCAAAGATAAAAGTACCAAGAAAATAATCCTGTACTTCAGTCTTTATTCACATCATCTCATTCCATCCCCTTATCCATTTTATTTCCAGCAATGATGATCACTTTCAACTTCATAGAATGGTACATCAAATTTTGCTTAAAACTTCTAAATCTTTACTATACACGGTAAACCTATACATATGAGAAGGACATAGAAGGCCTACACCCTATGCCTTTTGAAACATTTTTTTACCAGGTGATGTACTTTTTATGAAGATTAAGTGTTAGGGTTTGAGTTTCATGTTAGGCTTCCAGATAGTGTTAGGTATAATGTTAGGTATGATGTTAGGTCCCTTAACATAACATTTATAGAGTTGTGTCACACACCTTTGCGATTCTGGCCGGAATGGGTGAGTCTCCAAGCGTTGAGACGGCTAGGACATCGTGGATAGTACCGGCTTTAGATCTGAGCACCACTCTTAAAGCATCTTCCCCTCCTATCGTCTCATGCTTCACTGACAGAATCAACGGACCAAGGTTTTCATCTTGGGCAAAGTAGTTGAAGTGCTCCTGTTTAGTGATAAAAATGAAACGTTGATTAAATCGTAAAATTGATATACAAGATTGTCTAATACATGTCATCTGGGCGGTTATACCACCATTAAGAATGAAGCATTATTTTGAAAGTAAATCTGTTGAACCTGTTAGATGCCAAGACTTACATGTAGATGACAAAACATCAATGTAAAGTCAAGCCATTAGTCAAGCTGAACCGTAAGGTCAAATCCCCAATTCTTAATATTTTTTTTCAAAATGTAACTCACTATACATGTACATGTAGACTACTTTTCAAAGGTAAAATGAAAAGCAAGGCAGAACAACTGGGTCACAGGTGAGTACTATTTTTCTTGCTGCCATCCCTCAGAGGAATCCTTCATGATCCCAGGTGTTTTCTTTACAGGTGTTAATTAATAATTCCTGCCTGCCTGCCTGGTCCAAATCACCAGGTATACCGGAGCTAAAGGGGTAACATGGTGGGGCTGAGGGAAGAACCCCTCAAATGAGGAAAAAAGCAATTAGTGAAGAAAATAGGACTATGACTTCACATGTGGTAGCACCAAAACTTTCATTGCTATTTTTAAACATCTAGGACTGAGAAAGATGAAGTACATACAGTCAAACTGCATTCATTTGGGATCTTTTCAAAAAGGAAATCTTCCATTCCATCTCGTAAGAACTCACAAATCAGCAACCAAAGTACGAGCATCATGGAGGCACTAAAACCTTGTAAAGACACGTCTAATATGCTGATCAGGTTTCTATCACCAGACTCTCAAAGGCTTCCAACAACCTGGGTTGGTCTTTATGATCCACTACCTCAGGTTAAGTCCTGGATACAGAGTTTAATTCATACTACTTCTACTGGCTGCAAAGTCCTTATCTTGTTAAGAGCCAGTAGTGCATTGGGATTACATGGGGAAAACTTTATAAGATTTAAGTAAAGGAGTGGACTTTCATTCGCAAGTCTAACATTTGAAGTCCAAGCTCCGAGGAGGCGAGGATCTAATCCCAAATCATCTACTAGAATCTTTATCCCAGATTCTTGTCCAAAATATTTCCCTTCAGCATGTAGCGTCCCCTTCGGAGATGTCATCAGGTCCTAAGCCTTAGTTTCCTTTATGCCTTGTGAATCAGACCTAGCCAATTACTGGCTTGCGTGAGCACTCCGACAAATCTTACATCACGTTGAAAGCCAAACTCTGCTTCTTACGGAAGCCTCGACAACCTCCCTAAACTTGCAAAGTTAGTTTTGTCAGAATTCCCAAGAGAACTCAAGGAAATAGATACGATTGACCTATATTTCTTCCGCTCTCTAAAGTCTGTTTTTCCCCTCTTTTACCCCTCTTCGGTCAGCGAGTTCTATAAACAACCTACTGGTCGGCAGCGAGAGCACAAAGATTTAATTGGAGAGGGGGAAAGACGATTTATAGATGCGTCTGATTTTGTTTTAGATTATCAGGGTAAGATGGTCAAGGATACTTCTTCAGCTAGCTTCCCATCATAAACCAACCATATATCTTTACCACAACGGCATAAGCAAAGAAAACCACCACCAAAAAAAGGGCAGAATTTTTTTGAAGCTAAACATTATGGAAAATAATTGACACACTCATCTTTCCAAAGTGTATATTAGGCAACACAACATAGATAGGAAAATAATACTGATGAGGATTCCATCACGCAAACACTGCGATGAAGTTGATGATGTTCCAACGTACTATCCCAGGCCCATGACCT
This sequence comes from Strongylocentrotus purpuratus, assembly GCF_000002235.5. Classification (NCBI taxonomy): domain Eukaryota; kingdom Metazoa; phylum Echinodermata; class Echinoidea; order Camarodonta; family Strongylocentrotidae; genus Strongylocentrotus; species Strongylocentrotus purpuratus. The sequence goes on along the minus strand of NW_022145601.1, from coordinate 32,434,861 downwards.
GGAGCTAGGGCTGTTTATTACAGGTTATTAGAAAATTAGATAATGGCTCCCTTGCGGAATACCAGCCGGTTAACCCTACTGCTGTTGGCAAATCAATAGAGACGTTGCCAATTTGTGAGATGGCCCTGAAAACTTTAGGAAAGTGCAGAGAAGATCGATGATGATGCCGGTATGTACAGGAGACAAGAATTGCAGCGGCATTTCTCAGAAATGATTGAATGTGAAGCAGCATCAAAACGGAGCTGAAGAGTATCATTAAGGAGGAGAGAAAAAAAGGAATAAAAACTACGAAAAGCTGGAAATAATCTTATGAATTCTTTGTTTTCAAGGCGTTTTACAAATACACTTCTGGGAAAATGATAGTACCATCTAACATTCTCTTTTTTTTAACCCATTATTTGTTTTCAATGGTAATCATTAATCATTATCCTCTTTAAAAGTAATGTGCAGTATCTCTTGTCAGTTGTAACACTTGGCAATTCCAAAAATTACTTCATTCTAACTAGTTCTCTCTGTAGCTTCTTCTTCCGTTGTCTATTCAGCCCTAAACTAGAGGCAGACAATAAAATCCAAATCTGATTTCAGGGTGGAAATTGGAAATATATCTTATATCAAAACAAAATTATTGAATTTACCCACAGCTTTGTACCAATTCAAGTCAGAGAGGAAATTGGAAATATACTTTGGATCAAATTATTGTGAAAGCGTTTGTTCTGATTTCTTACAGCTTTCCTGATCTGATAAACTTGAATACAATCACAACCAAATTAGGGACACTCAGGCACAATCTAAACTTCATAAAGATATCATCTATTTTCAGATGAGACCCTTGATTTGATGAAATACAAGAACGGGAAAGTGATTACTGTGGATATAGGTTCGGCCTACTAGATTAAATAAGTCTAGAAACTCAGGGCAAAATAACTGCTCAGAATTTGAAAAGTTACATAAAATGTGCTTCATCAGCATCTGTACATGTAGATGTCCCTCAAAGTCAGTGATTGGATTAGTAGCAAACTTTCACTTTAATCCCGGGTTATTAAACATTTAACTATGCCAAACTTGACCAGTGCCCTGAATTCTAGTTCCTTCTCAATTTCCTAAGCTCCTTTTCTCTTGGCTTTCGAAACTTGGCAAGAAGAAAGTTTTCAGATTAACAGGGGAATATTATACAGGACCTAATCTGGGAAGGGATACAAGGTTTACTTAGACAGAAGCGGAGTTAAATTGGGTTTCGGATATAAACTTGAACAGGTGAAGTTTAGTTTTATTGTAGCCAATTGAGGTTTTGAATTACAAAAGTGTTGCTCTGCTTTATAGGATATTGACATAGCTAATAGTGCTTTGAAGGATGTGTCTCCTACATGTACATGTAATATTCTCATGATGCAGGAAGCACTAAAAAAGATGTTATGAAAAATGTAAAAATATAAACCAAAATAGTTATTCAAGAAACAAGTGGATGGGAAAAGGAATTCCATAAAAGTACAGAAGGGGAGAAGAGAAGAAAATACAATGAACATAAATAGTTGTGAAAACAACAGAAGAGTGACAATAATCAAAATACATGGAGAGGAGGAGGATAAGAAGAGCAACAAAATGAAGGAGCAAAAGGAGAAAGAAAGAGGAGAATACAAAGGAAAAGAGGAAGATAAGAAGAAGATCGAAAACCAAGAAGAAGAAAACAGAGAAAGAAGATGGGGAGAAGGAGTGATCACAGAAGATGCAAGAATGCCAAGGGAAAACTTGACAGATTAAAAAAAAGTACAGAAAATGGAAGAAATTTGGAGCCATCTTCTAATTTACTGCTAAATGCTGACATATGTCACCAGCGATTTGATAAGCAGATTCTCTATTAGATCAAGTGGACAAGCTTCTAGCCATTAGAAACAGCGCTAGCCACAAAACGGAATAGTGACTCCAGGTGTATCGGCCAGATTCACAAAGACTGTTCACACTATGGGTAGTTTATAAGAAACTTGTATACAAGAATTATCACATACCGAAAGGAAAGTCCAGACTGGACAACAACATCGTACAAAGAAACGTTGTATAGAGAAACTAGTTTTGCTCAGGTCAGTTGACAGGAGAGCTGGCCAATCATTCATGAGCACTCACGATATTAAACCCCGCCCAGTTATACGATGTTCTAAGATACAACTTTCAGATTAGAACAGGACCCAGATACTTTATCAAGTTATTCAAATGATGCTTAAACATTTGTTATGGTTCTATGATTTACTATATAGGACTTTCACACTAGAATATTTTCTGTATTTTATTGTATAGCTATACCATGAATTTTGGTTGTCTGAATGTGGGGGTCAAATACCTCTAACTTTCCATTCAGACTGTCTGGTCATTCCTACCTCAAGGGATGTCACAAACATGGAAGTCAATATCTCCGTTTGAAAAAGAAGTGGGGAAAGTTTCATTGGGGAGTCGGGGAAACTCAACTGGTTAAATCCCTAGGATTTCCTGTGAATTAATTCTAATTTAACTCTGCTTCTAGCAGGGAACTGGCAAGAAACCTGAGTGAGTTTCATGATCATCCATTGATGAATAGGGCGCATCTTGTCAATAGTTTTAAAGCTTATCTGTACTAGTTTTTAGGAGAGGTCACTGGACAGGTGGTTATCTCATCAACTTAGCTCTCAATCAACATAAGAAAAAGAGGATCATGGGGGACCAATGGTCACCGATTAGGCATTGTTTTCTAAATAGAGGGAGCAAACTACTTGTAGCTACAAGTAGGACAGTGTGGCTTTAACCTTCTGGATGTTCCAAATCTTTGTCCCTCCATCTTTAGTTTATTCTTATCTTTCAATCAGCAAGTTGCATTTCTTTTATAAAGTGGCTCTTCACTGCAGGTTTTAAAATAATGTCAGAAAGAGAAAAGCAATTATGAAACTCAAAGTAACTATTGGTATTGGAAAATGATTGCTCGATACTGTAGAAAGATGACATGTAGTTTTAAACACAGTACCTTTTAAATATCAATGTTTTTAAGACTCCTTTTAGACAAAGTTTCTTTTGCCCATCCATGCCACAACATTTCCTTTCTTTCTTCAAGTCATTGTATCAATTGTAATGACCCACTTGAGAGAATGAAATCTGGCCCGCCAAGGCATGTATTTAGTTCTCATGAGGTCAGTGACTTTCATTTTATTCATTATAATATTCAATATATAGTTTTATTGTACTGTATAGTACAACTGATTATAATTAGCAATGGCTGGGCGATATCAAAACTATATATCTCCTTGCTGTCTTTGACTCTATTCTATGCGATATTATGGATTGCCTCTAGGCCTGTAGGGACTGTGTTATGCATATTTGTCATCTTTTAACAGATAAAACCCATTGTTTAATATCATTTCAAGGAACGATAGGCAACGTGTCGTGGACCAATTCACTTGGTGGATACAGCGTAATAACAAGCTAGAGTTGTTTATTCAAACTGGAAATAGAGCATTGGTGCCCTACAGAGAACTATCCCCTCCCAAGGCAAGGTTACAAAGGTACATCTTTCTTCGAATCCTATCCTTGCAGCGAGGAGATGTTTACCTCAGAAATCTGAGAGAGGGAGACTCGCCCCGTCTATCAAGGTGTGAAACTCAATTACCCCCCACTAAACATCCAGAGCAAGAAAAAACACCCTGCTACGGTGCTTCCCTTGATCAAGAACTTCCCCCTTCTCATTAGAGCCTTAACTTGCATCCCTTCCACACTGCCATGAACTTCTTGTCAGGTATTGCCTGCTTTGTGGTGCTTAGCCCCTTGTATGTACACTGTAACTCTTTTTCTGCTTCGGTTGAGTTTTGGAACTGCAACGGATTGCTCTAGTTGACTTTTGTCACACAAACAGAGTCTGTAGAACAACACTTTAGCAGTCCAATACGGTTCCTAACAACTAAGGGTTAGAAGTGAAATAGTTGTGCTCAACTCATCAACCTCACTCACATAGGCTCCAGAAACAATTATATCAATTTTGCCGATCAAGTTAACAGCCCAAAGATTAAAAACCCTGCCAATGGGGACACCCCTCCCCATATAGCTCTCTCCTAACTAACCCCCTTTCCTCTATATTCTTCCCCTCCTTATTCGATTAAAGAAACAATGCAATGTGAGTCACAAGACACTGCAGGTTCTTAAAGCACTAATAATGCCCCAACGTGGAGGATAGCGGGACTAATGAAGAACCAATTTAGAACATTTCCTGATTATACTCAAAGAAAATACAAAGCACAGTATAATACTATGACTGCATTAGGGCACTGAACTGCCTCTTACTTTACTTTACTTTACTTTAATCCATCCATGCTTGTAGGGCAATGCCTGTTCATCGATCATCGGGTTAAAATCATTTCCATCTCTCTTCGGGTGTCTTATCAAGTGAACATTTGTCTTTCATACATACATGTATGTTTAAACTCTTGCGGCCCTCTCTCTCTTTAAATGGTACCTTTTCTGTGAATGCAAGTAAACATGCTCATTATAATGTACACTGCACACACAAAAAAGTGCAGAGTTTTATTCAAAATATACAACTATATTCTGCACATATGGAGCAGGTGGGGTGCAAACTCATTACATATGACCTCATGGGGCTGTTATGAAATGCTTGGACTCATGAAAACTCTATGCTATGTTTTCTAGAAAGGACCATTTTGCCAGTAATAAAGATTGGCCAGACTGAGAATTGAGGAAATTTGTAGAAAAAGAGGTTCAATTTTCATTTGGAGCACGATGCAAGTATAGACAGTCACCGACGGGTCTTGCTGATATATAACTGGGTTCTAAACTGCACTGATTGGTTCTACTGAACCAGGTTAATAAGAGGGAAAATTCAGTTTATTTCAAGGATGAGAGTTGAATGTGGCATATACTTGGCTTTACGGAGCATGATGACTAAACTTTGCACTTGAGGGGATAAGTTAGGAGGTCATTTAAAATGTGCTTCAAGACTAAGAACAAGCTAGAATCTACCTACACAGAGAGAAAGAAAAAGAAGGGTATTGAAGGTCCTAGCAAAACAAAAAAAGGGGAATTGAAAAAAAGAGAAGAGTGAATATAACGGATTTCAATCCTTAAAAGTGCACAGACAAAGAGGAAATGAAAACTTCAAAGAAAACTCAAATAAGGAAAGATTTCAATGTACTAGACCGAGAAAAAAGAAAAGGAAAGGAGATAAAAGAAAGTACAAATACCGGTACCGGTAATAAAACCAATTGACACTAACATAATCAATCATCTAATAACAAAGTCTCAATTCCAAAATGTCTGCAGTATCTCAACCTATATTAAATTAGTCTCAGAGACACTTGTGATTTATGGTCCTATTTTCTTCTACCTGTACAGACTATTGTCTAATTTGAGGACAAGAGATATAAAGGATGGAGAGAAGCCAGTGTTGTAATGGACCGTTTAGTTGCGACTAGACAGTGGTCTCGTGTTTTGCAGATGCAGAAATGGTATGCACGTGATACCTTAGTCTGGGTTTAGAATGAAGGATTTCATTTACAAGAGGAAGAACGATTATTAATTGATAGACAACAAAACAAGATAAGCTTTCATCTTGACAAATATAAAGGCATTTGAATAATAGTGATCGTAGATTTAAAGAAATCTATAATTTCTATATACACACAAATTTGTGACTTGTTTCAATTAAAAGCAAGATATTTTCACTTCTATCCAATTAACTAGTTAGTGCCAAAGTATGATGACTACTCAACAACAACAAAATGTCACACTATGTGCCTAGATTATGTTTCCTTGGGGACGTGTCTTGTTTACAATTTGGAAATGAGAGTGACATACATCGCCATTGTCTAAATATGCTGAATAAAAATTAATTAGCAATGCAATAAAAGACAAAGGAAGGGGAACGCCTTTAATAATTAAACAATAAAACGACCTCCAACGAGGTCACTTTGAAATCCATCTCCAAGGAGATCAAAATATAATCTTTATGACTCAGGATCCATTGTCTTATTTTAAGCGACCATGACACATTCTTTGATGATGGAACCTGAAGGAGTTTAGGAATTCATTAAAAGGTTGGTTGATGTCGAAGGTTTTAGGAAGATCACCATTAAATATTATCATTTATCAAGAGGCTTTGGAAAGCGTAATAGAGGTATGGCCGGTCTATGTACGGAATGATTCTAAAGTCAGCACTTCATAACTTTATAACCCATTGCTTACCGAGACACAAGTGGTTTCCTGTATAAAGTAGTAGAAGGGTTAAGTCTATGCTATCATTGTTTAGCTCCATGTAAAAATACAAAAATAGAATTCCTTAACATAATGCTGGTAAGTTAAAAGCAAGAAAGGTATTAACTCTACATAAACAGATAAGAATTAGCACCCTTCTGGGGGGTGTTTCACAAAGATCCTAAGTAGAACTTAACTCTAAGTTGGACTTAAAAGTTATGGACAGCCATTGGAGTCTTAAAATGAAATATATTCAAAAGCAGAAATTCAAGTATTTTAGACTTTTTATAAATTCCACATCCAGAACATGAAATCTCCTTGATGATAGAAAATATGAATGATTTGAATAAACAATTAATGCCTTTCAAAATAACTTTTACAAAATATTTTCAAAGATGCTAATGGCTTTCCATAATTTTTAAGTCCAACTTAGTGTTAAGTTCTACTTAGGATCTTTGTGAAACACCCCCCTGATCTCAATAGATACAAACATATCAGACTTAAATTCAAAAGCAATTCTAAAACTTGGCTGGGTTAAAGATATTGAATTTAATATATGCCTACTGTGGTTGAATCTGTCCCTCTTTTGAGAGGTAAGGTACTTTTAAGGTCATTATTACTAACAGGGTCGCTGAAACGCCCCTTAGTTCATGACCTTAGGACAGATAGTGCCCCCTTCTGATTCACGGAGGGTCAGTTATTACCCGTTTCCTACCAGCTAGTATCCCCCCATGCATGGTATTTTGTAGGAACCGTTTAAAGTTCCTGATAGACTGAACTGTGAACTTTCACGTTTTCAATCAAGATAACAAATGGTTTCATGCCACCTGCTTTTCATGTAAACCAAAGCCCATCATTTACTTATCATGATATAAAATGACATCGCCCCCCCCCCCCCCAAAAAAAAAAAAAAAAAAAAAAAAATGCTATCAAATCCCTGTAATTTCAGTTTGTTTAAAGCCAGAAGGGCATTAACTTATATACCCCAAAACGCAGAATCAACGCACCTTTCTGGTTCTGAACAGACAATATTTTTGTGCAAACAGCTCAAAAGGACCAGGGAAAAAATTAATATTTATTTTTTGGGGGCTACTTTTCAAGCTTGCCTGCATAAAAAGCACTCTAAAAAAATTTTTTGCATTGAACTCTATGCAAATTTACGGGGGCTCTTTTCTGATTTTCGGGGGCTCTTTTGGGCATTTCGGGGCAAATTCGCCCTGAGCCCCATGAATTTTTTTCACTGAAAAGGACAATATTGTCTGCTGGGAGCTAAAAGACGTTAAAATCTGCAATATGTTAAACATCATCAGTTAATGTCCTTCCGTCTCTTACCAAACAATATCTAGAACAAACAGGTGTGGAGTAGTCATTACCGGAAGTGATACCACTGTAATACAATCATCAGTCCATACACCCTGAAATATAATATTTTGAAGGAAGTACTCTGTTTGCAACAAGAAGTGGAGCAGAAGGAAATTATGCTAAAGTCTTTAAAGAAATTTGATTTCTTGTCATTTCCACAACATTTCCTGATAGTAAGCTATAAATCATGAAATTTGATTTACTGTGATTTCCGCAACATTTCTTCATAATAAGCTATCAGTCATGCAACCATGGACAAGGAAGAAACAGCACAGTTAAACTTTAGACAGAATGACACACTAACTTGTTTCACTCTAGAACCCCCAAACAACAACAACAACAACAACAGTATTTCTGATACATGCTGTATCAGGTAAGGAATATATCCCAAACAGTTTGAAATGAATTTGAAGGGGGGGGGGGGGGGTTCAATATTATGGGACACATTCCCTTATTTTTGATGAATGCTAAATTCTTAAAGTACAGACTATAATCAGGAATGAATGAGTTTACAGATCAACAGCCAAAGCATGTTATCATCATAATTGGAAAACCATAAACCCAGGAATTAGCCCCATAATCATCCAGAAAAGAATCACACTGCAATGCCTGAATATGAATCACCTGGCTGAGAATCAGAATAAGCTTTGCCCTTCTCAATGACAGTGAGCGTGTGCCAAGAAACACATTCCTTTTAATTACACAGCCTCTCGATCTATCTTTAACAATGTTTTTACAGAAATATGATAGAACAGATCAAGCAGAGAGGTCCAAGGGGGCCAGTGACTTCTGTAGATTTGCAAAGGGGCACACTGCTCTTTTAAGATAATCTGACTCGATGAAAATACACGCACATCCTAGTATTTATCCTTCATGCTTTGTCTGGAAAAATCATGAATGAGTTTTAAGACAGCTGAAATCAGTTGATTACAGAAGAAATCTAATAACTGCAAAAAACTATGAAATCTTTACATAATATTGACTGGCTTTGACGTGGATATAGAATATGTTGCCCAAGTATAAATAATGCAACCCGACCAATAGAAGAGGGCAACATGCTGGTTAGTGAAATATACCCAAAACAATAAGTCAGTAGGTATTGTCGTTATTATAAAACCTCTGTACACCATCACCATTTGTTCAACTGTTGACAGGCAAAAGGCCGTTAACTCTGTATTAAAGTATACAAGTTAACACCCTTCTGGCTCTCAACAGACAAGGTAAATTTGTCTTAATGCAACAGATGCAGGATAATAAATATTATGCTTCGTTTATTTTACCTTTCCAAGGAAATATCTCCTGTACATCTGATTGCTGTCGTCAAACTCCAGTTGCAGCGGGAACGGAATGGACGAACACGACGGTGAAGGCGAGATATCCCCGGCTGCCGACAAACTTCCGTTGAGCGACGATGACGTGACCATACTGCAGGCTTCCTCGTCGAGACTGGTGTCGACATCCTTCTCCGATCTCGTGTCCTCTGCGTTGAGGGTGATCGTTCCATCGAGCCAGTATCCCCGGTCGATGGGCTGGACGATGGACGGGTAGGGGCCCTCTCTCTTGAGTAACTGTGGGATGGACAGGGAGGAAGAGTGAAGATGAATAAACATGGTAGCGTTAGACATAGGAGGGAAGATGGCTCAGTGGTAAGAGCAGTGGTCAAGTAATAGGGAAGAGGATTCGCCCTTTGGTAAGGCAAAATTCCTCATTACTAAGTACCTCAGAGAGGACTTAAAGCTGTCAGACCCCTTCACATCTATTCTCTACTTGGTATCATTTGTGATGAAAAATTGTTTTACAGAATTTGTTAATGAATGTAACAGGTGGAAACGAGAGAAGCTGAATTTTTTTTTGAAATGATTAACAAAAATAACACAAAACAAATTAAACAATAAAAAGAAGATGGGAATGTTTAGTGAGAAGATAAGACAAAGAGGAAGAAATAATGACAAAAGATAACAATATGAAAAAGGTGAATAATGTGGTGGTGATGATGATGATGATAATGATGACGATGACAGGGATGATGATGGTGATGATGATGATGATGATGATGATGATGATGTTGATGATGATGATGAAGATGATGATGACGACGATGATAATGATGATGATGACGATGAAGATGACGATGATGATGACGATGATGATGATGATTACGATGACAAATAAATAAAGACAGCGGAAAAGGCAAACAAAGGTTTAAAAAAGGCGAGTGAGACAAATACACAGAAGTAATCATCCTCATTATTCTGTGAGTTCCCTCTAATGGGAGGTCAGGTCTCCTCATTACCGTTCTTCACCCCGTCCTGTTTGCACCTATTTCCAAGTCAACGTAGTAATAACAGATAGATAGAACCGGAATAACAATTCTCTGTAAAGCTATATTCTGTTTGTATGCTTTCAAAATACTCAATCATTTGGCACATGAATATCTTAATGACACCTTCCAAATATATACACCAACTCGTAATCTTCGCTCAGCAACCGACACATGTAAACTAATATCATTCCCAAATCGAGACTCTCAACAGCTGAAAAAGGTTTAACAGTAGCTGCATCAAAGACTTGGAACAGCATCCCTCTTTCCATAAGGGAAATTACCTGTCTTGCCACCTTCAAACGATCCCTCTAAACTCACCGTTTTCCACAGTGATCTATATGATTTACTTCTAGTTCTACTTTTTTGTCCTCTTTTCATATATTTGTATTTGTAAGCGCTATGGTACTTATTGTTTTTAGCGCTCCTAAATATTCTATATTATTATTATTATTATATATTTACCTCTTTGATTTTGTCTGTATTGGACTTTTTTGCTTTGACCTTTGGCTTTGGTGAGGGTGAGCTGAAAGATGGTTGGAGAACCACGGGTAGTGAACATCTCTGTTCGTCTAATCTATCACTCTGCAAAGAAAAAGAAACATAAAACATATGAATATTTACACATGGAATAGATAAGGACATCAATATTCTTCTCTGTTTAATAAGAGAACAGCTGTCTGTCTCTATCACTCTGTAAAGAAAAATAAACATAAAACATATGAATATTTTAACATGGAATAGATAAGGACATTAATATTCTACCTTTTGACAAGAGAACTTCTCTGTTCATCTACTTTATCACTCAGTAAAAAAAAAAAAAAAAAAAAAAAAAAAAAAAAAAAAAAAAAAAAAATTAAACATCAATCATAAACACATGAATATCTACACATGGAATATATAAGGACATTAATATTCTTCTCCCTTTTATCAGAGAACATCTATGTTCGTCTAATATATCCCTTCACAAAAATGAATGGATAACAAAATATTAAGCAAGAACACTAAAGGAGTACTATTCATAATTTAGTCAGGGAACATATCTGATCATTAAACCTAGATTGCTTTGTAAAAATGGAGGAAAGAACAACATAGAAACACATGGCAGAAAGAAAAAAAAACTGATGTATATATCGTCCCTATTTTCACGAAGTGACGGTAGTGAGGAAAATTGCATACAATTTGCGTGACGATTGTCCTCACTACCGTCACTTTGTGGAAATAGGGACGATGTATATATGCAAGCTATATCATATTATATTACTTCGGTACTTCCACTCTCTTAGTCTCAGGTGACAAGGACTCCGTAATTTCTCCTTTTATTTTATTGACTTCATTTAATTCATGAATTAGGGAGGGAATTTTCTATTTAAAAAATCTTCATCTCTAAAACTACCCACATATCATTATCACGCATTTCAAATATCAATCAAATGGTGACAACTTGACATATATAATGAACCAAACAGAAATACTCTTAAAGTGTAAAACTTCTTCCAGCCTTGTGTAAAGGTGTACCATTTCTTCTAGCCTTCAGAGCTAGAGACCATGTTTAATGTCAAAGCACTTGAATGTCACGTGTAATCTAAAACTCTTTCCCTTTGATATTTTAAAAGCTCATAAATATTCTCCTGCAACATTCATGTTTTGAGGCTCAGGTTACATTGTGAATGCGTAGCCCATGAAAGGTCAACAGTGCAGCACTACTTTCCCCCATCCTCTTGATCAAGAAATTTCAATTTCTTAAAATCAGAATCTTGTTGCATCGGGTGGGTGTGATTAAATCCCTCCATTATCACTTTTCAAACTCTTGTTCTGGAGTCGCAACACAGAACTATGGTTTGTTTACTAGTTTTTCACCTTTTCATTTATCACAAAGCAAGGTGTATCGTGTCAAAACACATCCTATATTTAGGATACGCTATGGTGAAACTGAAAACTCAAGGAGAGTTGGTTACTAGATTTATCTCCTTGTATTTCTTCCTTTATCTTTGTTTAGAAGGACTGGGAGCAGAAAGCTGCTGATACAGAGGACAGCGGAATCTTAATGGAGATGATGACAAGGCTACCACATCTTATCTTATCACGGCGTAGATGAGTAAGAGTCGGTACGGTATGATGGCATGTTTAGAATGCTATCTTGGATTATTTACTCATCAATAAAAGACACGCAAGATGTCAAGTGTCAGCAGTGCAGGAGAGTCAAGTGATGATGAGTAGTATAGTCATGGTACTAGTATAGTCATGGTACTAGTATAGTCATGGTACTAGTATGAAAGGGATGGATGGATGGACCAAGTAAGATACTGTAGGACCTACGGGCTACAGCATAATCTTTTGAAGGAGTATAGAAGAGAAAGGCCTATATGTAGGGTTTTATATAGAGGGCATAAACATATAGAGAGAAAGAGAGAGAGAGAGAGAGAGAGAGAGAAAGAGAAAGAGAGAGAGAGAGAGAGAGAGAGAGAGAGAGAAAGAGAGAGAAAGAGAGAGAAAGAGAGAGAAAGAGAGAGAGAGAGAGAGAGAGAGAGAGAGAGAGAGAGAAAGAGTGAGAGAGAGTATCAACACTTCCGAATTAATGATGGGTCTAAGGGCGCGTTTATCGGGGCTTGCCACTAGATATGTACGTATCGTACCCCACTATCATACCCCACTATACGATCGTGATTTGCTGGATGTCGCGTTTATCGTCTCTTCACAATTAAAAATAAAGGCCTCGTCTCTTCGCAGCTGCTCAGCGCGCTATTTCTCCGAACCGGAAACTAGCCTGGGAATTCCTATTTGTATGTGAGGTTCAAAACAGCTTTGCGTTTATCCATCTCTCAGAAACATGATTCTGGCTGTATGTCACATTCAAAACACACCTTTTTGCGTCTTTAGATATGCCCATATCTAAAGCCCTTTAAAAAAGGCTTTGCGTTTATCACCTTCTAAATTTGCCTGAAAGACGTTTGAGAAACCTGATTCTAGCCAAAAATTTGGTCGATAAACACAACCTAAAATAAGCGCAATGCACAACTGTTGCTAATAGCAACGGTTCATCGAGTGCACCCTTGCAACAAACAAGAAAAATCAGTTTTCTTTTGTTGGTCATTCCATAATAATTCACTTTGTGAAAATTTGTAGTTCAAATGCAATCAGTAGAAGTGTGGGGGAACAAGAACTCTCTAAAAATAGCTGAGAATTCATATAGACTACGCACACATGTCGGGGACAAAAATGACTACAAATAATAGAGAAAAAGAGAAAGACAGGAATAGATTCCGGAATCATGGTCCTACTTTCTAGAAGGTGATCTTCCATGGTGGAGGGAGAAAGAAAGAAAGGAAGGCATAAATATGGCGACAAGAAGATGTACAGAAAGTGAGGCAAACTTGATACTAAATGAGAAAAGTAGGAAAATAATTAGATTGAAAGAGAGGTAGAAGAACAAATGCAAAAATAAGAAAATGAAACTTAAACTAGAATATGGAAAATGATAAGAAAATGAAAAAAGATTATTTTTCTAGAAAGATACAAAACAAGACAAAGGAAAGATGAAGCAAGAGAGAGAAAGATGAAACAGGAGAGAGAAAAATGAAGCAGGAGAGAGAAAGACAGAGATAGAGAGAAAGAGAGAGGGAGAGAAAGGGAGAGAGAGATAGAGAGAACAAGGAAGAGTGGGAGAAAGAGAGGAGAGAGACAATAAGAGACCAAATTGAATCAAAAGAAAGGAAGAAAGCGAGGGAGTAAAAGAGAAATGACAAAGGGCTGACTACGAGACTGACCTAACTAGCGGACAAATACGCCCAGGGTGATCAAAACATCCTTAAGTTTCTCAAAAATTGATTTAGATGATTTAATTTGATTTTGGTTCCCCTGAAGGGTTGGGTCCCGCGTGATTCACAGCGAAAATTTGTTTCGCCTCCGCTGAAAGACAACTTGGCAAATTAATTAATTAGTTCTGGTCTGCTGAGATTCATTACCGTGTAATTTGCTGCGATCTCCTCGAGGCTCAAATAATTCCATCTTTCGTTGGGAGTTGAGTAACAGAGAGGATAAAGGGTTTTACAGAGTAATGGTCAGCTGTTGAATGCTTGGGTCTCCATTTGATAAATTGGCTCGAGAACTTGAATGATTAAATTGACTCATAATTAGGCACAAAGGAAGCGAGCATACAAGGAATCAATAATATCTATATGGCAAATACGATCAAAACATTTCCTGAAAATTGCCAGCGGTGATAGTAACAGTAATTAAACCTGCTCGCTCATATTTCATTTGTGAACATCACAAAAGCCTTTTACATCCTGCAATCATTGTCTCTCATTTCTTGAGGTGATGTTATGTTAAGAAGTGGGAATATCTAACTAAGAACTTAATGATAAAGGTGAGTTGAATTCTCACAGAATCAAGTGAAACTTACACTGAATGTTCAAGATTACAAAAAAATGTCATTTGCCAAACAATTTTGGTAGAAAATGTATACTGGCTGAGTAATGAGCATAGCAAGATTAGGAAATCAAGGTTAGTAGCCCTGACACCATTTGTGTAGTCCCATATACATCTTTCTGTGTACAGTGCTTGTTACTTTACCAAGACTGGGCCAAATTTCTTATCATTTTGATGATTCCAGAACCTTGCAGTACACATATGCTAGATCGATGATCAACCTTTTCTGAGCGATTCCACACCTTTTATTTCACAATGCAATCGGATGACGAGAACTCAACTTCATCTTTAATGATATCAGGTGTTGTGGTGCATGAACAAATTTTAATCAATATTTTTGAATCTGCTCATCAACAAGTTACTCAAGAAATGACCACTTAGTGACAAATATGCAGAGATGATCTGGAAAACATTCATTTTCTTCCTGTCAAGATCAAACTACATTAGCATCCTACTTGGGGAACGAAATCCCAACGCTTTTAATTTACTGGTGAAAAAAAAAACCACTCACAGTAAACGTAAAAGTGAAATGTTACCTTCCTTCTTCTTGATTATCATTTTAACAAATGTGACATTTTTTTTTACCAATATGAAATTTCGTTTTTTTGCTATCTCATCAGTTTTCTTGCAGCTCAAGTTTTTTCAATATTTTGTCTGATTGTTTTTCTGGAGAAGAAAGCATTTGTAAACATGTTAATCCTGTGAAATAGAAGCTGGAAGATGACAGCTTGCTTGTCTGTCCCTAAAACCCATCGATGATTTTCTTTTTTTAGGCTATTTTGACAAGTTAGCAGCATGGCACCTGCTAAGGCATTGAAACAATGTTGTACATGGGTGGATTTATGAAGCGCAACTGTTGAGAGAGAGTGGGGGTTTCTGAGCGAGGAAGATGGGAGAGAGAGAGAGAGAGAGAGAGAGAGAGAGAGGAGAGTACTAGGATTCAACAGCTTCCCCCAGTAATCTTGTCATCTTCTAATTATCTGGGATGAATTCATGAAGGCTAATTGTTAAGTCTTGAGAGATAGTTAGGATAGGGTGCAAGTTTTCAAGACAGAGACATTTTCATCCTTATATCATTTTGGTCAGAGAAACTTGGTGTGCAATATCCCCCTTGATCACTGATGGATTCATTAATAAAAAAAATCTTTGAGAAGTAGTGTATGTACAACAAGTCTCCAATCTAACAAGCGTTTTCTGTCACTTTGTTTTGCCTGATCAATTTGACAATTCTTGAGTCATTTTGTCATAATCAGAATTGACTGAAATAATAAAACACCATTACGGTACCTCATTTACATTGGATCCCCTCAAATAACAAACAAATTTGAAGAAAAAAAGGTATTGATGAGCCATGTTTCAATGCACATCATGATGCTCACAATATTTTGTTAATTTTTTTCTTCTTATGCCAACTCTGTGGTTTCAGAACAAATATGCTTCTCCTGTATACAAATGCTCATATTTGATCATCAAGAAAGAAACCAGTAAATAAAAAATAAATAAACAAACAAACAAACAAACAATGCTTACCTGTATCTTTTCTAGGAACGCAAAGAA
The DNA here is from genome assembly GCF_000002235.5 of Strongylocentrotus purpuratus. Taxonomy (NCBI): domain Eukaryota; kingdom Metazoa; phylum Echinodermata; class Echinoidea; order Camarodonta; family Strongylocentrotidae; genus Strongylocentrotus; species Strongylocentrotus purpuratus. The sequence goes on along the minus strand of NW_022145601.1, from coordinate 32,418,972 downwards.
GTCTAATTCATCGTCATTTTTCTGAAAAGAAAGAATAAGGAAAAAAAAGTAGGTAATCATTATTAGCATTTTATACCACAGGAATAATTTTCCTCAAATTTTTTGATTAGCAATTTCAGCCGATGGATAAATATTTCAAATGAAATTCTGTACATTTCTATGGAAGAAAACTGCTACACAAAAGATATTTTGTATAGCAGTCATGCAAAAATGCATAGCAAATTGCGATGCGATACCAGGAAAATTATTCCCTGTACCAATCGACTAAATGCATCAATATATCATATATTACCCATTCTATGAATATCAGCTATAAATATTTAGAACTACAGTAGCGTATGATGATACATATTTCTCTTTGCATTTCATTTCTTGAACAAGTAAAATAAAGATTCATGGTCTTTACTTTTTAATCAAATTTTGTCATTTTGTATATTGACGGATGTTTGCTATCCATCTTGATTGCAACACTTCACTATTTATATCACATTCATATTTTATCATCTTCATGCCAATTGGTGCCAATTAATATGTTTTCAACAAGGCAATAAAGTTGATCATAATCTGACTCTAAATCTCAAACCGTCCATGATCTACTTCACTACAAAAAAGATAATATAACCACAAATCCAACCGAGTCCAGACCCAGTTTCCTTTACCTGGCTCAGCATCAAGTAATTATGAAAGAGTCTTTCAGCATAATATGTCCGCTTGGAGCCAGAGGGGCGTTAACTCATATCATTTATACAAAGTTAAGCCCTTTTAGCTCCAGACAGACCTCTGGATGTACATAACTTCCGATTTGCTAAACCCATTCGTAGCAGATAAAAAACATATCTGGCCAAAAATATCTGGGATAACCTTGACTCAATTTCTCTTCCTACAAATTGGTCAGATCCCAGAAATGCACAATTAGACTGCTCCCAATTTCATACATAAATGTACATGCACCCATTATGAAATATATATTTCATTATCATCGATGAAATATATATTTCATCATCATCGATAAAATTACAATAAGGATATAATTCAAAAAGATTCATTGTCAATATAAATAAAGTTGTAGTGCATCAAAAATTAAAATAGAACTTGATTATTTGTAGAAAGTGTTTATATTTCAATGAAAATAATTACCGGTACTACATTTGTGAAAGTCATAAGTCATTTAAAGTCTACATATTACATTTGAGCCAACAGAGCAAATGCATCAACATTTCTTTGGTTGATCGGGACAAATAAAATGCAAATTAATGTACATGTATGCTTCTTCTTCTGCTTCATCATCAATTTATTTTTTGGTGGAAGAGGGGGGGGGGGGCAGTTAAATTAAATTACAAAGTTTACAATGTTAATGAATCTTGACAAACACAACATGTATACAATTACATGTCTAGACTAACAAGAGTCAACGTATAAACAAAGAAACCTTCTACTTGCTTTATTTTGGCAGAGCGATTACTTGCACATGAGCAAAACTCAGAAATCTCAAACATCCAGTGAATGAAACAATATGCATTTTTAATGAGTAGTCAATCTCTCCCTTGCTAGCCCCATTTAGACTAACAAAATACATTGTACAGGTTTACCAAAACAATACTGCTATACGCAGTGAATAACCCTCATTCAAATTAACAAAATATATTGTACAGCTTTATACCGAAACAGTAATGCTATATACAGTGAATAATTACTTTTTTATCTAACCTGATCGTCAATTTTATGAAACACATCATGAAACATTGTACCAGGGTTTGAGCATCTTTTCAAATTAAAAGTCAGCGATATAAATGTGGTCCACTTCTAGTGTGAATGCCATACTGCATGAAAACTGTTTTTGTACTGATTTGGCTTAATATTTGTATGCACTGATAATGGGAAAGCTTTCATCTAATATGACACTCAACCCATGTATACTGACCTCTTTAAAACCATATTTTTAGATGATACTTTTTCACATGTGTACAACTCATTTTTTTCTTCTATACAATTCTCTAAATGACAATTTAAAAACAAATTTTGTGTTAATTTTCTGTAGTGTAAACAGGTCACGCTTACATGTACAAAGGTATGAATGGAACAGCATGGCATGCCAAATGAGTGGTCAAGCCAGAGACACTGGTCAAGCAGCCCTCCTGTTATCAGAAAGGAATGTTGGCTGGAGTCTGGTCTTGGCTCTTCTCAAAGCCAAAAAGTCTGCTGGTATGGATGGTATCTCCCTGGAAGTACTTCTGTGGTCTGGGGTACTTAATATGCTAATTTTCAACAGACAGTTGTCTTGTTATGAAACTCAAAACAAATATTTTGGACTATTGGCAAAGTGAGTAGCATAGCTGATGATTATAACTGCAATTTATAAATGCAGATTGGGTATTAGAACCAGTATATTTTGCATCATCATCTATTGACCCTCACCCCCCCCCCCCACACCCTTTTCTCTCCCCCCCCCCCCTCTCCCCCTCTCTCTCTCTCTCTCTCTCTCAAAACAAAACAAAAAGAGAGGAAAACTGTTTTAAAAGAATTCTGAGATCTGAACATGATATACATATTACATGTAACATATCATTATTCGTTAATAATTTCACAAACCAAGTTATCTCATATGCTTAAGTTCATATAAGCCTATGTTTGTCAGTTCATGAAATCAAAGACAAATTATCCCTCGCTAACTCTTATTTCAATGCTTTATCATAAATTCTCTGTTGAACAGAAAATCTTGTATTTGAAGAAACAGAAAATGCTCTTCACTTGAAAGTTACATAATTAATCAATGAACCTGCTGTCTTATAGGAAATGGCTCAAGTTCTTTGAATGGGATGCCAGAGGCCCGAGGGAAGGTAGAGGGCCTCCAGACCGCGATGTTTCAGTGATGTTACCAAGGAAATTACCTTAAAAATGAGGTATTTGACAGTATAAATGCGCCTTATGAGGTGACAGAAAATGCTCCCCACTGGAAAGTTACGTAACTAATCAATGAACCTGTTGTCTAATAGGAAATGGCTCAAGTTCTTTAGGCGCGTCTTCATCATCTCAAGATTGCCAAATAGCCCGCTATTTCTGATTTGGGAAATGCAAACTTGCAAACTCAAGACTCAACTATTCCAAGATATCTTTGGATGACAATCCCAACCAAATATCCCGCTAATTGCAACTTTTGGCTGATGAAGACGCAAATTAGCTGGATAATTTGCGATCAAGATAATTCAAATAACAGGATAATTGGCAATCTCGAGCTGATGAAGACAGGCCTTTTTGAAAGGGATGCCAGATTCCAGAGGGAAGGTAGAGGGCCTCCAGACATATGCATGGAAGATGTCCAAATAAAATAAGTCATTCCATCATCTGTGACGACATTACATAATCCAAGAACACTAAACACACACCATCCAGACGCCATACTGAAGAGCAACTGCTATCTGATGAAGATAACTTAGCTCTAGTCTAAAAAAAAGACCCCGTTGTGGTCGTATTTAAAGGTGCATGGTTGACTACCAAAACGTGGTTAAAAACGACCATGATGTGGTCATTTTTTGACCACATATATTTCTAAGAGTGCAGACTAAATTTGAGGGCATGCATGCAACTACCAAGTTATTTGGCCCAATTTGTTACCGACCATGTCCAAGTCTTTAGCATGTATCTGATCACAAGGATTATTGCATTAAATTAAAGGCCCTGATACTGATATAAACAAAGACAGTATAAACAAAAAGATAGAGTACATGTTTTGGGCATCAAATGACCAAATACTTTGGAATTGCCCAACTTGATCACTTCTGCCTGGCTGTACATGAAACAACCCTAATCAGTATCACTAATGAGATGTAAAAAAGGAAAAGACTTTTTTACATCTACCTGCCAAAATAATTATCTTTTTATGCAAAGAGGAGATCCTATAGTTTCCCCATCATACAACAAACACTTTGTAGAATTACAGAGACTATTCATAATGTAACGAGCCAAAGAAATTCTCATGTTGTTCCAATGCATAATATCTGACATTATGACACGACACTTACATATCCATAACTTATGGTTTCAACCAATGAATGCCAATAAATGTCGACCACAATGAAATTTGGTTAGGGTCTGTGAGTGTTTGGGTCTAAAATAGAAGAGTCTGGTTTCTTTCGCTTTAGGATTCCCCAATGCCAGGTCCCCAAAGGCGTTATCTACAAAAATGTGTCAAGTATTACAGTCCAACATGATTGTAAAATCTTTTGAAATATTAACTTAGGGCAATTTGGGTGGCCTTGTCTACCAACTTTTGAAATGCATAACATTACCATGATGTGTTACGTGATCTGAACAAGATTTCTATCTTAGGCTACTAGGCAATACAATAGGATATTGAAAATGTCCACGAGTTGATTCTTGAAAGTCTATGCAGAGCTGCCAACCTCCAGAACAGAAAATCAGTAATCACAAGGCTCAAAATCAGTAATTTGGGGTATAAATCAGTAATTTCTTATGCGGCGCTATGAATCTAAAAAAACGGCACGCCAACACTGCGCGGACGCATGATTATCTGAAATTTTTGGTGATTTTACTCACACAAAGATGTTAAGTATTGAATTTCAGGTCATCACAACACAGTTTATCATGAAAAATGGCTCCTATTCACAGCACTCGCTACGATAAATCATATTTAATTCATTAAAAAAAAAAAAAAAAAAAAAAAAAAAAAAAAAAAAAAAAACTTTTTTTTTTTTTTTTTTTTTAAATCCGTAATTTGAGACAACATTCCGTAATGGTCGTTAATTTCCGTACCAATTACGGGAAATCCGTACTAGTTGGCAGCTCTGTCTATGCGATTGTGATATTGCTAGATTAAACTGTGAATAATGAATGCACAGCACCAAAGAGAAGTGAAATATCTAAAATGATTGAAGTACAATACTTATTTGATTGACATCACTATACATCAATATTAATTAAAATAACAGAAATTATTTGTTTATGATTTTGGAAAAGTCAATCATGACAGCCTAGTGACCCGTAGTTAAAAGTTATAAACATCCTGATTATTTCTCCAGATATTCCGATGCCAAACACATCTGGACATTTCAAGATCTGTACCATAGCTTGTAATCACAAGTTTCCTTGACCGGAATTGAAAATTTTCCTAAAATGTCGAAAAAGCAAGGCCAGAGTAATAAATATCCTCAACATTTCCTCTCTTGCCTGAACCTCTATGACGTAAATACTTGTAATAATATTGATGACATTATGGAATGCAAATTTAAATTTACAATCTACAATTTCTTAAATTGAATTAAGTCTCCAAGCTTTGAAGAAATTAGAAATCTTGGATCAAAGATTCTTGGATGAATCAATAACACTGACTTTACAATACAATTATGATCAATGTTTTCTTACTTTCCATCCAGTTTCCATTCACTACAAACATTCTAAATGCACCACAGCGTAAGGGAGGTCCTTTGGAATTGAACTCAGAATGAAGGCCTTTATTTTAAAGATTCTCAGTTTCTTGCTAATTAGTTTCTTTGTTGGACTTCAGGAAGTTCACATTTGGTCTCATCAATCACTGCTGCGTCAAGACGGGGGAGATTTCCCCCTTTTCTTTGAGAGGGACTTTTGAGGAAACCATAACGACATTCTTACTTTAAATAGACCATGCTTAGTTTTAAACCCTCGCAAGGCTTCTCACCAACCAAGCCTCAATGATATGATTGTCTGTGATAAAGTGACTAAGTCATGATTTAATAGTTGATTTTGTCTGGGTTTTTGGAATGGAGATAATGGGAGTCTGATCAAGAATGAATCTCATCCAAACAGTTTGAACAGAATAGATGAGTCTGGTAAATTCTTCACATCCTGCTTTAAATCAGTCCTGATTCCTCAAGTCATAACACAGGCGCATTTACACTGTCAAAAACCATACAATTTTGTGTTGGAAAAACTACCATTACACTGCGAGAAACCCTGTAATTAGTGTTAAAGGTATTACAAAGTTTTGGTATGGGGTCATGAATTTGATTCAAATTAACATATTGGAAGCATATGCGTTCCTACAATATACATTGATCGTTGTCCCGGTTGAAATCGAGTCTAAAGTATGAAATTATAAATAATTAACTCTTCATGTTGTATAGCTCCCTCTCAAGGTCAATATATTAATTTAGCTATGAAACAATGTTTCTTGACAAAAATCGACCGATTAGCTATTCCCGTTTGGAAATTATATATCACAACTACATATTCTGAGATTTTCATGGTCGCAGCTACAATTGTACGGCCGTAGGCGCTATTTGAAATTTACCAAAATTTACCGGGAGCACCGGTAAATTTTTATATTCAATTTTTCTCGAAAACAGAAGTGTTTTAGGGGTTAATTTTGTTAGTGCTTATAATACATCCACAGGGGCATCCAAATATATCAAAATTGTAAAGATTCACTATCCACCCAATTTTCAAATTTTCCGAAAACTTTGTATTACCTTTAAGTTGTCAGTGTTTGCTTGCCATTGAAACAATCAAAATTATGTTGTGAGTTGCGGCTTCAGTACCTTGTTGCTGATCTGCATGCAATGGCGCAGAAGTGAAGAATCACATCACAAAATGACCCCCCTCCCCCCCCCCCCCCCCCCACAAAAAAAAAAAGAAATCACTGTTGTTTTCAGTTAGGGTTTTTAAATTGATCAAAAAAAGAAAACAGCAGAGTTTGGAAAAAAAGAATACTCCAGAGGATTTTTTTTTTATTTGGGGTTTTTAAACTCATTTAATCATGTTTACGGGAAGTGTCTAGCAACTTGTGACATAACTCCGGAATGTTAGAAAAACACAGGGTTTTTGCCTGCAGTGTGAATGCCCCTAGTTCAGTTCACTGTAATTTCTTGCCCGGGTAGATGCCATGAACTTGTCTCAATTTGATTCAAATTTCAACTGTCAGAAGAATACAACAATGAATCCATCAAGCTGGCAAATATCTACTGGTAACGGCAACTGTGTTCCACAAAATATTCTTTGAAGAAATAAGTTAACTTGATATGACTTTTGAATTTAGTAAATTTTGGTTTCATAAAAATAAAAAATAAAATATCTAGGGGATAGCAGTTATCATAATTTGAATGCACGGCCTTCTCCAAACCTACAAACAGTGACAAAACTCCCATTTTCTTTTCAACACTTTGTACTATATTTTAGTCTGCTTGTCTATTGAGCTTCAGAAGGGCAGTATCTTCCAATCATTCAAATCCATGTGGATCTCAGTAGATGATTTATTTCTTTTGCTGCGTCTGTTTGCCTTTGCAAACCAATCAAATCATAATCACTCACAAAACATAATCCAAAGATATTCCTAAATCCCTCCTGAACAAATGACCTTCCAAAGCAACAGGACATATCCTAATCCATGTATGTTTTATTACTTCCTCTCGCAGGCAATATAAATGTTGAATTTCCTCACCTGTTCCCACACAGATGTATCATGTTAGTCTAGCCAGGGAGGTGTCCTCCCTCCCACCTCCCTGCCTGGTCTAGCTTACTTTGGGCTCTTACTTTTCTACCAAGTCTAGCACACTGAGTTCAGCAAAACATAATTTTGATCGAAGGAAATAAGAACACGGTAGAATTTAGAAACTACATTTTCATTCCCCCATTTTCACCATTATCAGTCAGTAAGATACATTATACAGCCTTTTCACACACAGCTAAAATTCTATAAACATGACTAGTATAAACGTGTTTCGAACGTGTTTAAACTAATCACGAGCCTTACACACACAGAAATTTCGGTGCGATCGTTAATCGTTTCGTGATTAACTACTGCTCGTAAAATGCGCAGTAGTGCCATTGCGCATTGAAGGTCATGTCATGTCAATCAAAGCGCACGCTCCATCCAGTTTAAACACGATTAAACACGAATTTCCTTTCACACACAAAATGTCAAGCTCTCTAGATACGAACTTCGTATCTGCAGCCTGCTTTTAGGGGCGTATGGATCGCGACTTCGTATCTATCCCAACATCGTATAAACGATGTTCACACTGGGAAATTTTGTCTATAAACATGTTTAAAACTGTTGAGTGATTCTAATCATCTCTAGATACGATGAATTTTAGCTGTGTGTGAAAAGGCTGTTAGAGATGCAACGCATCTTCAGTTCAAATTGCTCTGTAGTCTGTACACAGAACAGCGAAACAAGCCACATATACATGTAATTTTCCCTTAAAAATATAAATAAAGAAATAGAAATAAGGGATATAAGAGAATGGGAACTTGTTCTACATTTTTGTTGTGTCCGTGAAACATATGCCGCACATATTGTAAAATTGCCTCAGAAATAAAGTTTTAAAAATATGAAAACAGGGGATACCTAGGAATCCCCAAGCCCCCTCCCCCAAATAATTAAAAGGCTAGTTGCAGTAAGTTGCTGGCTACTTAAGTGGGCAGGTGTGGGAAACCTTGGTAAGAGGAAGTCAGGCTCTCAACAAAATAACAAACTCCTTAAACAAATGAAGATGGAACAGATGCTTCAAACCCTCAGGCTTAAAAACATTCCCTCCTGAATTGAACAACCCTTCCCGATCTTGAGAAGTCATAGCAATCCTGAGGAGTCATTGCGGAAGTCTTTGAACATGCCAAGTCTGAAACACTAACATTGTTGTTCTCATGGCTACTTTATTACTCCATAAATGATGGCTTGGCAGATTGGAAAGCTGGAGAAACGATAAAATACTGACAATGCACAGATTGAAGTATCCCTACTCAAGGCTAGCTGTATCTGAAGTTGGGGCTGGGTCTGACTGGGGAGGGGGAGGAGACACACTAATACCGTTTCTGTGCTGAAAGCTTCACCAAAGTACAGACTGGGTGACTGATAATCAAGTCAAGAACCCCAAATAAGTAAAATTGTTCCTTCCATATCATTAGAACATACACAATACACACGAGCGCCAAAACTTGATGTGCTTTACACTGTATATCTTTGCATACATTCTTGTTTATTTCTAGGCCTATATCGTCATGATGTTTTAATGTATCCACGCCAAGTTTAGGAGGCCAAGTCTATACTTCTATTGTTTTAATTGATTTACAAAGGAAAAATATGTTACTTCTACTTTTTTTACGCATAATATCACTTAAGTAAACTGAGGTTAACTTTGAAATGACCCATAATCTCTGATGTCATAACATTATTACATTTAAATATCAAATAAAAAGTTGTATTTCTTACCTTGACAGCGACGCCTCCATTCACCGGAGGCTTTTCCTTTGGTGTGTGTTCCTCGCAGTATAACTGCCCCTCCATCTCTCTCCTCCTGTAAAGAAAAATATATACATATAATTAAATTTCATTTTCATTTTGAGTTTATGAAATTTGATTTCCTCCAAAAAGTACAAAATTGAAAAAGTTTTTGTGACTTTACGAATGGCAAGTCTGGATAAGGCAAACTCAGGTATTCCCTGTATCTTGTTATCTTTGTGAAATTAATATATAATGGGTTAAACTTGGTATCATTGGAAGGGGGAGGGGGAGCATACATACATACAACATAAACATCATTCATCACACATAGCCTGTATCACACCATTCTCAAAACAGAATCATTATGGATATTGAAAATTTGAAACACTTCAAATTTTCTGATTGAAATGAACTCTTTTACCACTTTACAGTATATATTCAGAACTGATACGATCATAATATAAATATACCAAGTAAATACAATGGTTAAATTGTTTACCAGCATTTTTAAAAACAAACCTGTACAAACAGGAAGCTTTTTTATTAAAACATTTGTTGGTTGAGTCTAATTTCAATATTTCATAACACATGAAGTCTACATGAGAAGTGATCAGATGGTTTAAGCCTACCAGCATTTTTAAAAACAAACTTGTACAAACAGGAAGCTTATTTATTAAAACCTTTGTTGGTTGAGTCTAATTTCAATATTTCAAAACACATGAAGTCTGCATGGGAAGTGGTCAAATGGATTAGGCCTACCAGCATTTTTAAAAACAAACTTGTACAAAGAGGAAGCTGTATTAAAATATTTGTTTGTTGAATCTTGAGATATATTTCAATATTTCATAACACATAAAGTCTGCATGAGGAATAATGTAAACAGCTGTTCCTCCATATCAATATTACCTTCTACGCAAGGAGAATCTACGTCCAGGAATAGCAGCGATTACAGGCGGCATTTTGACAAGATAATTCTCACAAACCGATCAGAAATAATCCAAATGGGTGCATGTGTTTCTCGACACGAGAAGGCAAGGACCAATGCTAAAAATATCCTCGGCTTAGTTCCTCCAGACAAAATTTCTCCTGCTTTGCGTCTTGTTTGAATCTCAACAGCCTCCTCCCCAAATCAGAGAGCGTTACGATAATCCATGTCAAGATCAGCAGGCGTAGAGGTATAATATCAAAATTGGTGGAGCGAAGGGAGGGGGCTAGATCATCAAGCCAAATAAGGGAATGAGGAAAAGAGATAGAGAGAGAGTGTTTTGCTACTTTATTGAAGTAGTCCCTCCACTAGGACGTATCTGGTAAAAGGATCGCTCAGGAGGGTTGGGACGTCGCAATCACGGCAAGTAAATGAGGTTCGGTAATGGGACTGAGTCAGTCAAGATTGGATGGCAAACACAGATGTGTTGGGAAAATGTTTTCCTTATTCCTCACCGGAGGCCCCCGGAACCTTCCCGGGATGATCTTCAGATCAAATATTTATGGATATTATGGAGCCGAGACTTGTGTTGGTGCATGGATTAAGCCACTGGGGTTTGCTGACAATGAGTCTTAGTTTATCGTTCGGAATGATCGCAGACAGTGATTAAGATGCTTTGCTGGACATCAAAGAGAAAGTGGGGTCAAGCTTAGGAAAAGATGACGGGACAAGCTGTCATACCAAGATGCATTGAAGTTATGCAGAGATGAATGACGAGGTTAGCTTTGGGGACCTGATAGTCATACCGATGAATCTCTGCATCCGTTTAAACAATAAGGTGATGATAACTGCAGAGCGGAAAACTGACTGCTGAATAGATCAATACACGCTTACTCACGACCCCAGTGACAATCATCAATAAATTATGAGCACAAGTTTTCAAAACAATTACCAAGCGATGATTGCCTTCATCAATTGCACAATGCAATGCACAATCCAGATGAGATTAGGAAACAAAGCATTCGTTATTCTCCAACTCAACACCAAATTTTCGTCCAGGAATGATATTCATCAAAACTATCACCCTAGGAGTAAACAAATTCCTTCACTTCGCCCCGCTGTCTCGCTGAGTAAAGTCCACAGAAGGTCAAATTGTATTCCAAAATTGACCAAGAAGTTGTAATTGCTTCTCCAAATGGCTTGAGAGCTAGTCCACCACTTTCCATCCATCAACTAGCGCAGCAGGACCAACACCCCAAGCTGTTCTATTCAACTGGGCTAGAAGCACCAAGACAGCAGGAATCCAAACTCTGATTGACCATTAGCATCAAACGGTCAGACAATCAAAGCCAGTGTCCAAAAAAATAAACCCAACTTAAACTGAATGATCGCAATACCAAGAATGAAGTTGTCAGTTCGCTGATTGTTTATTTCCACTCTTTGCAAAGCTGGGCGATCTAAACGCTCTTGAACTCCAAACTGGAAGTGTATCGTCCAAGAAGGGAAAGTTATACCGGTACTAGTTCTCGATGTAGTGGAGGTGGTGGTATGAGTCCCAGCGTTCCAGGAAATCTACCAGTCAGGAAGGAAAAACCAACCACGCTGTATATATGATCCGATAGAAAGGGCTAGATCCGTTCACAAAGTGACATCATAATAAGCAAGAGTTCTGATGAAAAGATACTTTGACTTTTGAGGAAAGAACTCGAACAAACTTCCTCTGAATAATTAACTGATATGAGACAGGGAGTGGGAATGATATAGTACCCGGACACGTTGAATCGATCACAATAATTTGGATGACATCCACGATCAGTCAATGGGGCCTAGTGACATCAAACTCTAATGAAGTCAATAACAAAACATTGATCAATCACAATGTTGGCTCTTGCTGGTGTAGGCGATGAAATGAGAGCAAATGTTCCTCCTCAAAGATGCCAAATAGTGACTACAGCAACTTATCTGGCAGAGCTCAGAGAGAGAGAGCTCCAGTGATACTTTCTTACTGGCTTGCAGGTCTAGCCAAGTTTAGTCTAGCCAGCCTGAGAGCTTGAGAACGACTGAGCTGAGAGGGGGGAGTAGCAGAGCAGGGACGGCGTGGTGTAAATCAGCTAACAGGAAGGACTGTGTTATTACCACCAATCACAGGGATCTGGGAGTTACTTCCTCCTCACAGCATTCCCCTAAACCTGACACTGCCACAGGACTGAGAGAGCTTTCACACTCCACCCATTCATCACAATCTACTAAGATTAATTCTTCCCCAAAGCCTAGTCTTGTCTCCTTCCTATACGCCATAGACCAACATAATTTAAAGTCAAGCCATACTTGAATTATTAAATTCTATAAAGAGGAAGTACAGTAGAGAGGAAAGCAAGAAAGGGGTATTTCTTATCTAGGAATTTCAAGATTAGAGGGTGAGTGTGCTACAGCATTACACTGGTATGGGAGGCCTTTACACTTGCACCATTTATCACAATCTACTAGGATCAACTCTAATTGAGACATAAAGGGTGCCTCCAAAATCATGACCCTCACACATATCCTTCCCAGAGTCAATTCCTCTCTGTAAAAATGTTATTTCTCACTTGCATGGTCACAATCTAATAATAGGACCTGATGAAGATAAATGGACCCATCTGAAGATAAAGTTCTTGCCAAAGGATTAGCTTTTGTAAAGCAAAGTTTCAGTGTTCCGCCTTCATCCAATCACCCCCACAAAGACCTATTATAGACGAGGGTGCCCAATGTTATACTTGAATCCAATTTTATGACATTTTCTCAAAGTGGTGCCAGAATCCATTTATTATTCAAGTAATTTCATTAGATAGTTTGTACTTTCTCCCAACATTCCAAATACAACAGTCATAAACTCTGGTAAGTAACTTCATGAACATAGTCTTGATTTCAGACCCAGTCTGTTCATGAAATTACTGCAGTAGTTCAACCAACCCCAACTGAATGAAACTAAAACAAGACATAGATATCAAGTCAATAAGCAAGAAAATATAGAGAAACTGGACAGAGAAAAGGTATGATAACAAAGTAATTTCAAGAAAACTGGAAGGAACTGATAAAGACTGATAGAAAATTTAAATAAATCTATTTCTGATTCTAATATCACTTTCCTTCTTTTTTCTCTCTCTCTCTCTCTGCATCTCTCATTCTTATGTGTCAAATGAAGAAAGTAATAAAAGAAATCTGAAACGGTTTCATGACCAATTGAACAAATCCAACGGCAGCTTTTGGCATTTATTTCTGAAGATGCCACTTCTATCACAAGAATGAGATAAAACAGGAAGCAGCTCACAATAGGTCAAAAAAAGGAATAATAGAGTCTGTAGCTGTAGACTGATGATCGAGGGGGTATTTCACATTAGTCATAGCTTCCCTATTTAAATCACCGCTCCATTGTTACCCAATGATTAGATGGCTAGACACATTAAACCCTTTTAATTCATGCAAATATTTACACACACCTCACCTAATTTCAACTGAATTTGACCGCTAGACAGGAAAATTCTCCTTTTGAAGAAGTACAATCAAACCACGCGACTGCATATTAATCAAATTTCACACTTTTCATCATTTCAGAGTTCGGAACCCTCGCAATAAAGCTCAGACACTTTCTACTTATGCTACATTAAATCTCCATTGTGTGCCTCATTAGTCATCAACTAAGATATTCTATTTCTGATAAATTTGTTATCATGGAATGTTTACCCCCTTTAGGCATCATTTCTCTCAAAGAAAGCCAAATTGATTGATTAATAAGCCTACCCCTTTTTCCATCGCACTGGTTATATGTGAAAATAATGTGATTGTTGCTCTGTCAAAATTAAGTGAACTCGATATGGGAATCAAAATGGGAACTTAAAGGTGCTAGTCAAGCAATGCAAACAAGATATAATATTCGATTGTGATGAATTATCTTTGTATTTAACAAAGATCATTTACAGAATCCAAAACTTTCACAGAAACATGCATGCATGATAATGGTATTATATTGCAAGTAACCTTTGAGTAGTTACAAAAATTATACCAAAATTAAGGATTGAAAGAGGAGAGTTAACTGTAACTTGATAAAGACCAGGATGCATTTCAACCACTAATTGCTTCATAATAATAACACCCATTGAATAAATGACTTCATCATTAGATCTGTCTTCACAAGCCCAGCACAATACAATGACGAGAGGACAAACAACTTTCCTACGCCCATTTAGAGGGGTACGCCTGGACTCCCATTCATTCAAACGAACAGGGTGGGGACTTCCCTTTCACAATGAGTCCCCCCTCCTTATACAATGACCCTCTTCCTGCCCCCTTGCTAATTGCCCAGTGGTGGTGGTTTGTTACCCCTCCTAGTTCAGTTTAAATCCCTAAATTACATCCTCTAAAATAACCGTTATTAGATGTGTGAATTGTTGGAGGCATGAATTATAATTTTCTACTTACGAAAGGCATTTGGGATAGATAAAACAGGGCATAAATGAATATAAGAAATTAAGAATATAACATAGAGACTGGAAAGGAAGGGGATCCAGCCCCCCCCCCCCCCCCAAAAAAAAAAAAAAAATGGAAAAGCTTTAAAGATAAAGACCAGTTAAGGTCATGCAATTGCATTGTGAAAGAAACGTTGTGGAATCGATCAGAAATTGTTGATCATCTAGCATATACTGCAAGGTTCTGGAATCATCAAAATGATAAGAAATTTGGCCCAGTCTTGGTAAAGTTGTACACAGAAAGATGTATATGGGACTATGCGATACGTGCGCGACACATGCGTTATATCTATCAGGTCCAAATACATATAATATTTTACCAAATGTATCAATTAGTAGGCGGTTTCTCAGCAAAATTTGTATCATTACGTATTAGTCAAAACATATTCTTTCACATGATTGGTAATAAAAGCTTCCATTTCATTTTTTGAGAGGGGGGCGTTTCCAAAACTGGTCTTTACCTTTAACAGGAATAGAAAACGGAGAAAATATATTCCACAGCTAGAAGAATTATGGAGGGTGGATTGTTTAATTAATGATAACCTTGTTCCTGCTTTAATCATCTGTATGTACTATCAGATAACATCCATTCATCATCCATTTTGTATTATGAAAGTTACGATGACATCTCTAATTCATCTTCACTCTTATCTCATATCTAATACCATCAATCTATTACCTTCCTCGTAAATAATATATTTTTTTTTCTCTCTCTCTCTCTCTTTCTCTTCTTCACTCTGTATCTGTCTGCCCCCTCCTCTCCCTGTCCAATCCTCTCTCACTCTCTCTCTCTCTCTCTGTCCACTCCTCTCTCCCTCTCTCCCTCTCTCTCTCTCTCTCCCTCCCCAGTAGTCCCAGAGGACAATACTTGCCTGTGAGGTGGAAAGGATAGATACACTGGTTTTTAATGAATTGCGTTGCGCCAAGCTCTACCGTCCTATAATTAGCTCATTATCTCTAGCAGGACATCTCCAGGTTTCGTTGAAAGATAACTCCGTAGAGTCCAAGAAACAAAAGCAATTGGTCAAGCCGCCTTTAATTGGCCAGGAGGAGGCTTTAGTTTCAAGCCTAGACTTTACTTGATTTAATTTTGAAGCTTCTTGTATATTACCTTAGTCTGTGCAGCTCCACCGAGTTTTTTCGAAGCAAACCAGATCATATTTCAAAAAATGCAAAGCCCTGTAATATGGATGAGTGTTGTAATTAGAGCACATAATTGGCCACAAAACTATATCCATGTTACAAGGAAACATATCAAGAACAAGCTACCCAGTAACAGCTATAATGATGTTTAGTCATACCATTTTGCACAGATTTAACGCTCTTCTAGTTCTCGAAAGAGGAAATGATGTACTAACGGGAGGTATCTGTAAGCAATAACATCATTCAAATACCCTTTGACCTGTAGCAACTTTGGGAAGAAAGGTGGAAAAGAGTCTGCAAGATAGTTTTTATAGAACCAAAGACTTTCATGTATGAACTTTGAGTGGTCAAAATTCACGAGAGTATTCTGCTGCTAAATAGAAAAATCATATTGAATCACAATAAGCAATTCACAAAACTTCTTGCCAGGAAAATAAACAAGTTTCATGTTGCAAAAGTTTCTGGTTTTATAGTTTGCAGGTAGTCACTGATTGTACATCCTAACATTGTTCTACAAAAATGAATTTTTTCCATTATCTAGCCATTGGTTTTCTCCACACATGGCACGTAGGTAATAATAATAATAATAATATAATGCACTCACATATTGCGCCATCTATATATCAAACTGCTCCCAGGCGCATTATGATATTAAGAGAAGTATCCAAATAAAAATTAATTAAAAAAAGTGTGGGAGTTATTCATGTAGCTGACGAGGATCAAAGTCATTACATAATTAGAGTTGGTCTGCTCCGTCGACAGGGCAGGCAGGGTGTCTGTACTTTGCCAAATACCAGGAAATTTACAACGATGTAGGAGTGATTAGTGGGTTATCTCATGAGGGAATTGCAGAGTAATCCTAGCTTTGTCTGTAACAAATCCCAATTGTCTCGTTCTGTGGGTGTTGGAATTTCCTTCAACAGTTATAAGGAAATGAGATTGAGTTTTGGGGGTTGCTTGAGTGAGGCAGACAACAGACTGATGGAGAGAGAGGGAAAGAGAGAGATAGACAGAGCGAGAGGGAGAGAGAGAGAGAGAGAGAGAGAGAGAGAGGGGGGGGGGGGGGAGGGTGGAGGAGAAGTGTCTCCATGTTGAAGAAATGTAAGTGACTTTTAATTTGAATAGAGAAATAAATGGGGTGGGAAGGACAAAAAGAAGAGTGAATCACAGGTCAAGTTAATTGAGACATCAAAGTAAAAAAAAATGTGATTATATATCATTCCCATGGCGATATATCCTTCCATAACGACTGAAATTGAGTGAAAACCCATTAGTATTTATGCAGTACTCCGCCTTGGTAATGGGATTACCGATTTGTCCACCACGATGTTGTACGCTTGATGAAAAGGATTCTTGACAGTCAGTAAATGCCATGCCTTTTTGCAAAGCTATTTTGAGCGTTTCATTCCCTCAGTTCAAACAATGTACTCTTTAATACAATGAGCGTGTGCCCACTGACCTTATATGAAATAAAAATGCATCATTTCATCACCACACCATTATACAACATGTAAGAACCGGAGTAGGGCAATAGTACACTAAAAAGCAATGATAATCCATGGAAACGATCCTCTTTATCAAGTCCATTAACTTCAGATTAAATCAAATTTGTATGCAATGAAAGCACTTTCCAATTATGCCTGCTGATCTGAGTAGACATTGGATCCATAGAGAGATGGCACACTCCACAAAGCTCAAAGACAGACATGCTAACAGTTTTATGTAGTATTTCACAGTAATGAGCCACTCATTTTGTCTTTCTAATCTCTATGGCATTTTAATAGGTTAATGAATACTGGGTAATTGAGCACAAAAGAACAAAAGAAATGCACACTTCAAAAACTTGTTAATACCATAAAATTAATTCATACCCAGCAAATTAATGAAGGCTTTAAAAATTAACAATAATATAGTGAGCTCTCGTATAGTGCTCCTGTCTGTAAAACTTAAGACTCGTGCCACACTTATTACACCGGTTTTAGCATAGCAGCCATTACAACGCTCTAGCATTTCAAGGAATTAATTCCTGCCAGGTAATAAATAATAATAATAATAGGCATTTCTATACCGCCGTCTATCTAGATAATTCTATTCAGAGGCAAATACAGATTAATGCCTTGCCTAGTTACCATATGTTAGTGTTGTGGCCGGGACTCAAACCCAGTACCTTGTGGTTCATAGTCTGGAGACTTATCCACTAGACCACAACACCTCTACATTGCCATTGAAGAAGAAAACAAAAAAAATCTTTTATTTAAACATATTTGTGGCTTACACCCAGTAAATAAGATTGATTGATCGATCTGTATTGAAAAAACGAAAAACAAAAAATCTTCTTCTGCATTTTGCATATTGCATATTGATCGCATACCGGTATGCATCACTGAACTTGATATAGGAAACGAAAGTGATATTAAAACCCCATTAAAAGTGCACAGCTTGCCACTCAGCTTCTAGCGTATTTACCATTGATGTCCTCAAAATATATCACAAGTCAAAGAGGAAAATTGATATGGACAGGTGCGGTGATGGAGGATGAGAGAGATACTCAGGGAGGAAAGGATAGATGGAGAGAGAGAGAGAGAGAGAGAAAGAGAGAAAGAGAGAGAGAAAGGAGGAGGAAGTATTTATGCTCGAGTTGATGTAAATGAGTACCAGCAGAATTTACTTTTCTTCATGGATTTGTTAATGGACTGTCTTTTTATCAAAAATATGGATTAATGAAAACAATTTCATATAATATAATAGAGGCCCTATTTTAGAAAGAGAAGTTGCAATTGATCCAACTCAAGCCCAACTTGAAATCAATCGCAACTCTGCACTGGAGAGATGGGAGTTTGTAAGTTTGCGATTGATCGATTCAAATTACTCGCAACATAAAGATCAATTGTAACTGTGCACTTAAGACATATGAGTTGCAATAGATTTAAGTTAATTGCAACACTTTATAAGATGAAGCCCAGTTCTGATCACTTGCAACTCTTCATAAGACACTGCCCTGTATTACTCCGACATGTCTCAAACTCCTAATTCCTATTGAATCTGAAGGCAACTTTTTGGCAAGGAAGTTAAAATAGACAATGGCATTGTTCATTGGTCACCTGAAGGAACACAAAAATCACAAAACTGTCTTTTAATGACTCACCCAAACATCTGCAGAATTAAAGCAGAGCACAACAATTGTAAAATATTTAACTACCAAACAGTTATATGCAATCAGACATTGTTCAAATGGATTTAACATGAGATTATCTATCTTAATCTGGTCGAGATAAAGGGATTAGTGATAAGCTCTTAATGAAAGCCCATTTCCTCAACAAACAAGGAAGCTAAAAGGCTTTTTCTCTATCTAGACTTCATCTAAGACAGGCATGGGTTGACATTGTATTTGTACTTTGAGTTGTCACAAACTTTGGAAGAAACAGGAAAATGCTGTCATATTTCAAACAAAATAAATACCAAGGCAAGCCATGAGTTTCTGTCAAATCATTTTAGCTAAATATATTTCTTCCTTCCTGGTTCGTTATCTAGTATCTAAGAATATAGACAAGATTATCTCATCTGTTTTGTCAGGAACAAAAATAGTTTTATTTCTTTTTTTAAAATACCAGTGAAACAAAATAACAGGAAAACATAACATAGTTGGTTGAAACTGAAGAGGAATTGGCTATTGCTAAGGAAAAGGCAAAGATCAAATTATACCTGATATCATGTTGGGCTCTTATAATCATGCTTAATAAACCAGAGTATACTTCTTAATAAAAATCACTTTAAATTATTCAAATTATGTAATGAATCATTTAAAAAAAATGATGACGAAGTATTTTCTTTTTTTTATCTGTATTAAACTAAAATGTGTGATACAACCCCACAAATATTCCCCTTCTCAATGGGGTTTGTTGAGCTATGTCTTACTAAAGCATTGTGAACATGGTGAGTGGGTGTTTCCATTATTAGATCTGTCTTCTAGAAGTGATCTTCATCATAAAGGTTTAAGAAGAGCGATGAGGCCATTCTCCTCTCTTGTCTTCTGAACTGCTGACTTACAGTGTTTCAAGGTTCATGTTTGAAGGGTCAGTGTCGTTGATTGCATGGGCAGTGAGTGAGTAACAGGATCTCGACCTGATAAGTTCAAATTGACGAGCAGCGATGAGTAACTCATCATCCATGAGTCGGTTTACTCAAAATGATCGGTCATCGTGCAGGCGGTCAGGCTTATGGACAGGCAGGGACATTCTTGGGGTTGGGATAGAACGATTTTTATTTTATTTTTAAGCCGGATTACTTTTTTCCTGATCAGGTATCTTATCCATAAGACCAAATAAAATGAATCATTATTAGCACCATAAGCGTGGTAGATTGAGGGTAGAAAGTCTAGAAACAAATTGGTCTTATAATAATAATAATAATGATGATAAAAACAACAAAGTCATTTATATAGAGCTCTTACACATATTAAATAAATAGTTTTACTTTGGTTCACAAAGTTCAAACAAATTAATATACAAGTAGGAAAAGTTAATGATATTCATTAAATAAGAGCGTTTTGAGATCCTTCTTAAAAACATCTAATGAAGGAGTTGGGCATATCATGACAGGTTATTCCAGCCCTGGTGCAGAGAGGCCTGCAAAGCATTATCCATACTGGTAATCACCAGCCTAAATGACCGTACAAATTTGTTCTAGGCACATGGAGTATAACATTTCAATTTTTCTTTAATAAAGTAGAACAAAATAAGAATTTTTTAGATGATGAGCTGATCCACACACATCTAATCTATCAATTTATTCACAAGCCTTGACCGAACTGCAAAAAGATTGGGAAGCAGAGGGCAAATACCAGGTCCCCAAAAATATCTCTCTGCGGTAAATAAAATGTGAAAAAAGGAAGAAAAATCCTAGAAGGCATCCAGGAGGCTGTTCACACCGCAATGAGATAGCGCGGTCTATCGTAGCACCCCCTTTTTTCTAGCGCGCGCTAGCCCGCGCTATCTCTCGTGGACCACCCCCAAGAGGTGCTCCAGTGTTGGCTCGCCGTGACTCGCTGTTATTGGGCGGACCGAAACGACGTTGTACCTTCCAAACCGCGGAGATAGCGCGGTCTAGCGCGCGCTATCTCTGCCGGTGTGAACAGCCTCCAGGATTTGACTAACGAACGGACAAGGACATGTTTGATTCTCATGCCGAAGTCACTTTTTATCAAGTTTCATAAGGATGATATCATGCCCAAGGTATGAAAGGATACAATAATCAAACCTAAACGCCAAATCATCAATAATAATCTATTTTTTGAAAGATGATGGCAAGATGCATTTGTTCCATAGCCTTATGTCTAGTCGACCAAAGCCAGGAAAAGGTTGATATTCAAAAATATCTTGATTTCAGATAAACAGCTACTTGAAGGCAGCTATTTCCCCCTCATTTCTTCATGACCACTTTTCAGCTCTCTAGAAGTAATTCGCTTTTTGCTCCTCGGTATTTTTCCGCAAAGTTACTCATTACAGTGACTTAATTACTGCTGCATATTTCACTTTCAAAGGTAGCACTGACATTTAGAAATCTATATGATGAAAAGAAAATGAGCAATGAAAGGAAAATGAGAGAAGAAAGCTAGCTGTAAATAGGGCCAAGATGACTAGATAAACAACTTATCATGCAGAGGTGGATCTATAAAAAGATCCATGCCTCTACCTCCGAGGAACCCTCAGAGACAGTGTCGTAAATTTGATCGAAGGGAATCAATAGCATTTGTTATGCTAAGTACGAGGGTGTAACTGTATACCGCCCTCTACACTCCTGCACGAGACCAACAGGTAATAGGAGAGGGAAATCGTGTTTAACCCACAAATTGGAATTGCTTCCTCTAACAAACCGCCATCTTGCAGACAGGGCTGCACTTAAAGAGAAGGTTGAGTTCTGGGAAGAGGTGAAAAATAATTTGTGAGCATTACTCATTCTTATTATGCAAGTGTGGAAGAACATCAGTTAAGACATGTTCCCTGAAAAGCATGGCTCTTCAAAGGCCTTCATATTCTAAATATGCATGTAACATCGTAAAAATCGGGGGGGGGGGGGGCTGGCTTTTTATGCCACGTGTTCGTGTAGTCCCATATACATCTTTCTGTGCAAGTGTTTGTAACTTTACCAAGACTTGGCCAAATTTCTTATCATTTTGATGATTCCAGAACCTTGCAATACACACAAATTCTTATGTGCTAAATGATCAACCTTTTCTGGTCGGTCCACACCGTTTCTTTCACAATGCAATCGCATGACCAGAACTCAACTTCATCTTTAAGAGAAAAAAGATGGAGGGGAATATAATAAGAGGCAGCTTGTGAGAAGGTGCAACAGAGAAAGAGAGAGAAAGAGAAAAAGGAAGAGATTTATGAGTGAGAGAGAGATAAATTGCCAATTTGAGATTCACAAGATTTAGTGATCTCATATTTCAAACACTTATAACTTTCTTAGTATTGGTCTTAGACTTTCACCATTCTGTTTTTCTTACTTTTCAGCTTTTAAACAAATGGTATTTGAGGGTTGGATCGATAACCCTATAAAATCTCAAAATGTCTCAATGCAAATTACCCCCCCCCCCCCCTGGTATGTGTATTCCCACTATCTGTACATGTTTGCATACAGAAGACAATGTATACTGAAAGCTAGAAGGGTGCTCACTATATGTTTTATGAAGGCCCTTAATTTTAACTCTAAGCAAATGATACAAGAACAAAATAATAAGTGCTGACTTAGGAATCAACTGACATACACTCAAAACAAAAAGTTCTTAAACATCTCTTGTTGAGATACAGAAGAGGCTTTATTTTAATGGATATACAAAGGCCTTGTGATTTAAAGAAGAAAAAAGACAACATTACCTGAACCGCAGACTACTCTCCGGGAGGCTATGCGTCCTTTTCCTCCGCACCGGAGTAAGATTGTCGCCCCCATAGCCGCTCCTACACCGGTCTCTCCGTATAGATACGCTTAATCTCCTAAGCATTATCAATCACACTTAAGGTTCACACTAAGAAGTGAGTCGTAAAGTTTTGAGAAACAATCTCTGGCAATGTAGTACGTTACACAATCATCAAAGTTTGATTCTTATATCACTGTATATTCCTTTGGTTCTGAAGTCTTTGATGCAACCAAAGAAAACTTATGTAACAGAGGCAGCGTTTTGTATTTCTAATACATCATGTACGTACGTACATTGAGTTTATCATTATGTCTTTGGTAAATTGTAATCACACAGTACATTGAGAAGGCAGACATTGGGCATCACGATAATAAATCCTCTTCTGGTATAACGAGCATCTTGTCCCCCGATGAATAATGAGTGACGTACATCTTTGGTTAGTGAGAAGACGTACCACCTAGAACCAACAATTGCAGTTTACTACTGAGAGAAGATGAAGATGTTTAATATGCCATGAGTAGGAGGAGTAAATGTATTGGAAGAAGACTTCTCGTCATCCACCACTCCTAAACCAATGGTTTACAGAGAAAATTGCCAGAAGAGCAAGAGAGATCAACAAAACCTGACAAAAGAATATTTTTGTCATTACATTACGAAGGCACCTGGGAGACCTTGGGGCATCCTTGATCATCCGTCATTCTCAAACACAAAAAACCTTCACATTGTATGACATAACTTGATCCCTATTGCAAAGTGAGTTTGGATGAGCATCTTACAATGCAAGACGTATAGCCTTGGGCTTCATCAAGTAAAGGCGGACAAACATGACACCCTCGCATCTGGAATTGATAAAAGTATAGAATGCAATGCCTCGCAGAAATGTTGTTCGATAAACATCATTTTTCCATCGCAGAGTTTTAGGCAGGTGGAGTTTAACATTGTGTTCGTTATACTGGTAACACAAATGATGGTCACACAATTGACGGTCGCCCACCTAGTTAAGATAAGTGCACTTTAAAGTCTTTTGACATTTCCACAGCTCATGTGAGTTCCATTGAAGCAATTAAAAAAGCATTTTGCTGACATCATAGAGGACAACAAACTAAAGAAAGCACAAACACTTCATTTTTATTCCGCTCATCACAAAAACAAGCTAAAGAACGGGATCATACAATGTGAAGGTATTTCTCATAAGAGAAATCACATTGCCTTAACACAGGAATTATATTCTTACAGAAAAATAACAATGGTTATGTCAGCCTTACATGCCATCCGTCCAGAAGAAAAGGAGAATTTGACCAAAATTCAAAGGATATATCCTCAAGTTGAATCAGAAAAACACAAAGAAAATATGTGAGAATGATACAACTATAAAAGAAGATCCAACAAGTAGACTCCAAGAGCAAGCACGGTCTTGTATCACAGCAGATATCTCCAGAAATGATCCTATATAAATGCTAATTCCAGCAAGCAAGCAATCACATCACAGTATCATGATCATCAGTGCATGAAAGCTCAGATGACAATGTTGGAACAGATCTATGCTAATGAGGAGTCAGCGAAGACAACATCAGTAAGATGATGAAGATGATGTATGCATGGACCTATACCGGTACTAAAATGTATGCAAGGACATTCTCAGATTTGCCTGCGATGCCAGAGAGAATGACAATACACATAGTAAAGTCGATACATCCCTGAGCGCTATATAGAGAAACCTTTACTTGCATTCATCAGACATCGACAAACTTAATGATGCTCAGATAATTGATTAATTAGACGGACCTGGAAAAGGATCGATTCTGAAGGTGTGATGGACTCAACAAGTGTTTGCATTCTACTATAAATGCAACACATACTTATTCGGTTTCACAATTGTTTTCGCTTGAGATCACACAAAGAGAGTTAAATATGTAGGGGCATCGATCTCCCGATGATGGGGTGGGGGTGAATTCTAATTATTGGTCATTACTGATTTTAAGAAACCTCTGTCAGAAAACTTTTAAATCTGAGAACTATTCATTCTTAGCTTCTTGGAAAGTTTTGAAAAGACTTGATAGCTAATTTGTTCCACCCCGATCACCATTACATTATCTAATACTATAATGCCCTTAAATTAACTTACCTCTCAAAAATAGTTCTTCAGAAATCAGAATGCATTATACTGATCCGATTCCATTTATAAAAGTATTTGTTACCTCAGTGATTTTTCTGCTTATTAAAAGTGACAGTCAACAAAATAGTTAAAAACATGATTGTCTACTTATCTAGAATATATTAGCCTCCAGGAAATAATTGAGAGCCTGGTAATTAATTGTTGGATGAATAACTTAATTTGCACTGGGGTCTGTACCCTATTGTGAGAACGCAGCTTCATTAATTAAGTACAGGTAGCCACATCAAACGATTAAGAGTGAAACTCTGTCAATTATGCAATTTCTTTTGGTTTCACTTCTTAGTGAGGCATCAATCTAATGATTGGAGGTGACTCAAATCAATCACGATCTAATTCTGATCTGTATTCCAGTCACTATGTTTTTAATGAACTGGATGTTTATTTCAGTTCTCTGGGTGAATTTGGCACCTCTACTGTTTCCGTTAGTTCCTAGCTTCCACTAATTAACGAGGTACAGACTGTGAATACATAAATGTAATATAAACCTTAATTGTTATATTCCAAAGCCCAAGAAAGCCATTTCTCTTGGTAATTTGTATTATTCAAACATTAATTTCTCACTTTAATGTCACAAAGTCTTGACACCCCTACAACCTAAAATGGCAAGAAAAAGAAGTATGACTCAATAAAATTTTTGAAAAGCTGGTGATGCAGGGTTGGGAAAAGTTTTAAATTGTACAGATATTTGATCAAAGCCTGCAGTAGTCATCATTAAGTATCTTTGTGGACATTTCAACGCCCAAAACAACATTTTCTTCCGCTACCTTTTGTTTTTACAGAGAAACTACTCAAAATAACACCTCTTTTGTTCAAAGATGCTCATGAATGTTAAAAAGTACTATCCAGAAAGTAAGCAGAATTACCAATGAGAATTTTTGAACGATGCAAACAGAATAATTCCAACAGGAGTTGAAAACTTGTAGACATTTTCTCTTCAAGGTTCCAGGAAATACATGAGAGTGATCCAAATCGTCTTTCAGTTTCATCTCGACCATAAGTCCAATGCTCATTAAAAGAGAGACATCATATTTGTGTATTCATACCACAGCGGCATTAATGTTGTCTATATCCACAAGGTTTTTCCATCCAACACTCGTCCAATTCGAGAAACTCGTCACAATATGCATCTACAAACGACCCGTTGCCAAGGTGATTGCATGCCCGTCTCATTCCTCTTCCAAGAAAGCAGAGAATTAATAAACATTTTATAGAGCAGTGATTTCATTTCCCTTCGCATGGTCATGCACTGCATACAAAAAACATGAAAGAGAGCACTTTGCATCCTCCATACATAATTATTATTACCAAAGTCTAAACCAGCTGTAATCCAGTTCTTTTCCTATGGTCGATCAGATTTAACTTGTTCGTAGAGAAAGATCATCAGCCTTGTAAGCCGGAATACTCTTTGGGGGTTATCTGTGAGATATGAAAGACAACTCTTTTCCTTTTCTCAAAACAACCAGACAGCTAGGACAGTCACCCAATGTCATCGCTAGCTTAATATGCAAATGAATGGCTTACTTTCACTGACAGATAATAGAAACATCAGCGTAGAACACTTAGATCATACTTAAGCCATGGTCTGTACATCCGATATCAGTCCTGGTTGTTTTTCGAACGACGACGGATTAGAAAAACTCAGATGATTTTGCAAAATGGAAAATCATGATCCTTTGCCGAAAGACAAGAAGGCTTTTGTCTCCAAAAAAATGATAACAAAGAGACAAACAAGTTTGAAAATGTCTTCTCTCGCCTCTGGACTGAAATGCAAAAATCTTGTTTTTCTCTCGACAGAAATTCCTCAAGGGACTTGGATGTAATATAATATGTATAAATACCACTATACTCTATCGGCGATATATGGGGATTTTGAATGCCAGAACTATAGCATGACTTTGAGCTTTGCAGAAAGACCAAGACGGGACAAAACTATTCCTGGAGATCATACGTCATTTGTATTATATTTCTTCAAAGAGCAGAGACATATCTCAATCAAATAGACATCATTACCAAGCTCATGTAAAGTCCCACACAAAACAAAAGTGGTCTCACATGGTTGAGGACTTGAGCTGCACTATTAGATTTTATTCCAACCACAAAATGGCTGCCAAGATGGCTGACATCCAGTCCATCAAACAATAATAACCAATCACAAGATTGGACAATAAGTAAGTAACCAATAGAAAAGCTTGTAAAAGATAGAGTGCCATGTGCCATGTGTGCTGGGTTAATATAGCTAAGAGATAAGGAAGAGTGTGTGTGTGTGTGGTGCTATAGCAGGTAATGTGCATGAGGATGAATGAATAGGGACAGAACAATAGAAGCCAAGAGCTAGCAGACATGAGAGAATGAATGTAGGTCAGGAGTGCGCTAAAGCATATCGGAGTGGAAAACTAAATGTACAGTGTGAAATAAACAAGTAACCACTTTGATCAGTGAAATTAAAACCTTACATAATATACCATCTTCACAGAAAAATGTCCTCATTTTAAAAGATACATCGTATTAACATGCATTTGTTTCCGAAGAAAATGAGTCACATAAAATTTGCTTGAAATACCTGAACACATCAAATCATGAAGTTTTCCTTCTGTACAATTCTCTCTTTTTTTCCCTTTTTTTTTTTTTTTAAGGAACAGCATCTATTCATATTAGGGAAAATTAAACTGTTTAACTTGAAAGGTCACACATATAGCGAATACAAAAAAATGGTATGCTTTCATCAATGAACATCTTTCAAGCAACGTCCTAACTTCAATGGGTTCTATCCTTTTTCACCCTGAAAATTCCAGTCTGATGATTTGTAGACATAAACATTAAATAATTTCCTTTTTTTCCTGTTTCTGTCGATGACAAAATATCCCATCTTTCATATCCAATTTGGCAATTTTCAAAAAAATAAAAAAAATACATGAACAGGCAATGTCTTCACCTAAAAAAAAAAATATATATCACTGTTTCGTGAGTTACTGTTAAAATTATCTTTGGAATAAGTTAGCCAATTGAATAATGAAATACAATGTACACAGACAATATGCATGCATTCTGACATAACTCTTTCAAAACTGTCTCAGATTTAAGGAGACATTATACAAATACCGTGTCTATGGTCGATATAATCTCGACTACACATGATTTATGTAATGAGAAAAAAACACATCTTATGAATTCATGTATCAAGAATCTGTTTTAAATCCAAATATCTAAAAACATCAATATAAGTCAAATGACTAAAAATGATGTTCAGAAAACAATGTAAACATGTACTTAAAATCAAATAATCCCATCAATTTTTGTTGTTGACACATTTATATAGTCCTTTTTGTAAAATAATGCAGGTCAACCCTGTGACCAATACAATCTGAATCTCACATGTTTAATTTTTTTTTTTTGTATCTTAAAATTCAGCACAATTGCAAAATTGCAAAATTGCAATCAAAATTGATATGTTAAGTCTTTTTTTTCTTCTTTTTTTTTTTAAAATAAAAGATGGGCGCATTGAGGAGTTCACCCAATTGATGTGTAGCTAACAAATTTGATGGAAAAACACATAACAAAATGTTTGAAAGTTTGTCTTCTTCTTTTTCCCGTCTAAACATTAAAAACTGACAATTTAATCCTATCTTTACTGACAAGTCCTACATAAATCTTCCAAAACGTTCAAAAAATCAAGAATTCTATCAATTACATATTGTCACAAATAATGGGGCCATGGCGAATGCAAGGTATGACAGCGAAAAGTGAAAATCAGCATGTCTTCCAATTATCTATCACTATTGCAAACATTATTTCTCAAAAGTCTTTACAGTTCGTAATCTCGAAACTTGGCGGGTACTTTAACCTGTCGACCAGATCTCGAACGTGCGGAAGAGGACGGCTGAGGTTGGGGTTGGTCAGCAGATGAGGACGGCTGATGTTGGGGTTGGTCAGCGGATGAGGACGGCTGATGTTGGGGTTGGTCAGCGGATGAGGTCGGCTGATGTTGGGGTTGGTCAGCTGATGAGGATGGCTGAGGTTGAGGTTGGTCAGCGGATGAGGTCGGCTTAGGTTGCTCAGCTGATGAGGATGGCCAAAGTTGGGATTGGTGAGTCGTCGACCTCAGTTGATATTGGGGTCTGAGTTGAAGTTGGCCAACCGGCGAGGACAGCTGATGTTGGGTTTGGGTAGTCGGCAGGGATGGCCTAGGTTGTTGCTGAAGTGGGGCTGAGTCAATTAGCCTGGATTGGTGGCTAGAATTGGTTGGCTGGTTTGATGCTTGTTGCCGAACAGACAAACTTGACCGTGATGGTTGGTCATGGTCTGACTGTCGGTGATGGAGGATGCGTTCTGTTGAACTGGTTGGCTGGTTTGAGGCTTGTTGCCGAACAGACAAACTTGACCGTGATGGTCGGTCATGGTTCGACTGCTCGTGATGGAGGATGCGATCTGGTGGTCGAGATGACCACGTGATGTAGGCTGGTCCATGGCTAGTAGGTTGATTTGACTGCACCTTTCTCCCAGTCTCGTCTTCTGCTGGGGGACCTGGTGGGTACTGTGTCGTTGTCCTCTCAGTCCCATGTATTGACGTAGGCTGTGGGGTTGGTGGGGATGGTGGAGTTGACATCACTTGTGGGGCTCTAGCTCGATGCGGTTTCAAACGATTATGATGGACCCGTCGCTTGAACTTTTCATCATGGACATGAACTATGTCATAATTTAGTCCATCATCTGATGAGGAAGATACTCTGAAAGGACCTTTCCAGTTTGGTTCGAGTTTGTTCCTGATGTTGGTAGGGTCATGTAACCAAACAAAGTCACCTGTGTCGTACTTGGAAATGCGTTTTTTCACATCGTACTGTTGTTTCTGTTGTTGCTGTTGCTGTCGTGTATTCTGTATGGTGTACTCCCATGCTTTTCTCAATCGCTCAGACAGGTTGGTTGTGTATTCGAGGAGTGTCTTGCCAGATGACGATGGAGGGGGGGTTGAACAGGTGATGTTCGCAGGTGTACGGGCTTCCCTGCCATGCATGATGTAGTATGGCGTCAACCCTGTTGAGGCATGAGTACTTGTGTTGTACGCTAACTGGACTTGATTGATGTGAGTGTCCCATTCTCCTCCTTGATGGGAAATGTACTTCGCAAGTTGATCTTTGATGGTGCGATTACAACGTTCGACTATGCCAGCTCCTTGGGGATGATAGGGTGTCGATCTAGACTTTTTGATGCCCAATTTGCTGCATAGTTCTTGCACTAATCTTGATTCGAACTGTCGACCTTGGTCGGTGTGCAAAGTCTCTGGAATACCATGTTCTTTCACATATTCTTCAAACAGATGTTTGGCGATGGTTGGAGCAGTCTGATCTTTCATAGGGAAGATATTGACATATTTGCTGAAATGATCAGTCACAACGAGTATGTAGCGAAATCCTCGTCTTGTAATTGGAAGCTCAGCGATGTCGGCAAAGACCATCTCCAAAGGACGAGTAGTGGTAATGGGACGTAAGGGTGCTTGATGCTTAGGGGTTGGTAACCGGAAAGACTCACAAGCTGTACATGTGTTGCAGAAATCAGTGATTTCCTTGTTCATGAAGGGCCAATAGCACATTGACTCTGCTCTCTGTATTGTGCGATGAGCGCCGAAATGTCCGGATGATGGGTCACCGTGTAACTCTTGAAGTACCCTTGGAATGAGGGAGTTTGGTACGACAAGTTGGAATGAGAGATTACCAAGCTTGTCTTTCTTCTTCCTGTAGAGTATACCGTCTTGGAGGATGAATTTGGGATACTGCCACAAGAGACGTCTAACCCGGGGGTTGTGTCTACGGATCTGTCGAATGGTTGGCCGCTCACCATTGTTGACGCATTCGATGACTGTACTGATGTCTTGATCTAGTTGCTGTTCATGTTGAACATCTACATCACTGTCAAGGATTACACCACGATAAGGATGAAGGACGTTTGGTGCAGACTGCCTCGTTGAATCATTGGGAGTAGATGTGTCTGTTGACAGTCGTGATCTTGATGAACGAGTCTCGACTGCATTACACAGTGGATTGGTCACCATGTGCTTGAGTAGCTGATCCGTCAATCTTGGAGTGACTTGGCTCTCTTGACTCGGGCGTCTAGATAATGCATCTGCATTTCTGTGTGATTGTCCTTTCTTGTGAATAAGGCTGAACGTGTAGGAATTGAGTTCCAATATCCATCGTGTTCTCTTCCCAGTTGCATCATCTTGAATTGGGAACTTCCTGAGAGCCAAAAGAGGTTTGTGGTCTGTCAGGATAGTGAAGTGTTGGTGTCTCAGATAATGACGAAAATGGCGAACAGCTGTAACAATTGCCCAGAGCTCTCGATCATAGGTAGACCATTTCTTCTGCGTAGCGCTGAGAGTTTGGCTGAAGTAGGAGATTACACGTTCTTTACCATCTTGAGTCTGTGAGAGGACAGCACCAACTGCATGAAGGGATGCATCCGAAGATAGGATGAACTCCTTTTCAAAGTCTGGATAGGCGAGGAGAGGTGGATTGGTTAGAGCTTCTTTCAGATGTTGAAAAGCATTTTCACACTCTGCTGTCCATACAAACTGTTGACCTTTTTGTGTAAGGGTCGACAAGGGAGTTGCAATCTTAGAGAAACTTGGCACAAAACGTCGGTAGAAAGATGCCAGGCCAAGGAAGGATCGGACATCAGTCGGTGTCCTCGGCTGAGGCCAGGACTTGACTTTCTCAACGTTGTTTGGGTCAGGTTTCACTCCTTCGGTGTTGATTATGTGGCCAAGATACGTAACTTCTTTCTTGAAAAAGCCACACTTTGAGGGTTTGAGTTTGAGTCCAGCGTCTCTGAATCGTTGCAATACTTCTTGGAGGTTCTTGCAATGATCATCGAAGTCCTTGCCCATGACTATGCAGTCATCAAGGTATACCAGGCATGTAGACCAGTGGAGGCCATGTAGAACGGCTTCCATGAGACGCTGAAATGTCATGGGAGCGTTGACCAGTCCGAATGGCATGACAGTGAACTGGTAAAGCCCTGTGCCTGTGGTAAAAGCAGTCTTCTCTGTATCTTGGGGATCGAGCTTGACCTGCCAATATCCACTTGATAAGTCCATGACGCTAAAATATGCTGATGAAGAAAGGGAGTCAATTGAATCATCTTGACGTGGAATAGGGTGAGAATCTCGAACAGTTACTGCATTGAGTTTCCTGTAATCCACGCAAAATCTGTATGTGTTGTCCTTCTTCTTCACCATGACGATTGGGCTCGCCCATGGGCTGAAGCTCTCTTCAATGATGCCTCTTTGCAGAAGTTCGTCCACTTGCTCCTGAATTTCCACTCTCATTGCTGGTGAAGTTCGATACGCCCTCTGTCGTATTGGAGTAGCTGTGGTGGTGTCAATGTGGTGATGAATAATGTCAGTCTGACCAATATCCTGAGACGTCGTGCTGAAAATATCACTGTATGTCTGAAGAAGATGTTCAGCTTTCTCGTACTCTGTCCTCATGAGTTCTGAAGAAGGGGAAACGCCAGCAACTGGTGACTTGTCCGTCACTTGTGGATCAGCGTCAGTAGTTACGCTCATGATCTTGTATTCCTCTTCAGTATCCCCAGTAATGGAGAAGAATTGACCAAGGCAGGTGTCTGCAGGTAAATCAACTGCTTCGTCAGAGGGATTAATGAGGCGTACTAGAATAAGACCATCTTGAGGCTTGAACAGAGATCTGGCACCGATAACAGGAATGTGATCCTGCAATGTTGGTTCAAAGTAGCCATCATAGTCTCTTGGTATGATGTCGAACTGTGGCGACGACAATCTTCCCTGGACGTGAGTTTCGCAGCTTGGAGGAATCCGAGCTTGTCCAACAAGAGAAACTTTACATTTCAGCGGGGCTTGGTATTGCTGACGATCGATGAAGGGAATAACATTTCCAGGCATGTTGAACGATGTTGGCGATATGCAGGCATTCTGGCTGTCAATAAAGTCCCATCCAAGGACAACTGAATGAGTGATGTTGCGTGCAACAACGAACTTGTGTTGTGTAGCCTTGTTCCCTAAGTGCAGAGATGGTACAATTGTTCCAATGTTGTCTACCAGCCCACCTGTGATAGTAGATGCCATGGATGTCAACTTTTCCAACGGGCTCCTTTGCGATGCTGGAATGGATGACAAAAACTTGGCACTCAACAGAGAGATGAATGATCCACTATCTACAAGTGCCAATACATAGACATTGTCGATAACGATCGGGATGTAGGGCGATTTCTTTGGCGAAATAGGTGCTATTCGTATTGGGACCTTGGTTTGTGTAGTTGATGAATGGCCCTCTTCCTCAACTACCAGAAGTTTCCCTGCTGCTGGTCTTCAAAACGAACTTGACGATAGGGAGCCTGTCCATGGGAGTCAACTTGATAACCTGCAGTGGAAGGATGCTGCTGATTTCGGCTGCTAGACGATTCATAGGGCCGTCTAGAGGGTGAAGTCCTAGATTGATATGCGTAGCTCCGATTAGGGCTTGGAGATATGCGTCTTGCATATTCAGGAGATCTGCGTCCTGCATATTCCGGAGATCTGTGTCTTGAATATCCTGGAGATCGGTGTCTTGCATATTCTGGAGATCTCTGTCTTGCATATTCTGGCGACCTGTGTCTTCGGTAGTCACGGCTTGGTGACGGAGACCCACGACGTTCCATGTGTCTTCCCTCATGGGAGCGTCCTGATGGGCTGCCACCACGTTGCTGAGATCTGCTAGGCCTTTCAACTGTCTCTAACTTTAAAGACATCCTATCCAGCTTCTTTTCTAACTCGTTGAGTCTTGGCAGTAGTAGTCGTAAGACTGATGATTCTGCAGGCGTCTTGTCCTGGACCCGATCATCTACAGCTGCTACTATACCAAAATCGTGTGCTTGGTGTGCTCTTTCTACACGAAGTGCGATCTTCAAGGCCTCGTCAAAATCAAAGCCTCCGAGCTCGTGAATCTTCACTTGAAGCGGTTTGTCTACCCCGGCAACAAATCGGCGAAATCTCTCACCACCTTTTGCATTGTCATCATAGGACGGGAAAGCCTCTTCTACTAAGGAAGCAATGGCTGATGCAAACACCTCTAACGGCTCACCTGGTTGGCGAGTTCGGGCAGTAATACAAGACTTGAATGTGTCAATAAACTGTGTCCGGCCGAAAACCTGAGAGAGTTTCTCTTTCATCCTCCTGAAATCCTTCTTGTCCGAAGCAGACAAGCTCTCCCACACGATGAAGGCTGATCCTGCTAGTCTTGCCGGAAGGAGGGTGGTTAAGTTGATAGAAGTGTCCGAAAACGCCTGTGCAGCAACTTCAAATCGACGTATCCATTGACGGAAGTCTTTGCCGTTCTCTCCCGTAAACACTTCTGGCAATTCCATGCGATAAGATGCCATACTGTAGGAGTTATAAGTAATCGACTCAACAGATATGATCATCAACAAGATATCAACCCAGTAAAACTTACTGAATGAGTCAATGTGAAGGAGGGGGGGGGGGGGTGGGGATGGGGGGGTCACTCTGAGTGCAGATGAAGAAAATGCAAACTCAACAGTTGAAATATCTGTGGCGAGCGGCTATGATGGAAGGAGGGTGTATTCTGCAACAGGTTACGTTGCTACGCCAACACTATGTAGAATATGCAGGTTGATATGGCAGAATGCTGTAATGTACGGCAGCCAAAGGCAGACTATACATGCAAACTGGATGTGATAAGTTGCTGGAAAAATACAGAACTGTATGAAGGGTGAAGAAAAAAAACCCTCAGTCACCGATGAAGGATGAATGCAGGAATATTCACCAAAATACAGCTCCAGTACGAAGAAGGGTAAAGGAAATCTCACTTACTGATGCAGGATGAATGTAGGAATTCACAAAACTACTGATGTAGGAAGAAATCAAGGCTCAAAAAGTCAAGATGAAACTTCAGTAATTAATGAAGGAGGTTGAATACACACAAACACTAACTGCCTCAGCTTAAAATGAAGGGAGGTCAATCAGTGCAGAAGAAGGGTGATATCATGCTCTCAAACATTCACATTCATATACAGATGGAGGGAGAATTTCACTTTGCAACTCACCACTAAAAACACTGCAGGAATTTCTACATATGAAGGAAGGCTGCAATTACAGTTTAGTGCAGAAAAACCACTGCTGGCACCAGTTGTAAAGTCCCACACAAAACAAAAGTGGTCTCACATGGTTGAGGACTTGAGCTGCACTATTAGATTTTATTCCAACCACAAAATGGCTGCCAAGATGGCTGACATCCAGTCCATCAAACAATAATAACCAATCACAAGATTGGACAATAAGTAAGTAACCAATAGAAAAGCTTGTAAAAGATAGAGTGCCATGTGCCATGTGTGCTGGGTTAATATAGCTAAGAGATAAGGAAGAGTGTGTGTGTGTGTGGTGCTATAGCAGGTAATGTGCATGAGGATGAATGAATAGGGACAGAACAATAGAAGCCAAGAGCTAGCAGACATGAGAGAATGAATGTAGGTCAGGAGTGCGCTAAAGCATATCGGAGTGGAAAACTAAATGTACAGTGTGAAATAAACAAGTAACCACTTTGATCAGTGAAATTAAAACCTTACACTCATATCTCAATACTACTCATAAGCTGACTAGGACAAACAGAAGTAGGATATTCCTCTTTATAAAACATTAACCCTTTTGCTACGAGCCGCTTTCCATAGAATAGATGATCAATTCCAACATCTGCAGACTTTAAAACGAAGGAGTACCGAGGATGCATGAATCCAAGCCGTCGTACATCCTCTGGCAAGGTCTTAATCTGCATTTGCCACTCTCCATCCAGGTGAAGGCATTTATAGGGTACTATCCAAATAGGACGTTATTCCTTGAATGCTCAGAAACCTTATTATCACAAAACTGTCAGAAGCTTGGCCGAATCTGGGCTAATGATAGTTTGTCTTTCTCTGTAAATGCTTCCAAATTCAGAACGATGCTGATCGATGCTTTCAAATCTGGTGTTTCCATCATGGCATTATTCACATAACTCTCCTCACAGTCATGTTTCCTGTAACAGACATGAACATCTATCATCCGCTGAGAGCCAGAAGGGCATAAAGTCTCTATTAGTTAACATCCCTCTGGCTCTAAGCAAATGATACTATCATGCATACATGATGTCCACCCACTCAGTTAATGCATACTGGCCAGTCTTCAACCACCCACTACAGTGCGACTCAAAAAAAAGTTTACACCTAGAAAATTGCTAATTATTTTAAGAATCATTTATGTTCAGTAAATTATTATACATCTTATGAAAGAGTGTTTTATCCCAAATCATTTGGTATCATTTTGGTGTGGTATGTGTTCACGCTTGGATGAACAGGAGGTATTGTTTGCGAGTATGCAAAATCTGACTTGCGCCAAAGTTTGTTATGTGATGTTTAAATAAAACAATTGGGATTTGGGTATTAAATCGTTTTTTGTAGATCCAAATAACATCCCGAACAAACTTAATCATGCCACACATATCAAATAAGCACCACTTTGGAGCAAGTCGATTTTTGCACTCTCGCAAACAATGCCTTTGGGATAAAACACTCTTTCATAAGACGTATAATAATTTACTGAACATAGATGATTCTTAAAACAATTAGCAATTTTCTAGGTGTAAAATTTTTTGTTTGACTCACACGGTATAGCTAGCTAGTAATTAACAAGTTACCACATCAGTAGGCTCTATTCCAGAATACATCACGGACCAACGCAGTGATATCGCTTGGAATTAAATTTATAATGTGAATAGGGCAGTGTCCACATGTACATCACGCATTCTTGCATGTGACTCACCAATAGATCCAATTCACATGGAACAAGTCCAACAAGAATGTCAAGATAACTCCACAAATGAAGAGAAAAGGCGAATTTTAATCAGGAAATAGGAAGACAATATTCTCTAAAAACCTAAGTCACCAATTCACCCACTAGCATACAATCAAATGCTTCACAGCGAGGCGTCATCTGATTAACGTCACAAAACATTCATCAATAAATAAATTTATCAAGTAGCATCCACATTTCAACTATCTAGTGAAGAAGAGCACAGATATATACATCCAGTGTCGTTTACAGACACGTCCAGTGTAAACACAATCTTCCCCACATGTAGCTTTTATGCCAGTTTGAGCATGATTTCAATCGTTTGTATGGGTCTACTGGTTTCCAATCTCTCTCCATAACACCACAGCTATTTCCATCATAGAAAGTCCTTGAATTCTAATATCTAACTTTCCGATGCTGCCTAACAGGCATAGCCACCGTCTATTAAGAACCAAATGAGAATGGGAAAACTAAACAGGTTTTAATTGACGACTGACGTAAGCACCTACCGATGAGGAAACAGGTAGCAAGCATATGCAGACAATTGTAGAGCGATCTATAGAGACAAAAGAGAAATGACGAGAGTCTATCGCAACCAAATACCGATGATAAGATGCTTTGATCAAACCTGCTCGAGGCACTTGAAACTCCCGACCACTGACAGTATAGTAATTAAAACAACAACAAGAAGACGGCTGGAAGATTGTTACCATAGCAACGGTATTACCTCAGAGGGCATGGATAATATCTTCATTAGAAAGATGTAATTCCATGATAGTTTGGAGCAGAAATGATTCCGTAATGATGTCCTCAGAAGCAGATAAGGGAATCTGAAACTTGAAAGCAAGGTTCCCAAATGCTAGTGTATAATCCAATAGTTGTATAATCCTCTCTGTTAGGATGTAAAGCTGCAGGTCACATGCATGATTCCCAATCCATGATGTTGTCAAGTAACTCATCTGATGTTGGAGCATGCATTAAATCACAAGTATCAACTTCCATCTTTGAACACTAGTATTGATATATCCTACTCCTCTATGCTCCTAAATCCCACAAAGCACTGCAACGTTACAGCTCACTCCCACATACGATCCTCTGTGGACACACGCCAACGGGTTTGACGAGTATCACAAAATATCAAAATGACAGTCTCCATCCTCTGTAGAACTATTAAGAACCTTGGAAATCAGAATGGAGAAATCAAATTGGCATCTTAAGACGAGCCAGGCGTCCTACAGATGACAGACGAGACTGCTCAGTATGGTAGATGGTGGGTGAAGAAGAAATGAAAATGAGAGTCAAGATGTAAAACAGAGACGTGTCACGTGTCTAATGGAGACCATTTAAAAAGAAATCACCCAATGGTAAAAACAGACTATTTTGGGGTCAAACATCTCTAAATGGATTGCCCAAAGGTTTATGAATCAAAATAGATGGGCAGAGACGCAGAGACCGGAGGGTGAAGAAAAAAATCATTGCCCGTTAAAACGCTTTCCACTCACTGTCCAACCAGCCGTACAAAGTTCTAGGAGACTAATTGTGCTCTTTTCGCTCATCTGGCAAAAAGATCAATTTTTCTCTTCTTCTTCCTCTTGGCCAGAGGCACTGCATGTAAATCAAAGATTTGTCCCTGCTTAAACCCATCCATTCTATGGTGACTGTGAAAGACACATCCTTGATATCCAAAGGGTTAAAAACATGGACCAATAGTCATCACTCGTTGCGAAGCAACTTCTTGGGGCTGAATGCAAATTGAATTCATGTTTTCAAGATGCACAACCACTTAATCAAATTGCCGGCTCCAGGATCACGCAAAGCAAACATGAAATATGAGGTGAATTAAGTATCCAAAATCTTGCTCATAAATAACAAAAGGGAGCAATTTAACTGTGGCATTTACAAGACATTCTCTGGGTTCTTTTTCAGCTTCAATCCAACCGCTACTAGCGGTGCCCTATTTTCACACTGCTCAAATTCAAGTGCTAACATGTATGCTACCTAGCATTCTCTCTCTCTAAACTGATCAAACACCCTAACAGACATCAAATAAATACCATGTGGACAGAATCCCCTGTTTTTGACAAAAACTGCCAAAACTTCTCCGGCTTTATCCATTATCCATTCCTCCCACGCATTTCTTCACTTTTTTTGTTTGTGCTTTTCAGCTCAGAAAGAGAGAAAAAGAGAGAAAGAGGAAGAGAGAGAGAGAGAGAGGAAGTCGATCAAGTAATAGCATCTTCTTCTCCCGCCCACTTGGCACACGTCGTTGTGTCGTTCGCAAATATCATCCACCGAGATC
Source organism: Strongylocentrotus purpuratus (assembly GCF_000002235.5). NCBI lineage: Eukaryota > Metazoa > Echinodermata > Echinoidea > Camarodonta > Strongylocentrotidae > Strongylocentrotus > Strongylocentrotus purpuratus. Next base: position 32,379,946 of record NW_022145601.1, on the reverse strand, counting down.
AAATTATTCTGCGATACAGTGCTGCTTAGAAACATGACCAAGATATATGCAAGCAGGAGATTGCATGCAGGGAATTCAAAAATAGAAAAACATCAGAAACAAGTCGATTTTTGAGGGTAAGAAACAGGAGTGCAACTGCAAGAGGTGATGGGGGGGGGGGGGGTCATTGTTTAATGAATATTCCTATTCTTACAGCTAGAGAACATCTTTTTTTAATTGAAAATAAAACTCAACGACATCAGTGAAAAAAATACACGGGGCTCGGGGCTAATTTGCCCCTGAAAATCAGAAAAGAGCCCCTGTAAATTTGCATAGAGTTCAATGCAAAACAAACTTTAGAGTGTTGTTTTTATGCAGGCATGCAAGCTTGAAAAGTAGCCCCCGAAAAATAAATATTAATTTTTCCCTGAACGACATTGCATATTTACAATAATAACATATCAATAAAGTTAATGGATGTATACAGAACATGGTACTACACAGGACAACACAACACAAAACAGCACATTAATTAACACAAATGCCTCACTCAAGCTAGAGAACATCATGTATGAGTATATGTGCAGAGGAGCGAACAGGGAATCGGATGTTAAACATGGAGTCATTAGTTGGAGATGACTTGTGAATGACATCTCTCTGACAGCTTCATTAGAGCAACGAGTGTAACCATAGTATGATGTGAAATGCCATCCATTTTAATATATTGTGCCATGTCTCATCTAGAAGGTCGTCAGTAGATGCATGGCCAGCACTGGTAAATTTCTGGAACAAACCTATTTTGGAGTTATGACCTTTCTTAGATTGCATCTGCACAACACATGTATCTTTCAGTCAACTCATCATCTGAATAATATTAATAAATGACAACAGTCAGTCTCTTCATTTTTTTTAAATCGTTCATTTAATACATGATTAACAAAAAATTAAAAAACAGAATTTTTTTTTTCTTCATGCCCTTCTTCAATGAACATGAACAAATTCAAAGCTGCAACACAATGTTTTCCCTTTTCTAGAGTCAACGCTCGTCTATCTCTCAATAGATGATCAATTGTGAAACTCCAGCAGGTAGAGAAAGGAAATAAGGACCTCAATTTCATCAACCACATAACTCTGAAATTTGAACTATGAAATAATGAGGTTACACAAATAGACAGCAATCCTTGCACTTCTCTACATTTCTGAAATGCAAATTTTTAGAGATTTTATCAATCAGTAATAATTATAAAGGCAGATACACAAAGTGAGAAAGTAAAACAAAGAGAAAGAAAAGACACAGAATGAAGGAGAGAGAGAGAGAAAGAGAGAGAAAGAAGATTAGAGACAGAAAAGGGGAGACAGAGAGAAAGAAAGACAGAGAAAGAGAGAGAGAGAGAGAGAGAGAGTGAAAAAGAGAGAGGGAGAGAGAGAGACTGTGTGTGTGTGAGAGAGAGAAAGTGAGTGTGTGTGTGTGTGAGAGAGAGAGAGAGAGAGAGAGAGAGAGACATAGAGAGAGAGAGTGAGCGAGGGAAAGAGAGAGACAGAGACAGAGAAAAGAGAGAGAGAGAGAGAGAGAGAAAGAGAGAGATGGGGGGAAGGGGGAGGAGGAGGAGGAGGAGGAGGAGGAGGAGGAAGAGATGGAGTGAAAATTCGGACAGGAATTGAGGCAACAGATAAAGCTAGATAATACAATATTATCAAGATCAAATTCAGATGCACATCTCAGCACAATTCATGATGCTATGCTTCCAGCGTGAAGAGCATATAGAGAAGAAAGAATGAAAAACCATCCTTCAAGGACCCTCAACACAGCATTAAAGTCATCAACAATAGCCCATTGACTACTGTATAATCTTATTCCCATATACTTAATACAGGAATCGCCCAGATCCCATACAGAATGAGATCAGCATTCACTATGTCGACACAGATCTCTGAAGGTGATGCAGATTTCTTTAAAATATGGAGGGAAAAAAAATCAAAATGGAAAAGAGGAATTACTTTCAAAAGTAGGATTTTAGATTGAATTAATGGCAAGGGTTTTTATGAAAAATGAACACAACAAAAAACATTTAAATGAACTGGAAAGAGAGAAAGAGAGAGAGAGAGAGAGAGAGAGAGAGAGAGAGAGAAAGAGAGAGAGAGAGATAGAGAGAGAGAGAAAAAGAGAGAGAAAAAGAGAGAGGGAGATAGAGAAAGTGTGTGTGTGTGTGTGTTAGAGAGAGAGAGAGAGAGAGAGAGAGAGAGAGAGAGAGAGAGAGCAAAAGGCAATAAAATTGAGTGTTTTAAAGGTTTTTCTTCAAAGTTAGAAGGAAACTGCATCAATTAAATTGCAAATGGAATTCAAGCCTCACATATACCCCATTCCATTGAATACAAGATACATAATGTAACAGCTTAGAGCTAGTGGATATCTTTCTGTCTACCAGAATATCAAATTTTGTATCAAAACAACAACGACAGAATTATTGAAATGAAGCCAAGAGAAATATGGACAGATAAGATTGAACAGCAATTAAATTGCAAATGAGCAATCTTGATATGTGATTTACACATCCTCAAAGTGATATCAAAGAATTATGAAAGGGTAAATTATGCATGAGTAATGGAGTTCATATCAACAATCCCTAAGCTATAGAGGAAATCCCTCCCTCAATATTCAGAATAATGGAAATGATTTAGAATGACAAATATTTGCAATCATTTTTAAATGGAACACACAAGTTCTTTCATTATCACGATATTCCTCTCACCATAAAGAGAAAATTAAAACAACCTTAAAAAGACATACAGCTTCTTGGAAAAGAAACCGTTTTTCAGAGAAGAAGAATACTTTGCACCATCTTCTCAAATAATATTTCAAGTGTGTTATTTGATGCAATTATTTGCATGAACTGTATTTGAAGCTATTTCAAATATATACAAAGTATTACATATAATTTTTGTTACAGTTTTTTTGTAAGTAGAAATGTTTCTATTGCATTTTTCTGTCTCGAAGCAATCTCTCAATATATATCTAAAAACTCACCTTTTCTGTTAATACCAATTGTAGAAGGCATTTAACGTGAAAATGTATATGCAAAATGCTCTATATATGAATACAATGAATATTACTATTGAATCGTATTGTATTACCTGTTATCGCTAGTGGAAAACATATTCCCACTTGTTTTGTGGACAAGAATAAATCAATTATGAATTACTATCAATCATAAACTAGATATTTCACACCATTGTGCAAAGCACTGATGGCATTGTTGATTTCTTCATTGTTTTTTAAATCACTTTCCAATGGTTGAATAACTGCAGATTTCTTGTACCATGAACCTATCTCAGAAAGACTGTCTGTTCAAAGGGTATTATAATGGAAATGTGTCTGTGTCTGTGTGTGTGTGTGTGTGTGGGGGGGGGAGGGGTGTTAGTAATATGAAGACAAGCACATCCTAATCCAAGATTACCGATGAAATATGAAATGACAGTTCATTGCGTCATTATAAAACATATCTGATCAGAGCCAGAAGGGTATCAACTCTGTGTTTAAATTACAGTATATGAGTTAACACCCTTCTGGCTCCAAACATTTAATATTGCAGAGGACTGCATGAACATTTGTGTCAAAGGATTTGCACTTAGAACAATTTTTTTTAACAACAAAAATGTATTTTCAATGGAATAAGAAATCTCATCAACAAAATGGTTAGTTAACATTACAAATTAGGCCTATTACAAATGCACTGTATTCATCTAACATTAAAAGAGCACTGTTTGAGCAAATTCTGAGCAAGAAAACTGAACGTGGAAACAAAAAACAAAGAGATGTAAATGTGAGACTAGGAGGTCACCATACCTAAATATAAACTGCAAAGGGAGCTGAATCCCACATAAATTTGAATAGCTAGCGTTCTGACCCAGTTAGCTGTCAATGCCCTCATCAACTGACGTCAAAAACCAATAGCGTTGGCGGGGGAATACACCAGTGTGTCAGAAACAAGAAGAAATATGGGAAATGTAGGAGGATAAATCCTGCTTCTTACCTTGATCCTTTAGTAGGCGTACCCATAATGGATGCCCACCTACAGGTGTCCATAGTGGTGTACGCCACGCTACGTGCTATGCTCTGAGCGATCATGGTCTTCACGTTACTACGGCCCGCTCACAAGAAGATGGTTTAAGTCGGGAGTGGGTGTCTTAACTTTCAGTTGTTTCTTCACGAAAGACACTGTCTTTATATAAATTGTGTTCACCATAAACTAAGCCCAGTGTAGGTCACTAAAAAGGTTGCAGGTAAGCGGAGCAACGTCCAATCAAAAGGTTTTTAGCAAGGCAACGTTCGAATGAAGTCCTCCCACACAAGCAATAGGCAGCGAGTCATTAACAATGGTCTTTTGTTATCTCTTAATCAGGGTGTTGTCTGCGTCTCCGGAGAATTGTCACCTTGTTGATTAATATGAATCGGTTCAATTGGAAGCATACATCATTTAATGAAACACAGCATCATCTTGGTCGCTGACGAAAGGTCAATTGTCCAATGTTATACTGCCGATATTCACACCGGATTGTTACAGACACACCAACACAAATCTTGAATGCAGCTCTTCGTCTTCTTCCCTTTTATCATCAAGAAAAACATCCAACGAGCATTTTGTTGGGAATTTTGTTCCTTTCTAAGGTAGAAAGGAGTCCCGTTCATGATCTCTCAGCGATAAAGCAGGTTAGAGCTATAGCTAGTACAAGAATAACCAGATCAAAAACCATGTGGATATGGAGATGCGTGTTAAGCTCCTGCAACGAATCTAATCCTTGAAAATTAGCTCCCTCTCAATTAATCGCGCAAATCTTTGAGTTACATATTTTCAACGCCTCTGACATCCTATCCAATTGCTTGTCTGACGTACTATTCCCTGGATGTTAGACGGGTTTAATTCACCCAGATACGCAGCAAGGCTCAAGAATAACAAGACAGGACCATTAATTTCACCGGCTAAATCACTTGATATTTACAAAATCCACAGGCGCTTTATGGAAAGTGACGACATTCAGAACCGCCCTGCGCCTTCACGTACACGTTAGGAACGGAATCGAGGAGAACAAACACATGATTCACATCCAGTTGAATTTAAACACTTGAAAATTTCCAGAGTGGCTGGAAGCTATGAAAATGACACTGCCGAGATTGGTTGCCCTGCCTGCGTCAGAGCTGCTGAAACGCAAACAGCGACGTGTTATGAGCTCCTCGGCAAAACGGCAGCTTTGCCTCCGGAGAAATCTAGCCCTTACCTCCTTGAGATTGGCGGGCAGGCGGGGGAAGGGAGGAGGGAGGGAAGGAGGGAGGAGAAAAGAAAGGCAATGTTCAAATGACGACATGAACATTCGTGGTATAAATTGCAGGAGAAATGTCAGAGCTTCGATCGGCAAGCGGAGATTGCCTTCCAAATTATACCCCTAAAACGTTCCAGTCTCTTGCTTTTTCTTGTCTTGTATCATACACATGAACAATGGCAGTGCTGGCTTGTCAGAGCTAGACAGTAGTCTAATAGATCAGGCACTATTCCATTTTCTTGCTCTTACTTCTTAAATGATGTCTAGGGAATTAACTGGAATCAATTGATGACTTTTCGTCATTATGGATTCAAAATCGTTGTGAAGAAGGCTAGTTAAAAATGAGAAATACATTTTGTTACTTCCAGTAAAAAAAAGCACAGTATTCAACTTGTACAGCATACACCGTGAAGAAGGTATGAAGATGAGTAGGATACAAAATATATTTATTTATTCACTGTTTTCAAAAATTCAAATTTAGCTGAAACAAAACATAAACTTGTATGCAATTAGTAGCATTTTAAACCTGTTAAATTCAAATGAAAGGCATACAAACTTAGTTATCCAGCTACTAGTCAGGAGACTTGGTTAACCAGTGGCACATGTATGCAGAGCCACATTTTTGATAGGAGAGGTCCACATCCTGGCACATACTGATATCATTCTAATTAGCCACCTTATGAAATATCCTTGAACTTCAAGCTGTATACTCTAATAATTTGAGAAGCATGAGATCACACTTATTCTTAAAGAAATGTTTACTAAAAATGAATGTGAAAATGGCAAAATTATTCCATGTCTTGGCAACATTATATTACCCTCAATCCTCAATAATGATGTATTCAAATTTAAATAAGGTTTGTTTAGGGTCTTGACTGATGAGACTAGCTCGTTCCACCAAGTAGCCTCTCATCATAATGAAGATGCTAGTCATAGCAGTCACGTCTGCGAAGGAAGGCCTCCAATCATAAAATATTGGATGCTCCCATGTTATTATCCATGTACTCTCTGCCCTCGAGTTTGTGATGTGATATTAGTTTCAAAGTTTATTGTATGTTTACAGGCCCCCAGTCCTCCAATTTGAGAAGGCTGCTCTAATTTACAACATGGATAAGTTCGGGTACAATATGAGGTTTAGGATCCAGGGGAGCCGGGTTTTCCTTTCACACCCTGCCTTAATAACACGTCCCACGCACGCGGGGTGTTTGGAAGAGGGGGAGATTGCGCAGTCGGGGGATAATTCGGAGGGGTTATCTGGAAGATTTGATGCGATACCGCCACGGTGCAAATTAGATGGGCTGGATGCAATTGGATCTATGACACGCCAGGCAGGTGAGGAGAGACGAAGGTGACAAGTGACAAATGTCAGCTCATGAAACCTGCTCATGAAACATCAAACCAATCGCTCAATAGACATCAGACAACAGGGAGAGAAACATAGCGGTACTCTCCTCTCTGATACAGTATTTTGATACTATTTCAAGATCAAATTATAGAATGAAAAGCATCAGAATATGAAGGAGAAAAGATATAAGGGGGTGGTGATGTATTGAGAGAAAGGGGTACCATAAGGAGAGTGTGAGAGAATGAGAGAGAGAGAGAGAGAGAGAGAGAGAGAGAGAGGGGGAGAGAGAAAAATAGAGAGACATGAAGAGACAGAGAGATAGAAAGAGAGGGAAAGAGAGAGGGATAGAAAGAGAGAGAAAGAGAGAAAGAGACAGAGAAAGGTCTTCTTTATTTTTCCCAATTCAATTTTATAATTCTCTTTGCTATACATTCACACAATAAGGCAATGCCACACCCATAAATATGAGGTGAGAGTCCATGACCTACTGTTTGATATATATATATACAGACCATGGAAAAATGTTGCAAATTCTCAATAACTTATATTTTATCTTTTACAAATACAAGATGAAAATATTTAGTATACCACATCATTTTACCAAATCCTACAGTGTAAACAAGAATTTTCGGTTCATGACCGTTCTTTTTTTATTTGCCGTTTGAAACTTTGTGCTTCCTTGGGTGATTTCTTTCTTATATTCTTTTATTTTTTAAATAGTTTTCAAGAACTACATTGCTCACTGCATGCTTCCAAGTATTCCTATTAACTGGAAAACCTCACATGGATTTTCCTTTACAGGAACCCCACCACTCCTTGAGAAATAAAAGATGCCTTCATCCAGCATCCTCATTGATTCTAATTGGTTCCCTTGACTCTGCATTACATCCAGGGCCCTCATGAGTAAAATGAATAGAGAGAGGGGAACCCATGGGGGACGAACATAGCACATTGATGGTGTGAAATTCAAGACGCCATATTAGTCGGTAATAAACTCAACCAGGCATTTCTTTAGATCTACCCTTTGCAACTATTCTTCATCTCAGGATTCTTTCATCGCCTGTTCAGACTATACAAAAGGTATACGAACCTCAATTGAAGAAATGTCTTTTAAAGAATCTGTGCAAAGCAAAAGGGGCATACAGACTGAATAACAACGTTGTATAAAGAAACTAGTTTGAAAGAGGCCAGTTGATTTGACAGTTGGCTAATAATTAGTGCATTAATGATAAACCCCTCCCATTTATGCGACACAACGTGCAGAATATGTTTGGACCCTGATTTTCAAACATGCATTTCGTAATGCAAAATTTCTTTACACATATTCAGATTAGGATGATTCAATTACATTTAGATACATTGTTCATATAGCTGTGTGGTGAATTTCAGTTGTCTGGATCGGAATCAGCGGGCTGATGTGGAAACTGGGGCTAATGGAAACAGGCCTTATATAATTCACAGACAGACAATGTTTAACTATGGAAGCCCCAGGTGGGCCGGTGGCAGATAAGGAACTCCATGTTCTTTTGTTGGGAGGAGAGACGAAGGAGAGACGGAGGAGAGAAGGAGAGACGGGGGAGAGACGAAGGACAGACGAAGGAGAGCCGGAGGATCGAGAGACGGAGGATCGAGAGACGGAGATGGGATAGGTTGAGACAGGGTCAGATAGATGAGTGGAGAATAAATAGAAGATGATGGAGTGAGTTTAAAAGTGATTTCTATCTGACCAGGATGATCTTGGCTTAAATCTGATATAAACTTCACATCTAAAGTAGATAGTCTTGGTAAAAGTAACATTTATCTCTGATGCTCTTCCACACTTGCATAATAATAATGGAAGCTCACAAATTATTTTTCACCTCTCCCCAGAACTCAACCTTCTCTTTAAATGTTAACTTCACATCTAAAGTAGACAGTTGGAGCTTTAGCATTTAAGCTGACGTCATTTCTGGGGTACTAGATATGAAACCATACATGTACATACATGTAACAGGCTCCATATACTACAATTCTACAAATCACCTGCTCAGAGACATAAGGACGTTAACTCTGTGTTAAAGGACATGAGAGAATGCCCTTCTGGCTCTAAGCAGTAAGAATGATTTAAATGAAGAACGATTCACTCCATCTAAAAGCACCACTTGGGAACATTCAGAGCAGCTTTTGAACTGCCTGAGATATTAGGGAAGAGCATCATTACAACAAAGATCAAATCTCTTGGGTGAACATAAAACAATGGTGGCTTTATAATGCTCTCTCATTACATGTATATCTTCAGTTAGGAGCCAGAAGGGCATTAACCCAGTCACTGTAACACACAGGTAATGTCCCTATGGCTCTCAACAAACGTTGCTTCGATTCGACGACCGAAAGCTGTCAGCTCTACATGAACCATGCACTGAATGTGAATGTAACTATGAGAGATTGGAATGATACGGCAGTGCAATGAAAAAGCTCAATAACTGAGCTTTTAAGATATATATATAACGGTATGTGGAAAATACAAAATTGTTTTTTTGTTGTTGTATAAAGATTGGTACTGTGAGGCAGCAGTATGTTTGCTACAAAGATGACAATGTTTGTTTTCATAAGATATCAAGCAATGTTGAACATTTCTATTTCTTCTCTACATCCCAGTTGATACCTAAACCAACTTTCAAGATATTTTCTCCTTCTCTCCACCCCCTCTCTCTTTATCTCTTTCTCATTCTCTCCATCTCCCTTTCCCTCTCTCTGTCTCCCTTTCCTTCTCTCTCTACTATCTCTCAAACCATGCTTCCTCCTTTGCTTTTCTCTTTCATCTCTCGCTTTCTGAAACAAATAATTCCAGTTTCAAGACAGGAATATGAAATGACAAATAACACCATCACAAGTAACCTAGAAACTTCTTCAACAGTCAAACTTCTAGGTTAACACATACTGAGATAAAAACTGGCACAGCTCTGACAAGGTATCAATCATAAATACAAGTTAAGGCACACTTCAGAGTAATTAAACATGAATAAAACATGCTTTTAAACAAAATGAGGAAAGGTTTATTGGTGCTTACCCCAGGCATGGTAGTTTCTTAAGCAGGCTTATAATCCTCATCCTCATCCGATCTCTCCTTCAAACCGATTCCAAACTTCATCCACTTTCCCACGGAAACGGTAGTTTACTAGCGTACAGTTTTACTAGCGCAGAGTTTCCAGGTCAAGTAAATTGTTGAGATATTAAACGTTCAGTAATCAAACAGTACACAATCCATCCTCAATCGCCTGTCTATACTCTTGTTAGCTTAACCCTTATTGTGCTTATAACAGGCTCATTACCGGTGTTGGTCCACCATTCCACACCACTCAACAGGGGGCAGTGAAGCGCAAAGTCCGGGCGAAAGGCGACTTTTAACAATATATCCGCGATGGCAATTATCGTGAATTTAATCTCGCCTGATCCCGACCTTGTGCTTGCTCAGAAACTGTCACAAAATTGTTCTGCATTATGGAATTTCGCTACTCCAGATATTAATTACTTCCTTTGTGAATTTTAGAATAGCCACTTAAAAGAAATTCTTTCACATAAATGTATATATCCAGAAAAGGCGGAAATTAATCTCCATTACCACATAGGTCTTTGAAGAAGATTTGCTGGACTACCTACAAAACCATGAACAGCGAAGGGATACAATGAAAGCGATATTTTGCGCTAACGACGCAAGAATGTTCGATCAATTTTCATCGCTGGGTTCCACATCAATCAATATTTACCAGCACAGCACTCTTAACAAACAGACGTCATGACATTGAATTTTAATGAATTCATCAAATGATAGTCGGACTATCTGCAAAACAAAAGCCCCATCCAATTAAATGAGACAAACTTCCTTGCTCCAATACATCAACAATTATGTTGTTGTAGATGATGACGATGATGATGATGATGACGATATTAATTCTCAATGATTGTTCCTGCAAGTTTTTCTCTAACCTGTTGCTTATTTAAACAAATAATGATTACGATGACAACAACGATGACTGTTACGGTGACGACAATGGTCAGAAAGACACTTCCATAACTGGGAGGAGCAGACTCTTCATAAAAAAATTATCATATAAATAAGCCAAAATCAAGAATTCCATGAGCTGGACCATTAAAAAAACCAATCAGATATGTCACAAGCATAACAATACCAAAGTACAGAGCCAACGCATACCTGTACTCTATATGGACAGCATCTGGCATGCAAGCATAACTGAATCTTGATTTCTCCGGTATGATTGAATATTTAGTCAGCTGAGAGCCAGAAGGATACTGACGATATATATGCCAATCAATGTGAGCTAACATCCTTCTACCACCCAGCAGATAATTTCATTGCAAGCTTTATGTATTCAAGAACAATACAATCATCTGCTCACTCTCACCTGTTCCAAGGTCTTTGCCACATTTTTGTCTCCCTCCTCCCAGTCCAATGTACAGACAGACTACAGAGCTGTTCACATATATACATGCATATCACTAAACAAATCGTTCCTATTTCCACGAAGTGAGGGTAGTGAGGAAAATCCGCACACAAATTGTATGTGATTTCCATTCACTATCGTCACTTCGTGAAAATAGGGACGAAATAACAATTGCAGAATGAACACCGGTATCTAGATGTGAACAGTGAATTTCCTCATCTACTCATCATTTTTCATTCATTTATCCAGGCCTATTCTTTCAATATTAAAGTTGCTGCTGTAAAAAGACAACATAACTTAGAGATGTAGTTGAATACCCACATCAGGCAAACGGGTAAAGAAATCATCTGTTCAGAGCCAAAATGGTGTTATATCATCTTATTTAGACTATAGAGTTAACATCCTTTTTGCTCTGAACAACACATTATACTGCCCTCACTATGAATCTCGTGCACACTTCCAAGAAGATTAACCAAACCGAAAAAGATTGTATGAGGCATACACGACGTAGCAACCTACAACGCAGGATTAAAGACCAGATGAGTTTAGTATTTGGTATAGCTCATTCGCATGCCTTCACTTATAGCGTCTTGAGAAGAAAACCATACATATCTATACATCACAATATGAAGTAATGCTATAGGTATCATAACATCAAAAGTAAAACACAGCGAGACTCCTAATTCGTTCATATGTGAATGGTCCTCAACCAATCCTGCCTAAACGACAAACTATTGTAATGAATACAATAGCCCCAGAGCAGATGGTGTGGGTATGCCTGACCGTTTCATTCTCGAGTAGAAAGAGGCCTTTTAATTGATTGGAGATACTGTAATAACAACTCAATCAACATATATTACTGTATTATACACTCAATCAATACGTTCAAATACCAGCTTTCTCAATTATGACGTGTGTCAGTAGGAAGAAAAAAAATGAAACATTTTTTGACAACCAAATATGACCCTCTCCCCCAAAGTGACATAATCAGTTATTTCACATGAATAACCTGTAGTAAATTTTGAAAAGTCCAGTACCTGACAATAACCTAGCAATTCACTGTATCATGCACATCTCTTTTACGTTTGCACTAAGTGTACATAATTTGTGGCTCATATGATAAACAGAGAGACCGTTTCTGTTACAATTGTATTGCGTATCTTACAAAATTTACCAGAATATAGTTTTGCAATAAAAATTATCTCCATTCCTAACTAGCAGCTCATTCTAATATAATCAAAACCTAAATTCAAACAAACCCACAAAGAAAAATATTGAAAAGACATGAGTGAGTCATGCAAAAGGGGGTTTCTGTGTATATTAGAATCAATATCGGCATATTTCTGTTAGTTACAGCTGGCTACTCCCCATTGCTACAGTCACGTAGCCTTCAAATCCACCAGGCCTTTATAATTTCATCTTTTTTTCTCATAGTTTGGGGCGCATTGATTGTAGAAAATGAAATACAAACATGTGCAGCTGACACGAAGACAGGATCGTAATAACGGAATGGAATATAGTCTTTTGTGGAGAAAATGTAGAGAAATATATGAGATATCTTATGTTTTATATGTGGACTGAAAAATGTATGTTTGAGATATAGACCAAAATGGAAGAAGGAAAAAAAAAGGTTTATAGAAATTAACGTCATTTTGGAAGACCCTCTATAAACTTCATAACCAAATACCTAATAAATACGAATTACAACCCCATTATCAATATAGTCCAAATCTAGACTTAAAAATATCAATCATGTTTAACAAAGAAATTTCAATATACTTATTGCAGTAAATGTAGCCCTAAAATGATAGATATCATGACTACAAAACTATGCTGCAGATTTCAAAGGAATATAAAAGACGTAATACTGCTTCCATTATCATCATATGCAATACTTTTTCATCATGGATTTCAAAAGTTAAATGATATGTTTAACCCCCTGACAACTGACTACTCTCCTTCTCATGAGCTTAACACAGGAAACACCATGTTCCTGTATGCGATGGGTGTATTTACAAGTCTGCGTAATACAGCAATCTTTGGAGCTGACCTTGAGGACACTGACTAGGTGAATGTCCTACTATAAACACTGCACAAACAGAAGGGAGTTACTTCCTCAGAAAGGGAAGCTTATAGATCCATTCTAAATCACTCTAATTTCACCAAAATATGGTCTGAAATTGACACTTGTACAAGAAAACAAATGTTTCCTTCTTTCTTCTTACGTGGAAAAATGTTATTGAAACATCATTTAACAGACAAAAGTGAAAGCATTAATTCACAACGAGAGAGAGAGTAGAGAGAAAGAGAGAGAGTAGAGAGAGAGAGAGAGCTTGGGGGGGGGGGGGTGATCTAAAGGCCATATATTTCAAAAAAGATATAGAGCCAGAAGGGTGTTAACTCTGTGTGAAAATATATGAGTTAATATATGAATCATTCAAAACCCTTCTCAAAACCCACCTTTTTAATCAGTTATAGTTTACTGGAGACGCACATAAGTAGTTAATTCCATCAACTCAATTGTATTGTATTGCATTGTATTAGTAATATTTCATTTTACTTTGTTGCTTTTAAGGTATTAAACATGTTGAATAATTAAAAGTCGACAGTACCACCTGTGCGCTTAGAAACATCTGTATAAAGCGCCCTATAAATGTTATTATTATTAACGCCTTTATGGTTCCACACAAAATGTATCTAGGTCAATATATACATGTACCAGTAACATTTTGTTATCTTCCTTTCCTTTTCATGGAAAAATCATATTTGAAGTCGTACACCCGGATGGGTGACACCATTTTGATTGAAAAATGAGCATCTTATTTCTAACTTGGTGGTTTAGAGAGAAAGAGAGAGAGAGAGAGAAAGCAATTACTTTCTATTTAATTCATAAACCCTACTTTGCATATCAATAACCATCGTAAATAAGAATTTGAGTACCCAATACCAAAACAAGTAGTAACCGCTGTTGTTTTTCTATTATATCATACTCAATATAAAAACAAAACCTCAATCATTTCTGATACTTCCTTCCAATATCAAATTCCCCATGTTACTTTGATGAAGGACTTCCTGTAAGATTTATGGCTTATTTCCGCCCACTGTGGTGGGTAGAAAGACAAATCCTATTTCATTTCTTTCATATAAGAGGTTAACTGAAGCAATGACCTGCAAAATTTTGACCCGCTATCTCTTAAGTCCAGAATTTAGTAGGATTTCTTAAAATCAGATCCTATTTGGAAGCAGGAGTCCAGTATCATATGAATACAAATTACTTTCTTATTTTCTCTATTTAGCTATTCTTATTCATTTTCATATCTTGGTCAGTCCGACTCCTTTTTTCTTAATCTTCAATACCATATCGTATTTCTTTTCCACAACTCTTTCTTGCTCTACTTTTCACTTTTTCTCTCCCTTTTTCCACAATCTCTACCATGCAGTAAATATTGTCTTTCATCTCTGTCTCGCTCTCTTCATCAATTGTATCTTTTTCTTCTTTCTCTCTTTCCAATGATCAGAATTGATGTATTCTAATTAAAAACAAGAAAAAAGAGTTGTTTCTGACTCACATGGTGACATATTAATGTTCAAAGCATCATTAGTATAAGTATATACTCATTACAAAAATGGTATTCACATATACCCAGGAAAAAAAAGAAAAATACACCATATGAGCTTTCAGTCTTCATTTGACAAACATAAACAAATCAAGAAATTAAACATTAGTAGAACAATAGAGAGAGAGAGAAAAAAGACCGGGAGAGGGCTTGGGGAAGAGGCCATTGCTTTATCCAGCTTTTTCATAGCAAAATATTGACACATTTTATTTTTAATCTACTTCAACTAATAGTTTCCTCTCACTTCATGTAGAAACCCAATACAAACAGTGAAACAGATTGAACAAATCTTACATTATAAAGAATTCAACAAGAGAGGGCACTATTACCCTACACTACCTCCCCTACATTTAGAAATCAAACACTGCACAGTTCACACAACCACTCCAGCAAAGCATAGAGAGTTCAATGCTAATGCGTATTGACCTCTAGCACTGCATGCTTGCTGTGAGGCAGGTATTATTAGACCTATACACAAATACACACACCACACAATATTGCATAGACTACACACAATCATGCCGATGCGGCTGTAAGCAAAGTTTGACAGTAGAATTACAATTTGAATTTTAAAATTATTCTTTTTAACATCAGTAAGTTGAAAAAAATGTATTTTACTGCTATTTAGGTGTCATCAATTGTTACTAAAGTACCGATTTTGAGTGAAATCAGTTGAGTTTTGTACAGTGGTGTTTGAAATGTTGAGAATCAAAAGCACAGCTTTTACTACACAGCCAGGATAGTGACGCTCCTATGTGTGACCACAACTATATATCACAGCACAAATTCATCAGCACCAATTCAATTCAGAATACAAGCCAAGCATCGACTTAGTATGAGGGACCAGCACAACTTTCCAACTTGGTAAGGATAACTATTCCTATGGAACAGACTTTTATTGGATCATTTCTATTCTAACTATGATATTTGTCTGCCCAAATTCCTGGTTGAAATTAACAAATAGTGTATTAATTTGACCAAATCTTAGGTACACGAAGTCTCAGACCCATATCTACACATAACTCAGATTTAAATTGACCGATCCATATATTTGTATTTGGAGATTTACATCCAACATCAACTTCTGTTTGTTTTTTGTTTTACAGGCAATAATCTCTCCTTACTAAAATTCCCTCAATCACTTCTACACAATCAGCATCATACAAATACAACTGAACGTTGTCATCATTCACAAACATCAACACAAAATAAAAGAGTATTTCAAACTTACCTATTTGGATCAGCAGAAAGATGCATGAAAAGATAAGAAAGAGGAAATAAAACAATGTGATTAATGCGAGGAAGAAATGTCTTTGTTTTAAAGCAAGTATGAATATATTATTGCATTTATACACTGGCATTAATATTCAATTATGACTGAAGAAAAAATAAGAGGAATTCCAAACTTTATATTGACTGATTTTTTTAAATCACTGTAAACAATACCAATCTATTCTATCATCGGTTTGAAGCCAGAAGTGCATTGATGCATACTATTTTACACCAAGTTAACACCCTTCTGGCTCCAAACAGAGGATATATGAAATTCAATAGTTTGGAGTAGGTAATAATGAAAGTGAAATACATGGTAGTTTCTGGAATTTTGTTTACCGGATGTATGGATGTGTGTTATCTTTTCCCTTCTTCCATAAATATGTTCTAAATATAGTAAACTGTAATTATAATTCATGTAAAGTTGATTTCCAGGAATCCTGCAACACTGAAAGACTGAGTAACACCACATTTTTACATGATGTTTGAGTTAATTCTGTAAAAGAAACAAAATGAGGATTTTCTACAGGATATTTATAAAATGAACCTTGAAGAATATCATGCAATTCAGGATATGACTCTGTTTCTGATCGGTTCAACCTCACAACTGTGCTACAGCCACTAAGTGGACAACATAAATGCTGCCCTCTTGTGCTTTAACTAGTATATTCTTTAGAGAGATACCCCATCCTGACCAACAAGTGTTTATGTGAGAGGAATATGAAGTATGCAGTGAAGTACTGCAGCAAAGATTGAGGGAGGAAGATAAAGGGAATGGATTGCAATGGGAAGGGATGCACACAGAAAGTGAAATATGAAGAGATAATTCTACATCGTCATCTAGAAATAGAAAAAGACAAAGAGAAGACAAAAAACACACAAGAGAGAGGGGGGGGGGGGGGGGGGGGCGGGGACAGAGAAATAGAGATAAAATAAGCAGGGGTGAATAGAAAGAAAGAGAGAGAGGGGCAGATAGAGAGAAACAGACAAACAGACAGAGACAGAGAGAGAGAGAGAGAGAGAGAGAGAGAGAGAGAGAGAGAGAGAGAGAGGGGAGAGAGAGTTGGGCACACACTGAGAAGGCAAGTTAGAGAAAATATCAAGAAAGCAAGCATTTTAATGCATTCATAAAAACCTGAACATTTCTTGCAAACATATCGAAGTATCAAAGCTAAATATCCTTTTGATTGGCTGATCAATTCAAGTAGCGTGTCAATAGCATGACATTTGAATCAACATGAGGACAGAAAACAAGCGGTTTTTTGACCACATGAAAAAATAATAATCATGTGATCAATCACAGTGTATGTATGAATGCCTCCTTTGCAATCCCTTGTGTTCAACTTCAATCTCAACAATACACTCAACGCCTTTAAGGAGGAAAGATGCGATAAATCGCAGCAGTCAAACAACGAGACAAAGAGAAAAAGAAAAAGATTTCATTCCCCAAGCCAAATCAATATTCATGGTATGCTAACATATACATGTCTGCAAAGGCAAGGGAGCCCTCTATGCCGGCCCTAGGGAATTCAGCTGGGACGTCATGTAGACACCATACACACACGGGTTCTCTATACATGAAGGCAATGAACTTCACTTGCTATGAAGTTCCCTTCTCTTTTTTTTCTGTCCGTCTGTCTTTCTTCATCTCTTTATCTATTTTCTCTACTTCTCTATTTCTCTCTAACCTGTCTCTCTCTTTCTATTTATCTATTTCTTTCTTTTCTCTCTTTCTTTCCTTCCTTCCTTCCTTCCTTCCTTCTTTCCTTCTTTCCTTTTTTCCTTCTCTCTCTCTCTCTCTCTCTTTCTCTCAGTCTTTCTTTTTTTCTTTCTTTCTCTCTAATCTGTCTCTCTATTTCTGTCTTTCTCTCTATTTCTGTCTGTCTCTCTTTGTCTTTCTTTCTTTCTCTCTTTCTTTCCCTCCCTCCTTCCCTCCCTCCCCTTCTTCTTCATCAACATAATATGTTCATGACAAGTTTCGCCTTCATTCTATAATTGTTATCCATACAATCAACCATTAATGATTCTTTTTTTTAACGTTAAGTGAGGAGATATGTTCATGTTCTTTCATCTGGTCGGTCAAATTCATATTCATAATTTGGTTGAAAAAGTCAAACAGTTAACAACTACATTATCCATACCCTTATCAAGTTTGTGATTTTTTTTTTCTTGATTTTTTTTCTTCTTCTTCTTCGATTTTATGTTCCTTGAGAATGTGGCATATTAAAGACCGTCAATACTACTGGGCCAGAAGGGATTAGACCACCCAGCCAGGTCACTGACAGGTGGCTATCGGATTAACTCAGCTCTCAACTAACATAAGAAAAAGAGGATCATTGGTGACCAACAGGCACCGATTGGGGAAGTTTTCTATATAGAGGGAGCAAGTAGCTAAAAGTAGGACAATGGGGCATTAAAGCTTGCATCTTAAAGTATATATCAAAAACATGTCAAACTTTCAAATTTACAAGAGGTATGAAAAACTATGTTGTACAATCTATATAATGAACACATCCTTCAAACATTAATGAGATGCAGACTGAATGTTTCTCACGCCCACTCCCACTCTTCACCGATGTTACCATGGCAACTAAGGAACCCAAATGGCATCATCAATCATAACTCACTATTAACAAAAAAAAGAAGACATTTTCAGACAAATCCCTGTACCAGTATATCTTTCACAAAAAAGAGACTTGTAATAAATCATTGAGAAGAAAATGACTTTCAAATGTGTCATCACTGATATAGCATCAAATGCATATGAAGACATGCTTTCAGTTTGAAAACCAGAAGGGTATTAACTCTGTATGAAATGATACAATGCCCACCTTGCCCCAAACTCAAGTAAAGTGGCCCTTCTTCTCAATGATTTACTAGATGGAATTTTGACCTCTGTGACCCTTGACCTTTGACCTACGTGCTCCAAAATCTAATCAGATTGTCTTCCTATGGTGATACACACTATCATTAAGTTTGAAGTTTAAATCTCCAGTGGTTCTTGAGATATTATGATAACAATTTCAATGTATGGAATTTCATAAGTTGACCTCTGTGACCCTTGACCTTTGACCTACGTGCTCCAAAATCTAATCAGAGCGTCTTCCTATGGTGATACATACTATCTTTAAGTTTGAAGTTTAAATCTCAAATGGTTCTTGAGATATCGCGCTAACAAACTCAATACAAGGAATTTCATAAGTTGACCTCTGTGACCTGTGACCTTTGACCTACGTACTCCAAAATCTACTCAGATCGTCTTCCTATGGTGATAAATACTATTCCCGAGTCTTAAGTTTAAATCTTAAATGGTTCTTGAGATATTGTGATAACGGTCAAACGGGACGGACGTACGGACGGACAACCCGAAAACATGATGCCTCCGGCACGACCTTCGGTGGCGGAGGCATAAAAAATTGAACCCTTTGGTTGCTACAAATAAATAAATGAATATATACAAACTGACAATATCTGGTGTTACCATGGAGATGCAGTAACACAATTTTTTTTTCTTCAAATCAATGAGGGCAGCTATCTACACCTCAAGAAGAAAATGAAAATTATTCATTCTAGTCAGATATGCTAACAAAATATAATCAAAATGACCAGCCTTTCACAAGTTATGAAATTCCCTTGAGTGGAATTTACTTGAGTGGAATGACCAGCCTTTCACAAGTTATGAAATTCCCTTGAGTGGAATTTACTCCTTTGAGTGAAAACTACAGGTAGGTCAACTTTTCATTTAATTTAAATTTTGTCAACATCTTGTCCTTTACAAATTACTGCTTGCCATTTTCTTTTGATTTACACAAGGCGAGAAGGTGGACAGAAGTCATCTGAATATGGGGGAAATAAAAAGGGCCGAGTTTACATGAGAAAAGATCAGAATCTGTAAGAGCAATTAGTGCATATAACAATACATGCCCCTCCAAAATCAATTTGTAGTTGCTTTGTATGTAAGATGAAACATACTAAAAATTATAATAATACCACATCACCATTATATATCTTCCCCTTTATGTATATCCAGAAGACACAAGGTGTACCTTCTAGAAAGGACATAGAGAGTAGAAAACAATGTGGGGGAAAAGAGAGAGAGAGAGAGAGAGAGAGAGAGAGAGAGAGAGAGAGAGAGAGAGAGAGAGAGAGAGAGAGAGAGAGGAGAGATGGAGAGGGAGAGAGAATGAAGAAGAAGAGATGCAGGGCAAGCACTAGAGCATCGGTCATTGAATTTATCTACACCTCCAAACAGACATTTGCAATTCATCCATTACCTGGTCAAGAGCTGACCACTAGATAATAGATGGGATGCGGTTCGATCATTCTAAGGGTCAAGTTGGGGGAGTGGAGTATAGGGTCAGGGGAAGGGGGTGATGGAGATGGGTGATGAAGGGGGATTATTCGCACATCAAGCATGAGATATCATCTATATATCTTCATTTTCACATAAATGCTCATTCTTTATTTACGAACAGGTACATTTTTATATAAATCACAACTAAAATAATTTATAAACACACAAATCAGTCCAGTGCAAACAAAAGAAGAAATGAGCTCCTTTTTTAATTTTGCATAGTAAAAGAAAGTTTTCTTGTCACAATCTCAATGTATATCTTTGTTTTCTTTTATCAAAGGACTTAATTTTTTTTCAATTTACCAACAGTGCTCTCTAAAGGCAGGTTTCTAGATCTGAATCACTTCATGCTGCCCATCTTTTGTTTTTACGATCACCAGGGCGCACCCCTCAGCTCATCTAGCGAGTGAGCGAGGGAGGGCAATACAACTGAACAAATCTCACATCAAATCACGATGCCCATGGCTACCAGGCTCTAGTATAAGAGGGTGGCTCGCTGTATACCAATGAACGCAAATTCAAAATCGCCTGGGACTCCGACGTCGACAAATATTTAGCGTGCATGAAGGATTGCAGGGGCATGAAGATTCTCGTTATTCAGGCTTGGCGGCCAGGGATGCAGGGATTAAAGTTAATACCAAAGTTTGTCTGGAGCTGATCGAGAGCAGCGAGGATTTGGACTATAGGAATAGCTCAGTCAAGGTGGCATAAGGATTATGTGAATTATGAATATTAGCCTGTGCCTTTTTTCAACTGCTGAAATTTATCCTGGCATCAGTGATGCATATACAGTATGTAATAATACAGTTTTTTTTTAAATCTTAATTGTTTTTAACAACATGGAAAAAGGGGATATATTTCATTTAGTACTAGTCAGGATATAACTTAGTTATTTGAAGACAAATTTAGGTGACCCAAGGATGAATAAATAAGGAATTCTGGAATACACACACAAAAATTATTATTAAGCTACAAGATTCAAAGAATTCCTCTACATTTGTAAGCAAAAAAATATACATGTAAATCACAGGAGCATTGCTAAAATGCTCTCTTTTTCCGCCCGGCTTCTGGTATTCGAACTTTACTCCCTATGATGAAACAGGAAACAGCGCCGAGTTTATCTGGCTATTTGCCAACAATTTTCAATCCTTCTCTGAAGATCGCTTTCTGAAATTCAAAACCTCGGTGCTCGATCACAGAAACATACGCCTTAACCTCATTCTCACTCCACTCACACAACCGCAATCTTATACTGGTAGTCTGGGAGAAAAAGACTCGAACAGCTACCCTACCCCCCCCCCCCCCAAACCTGCAATCATATAGTCTACGAGACAAAGACTCTAACATCTACCCTCATTCCCATCCCCCCCCCCCCATATTCTTCTGTCTCGATCCACTCGTACAAGCACAATCTTCACGTCTCTACAAGAAAAAACTCCTGAAGCCACCCTTATATTATAAGAGAAAGCTCCCCTACCCCACCTTCAACTCACACAAGCACTGCCTTAAAGTTTATATGACCCTAACTCTACCCCCCCCCCCTCTCTAAAATCACAGAAGTTCAATCACAATATAGAGTATGGGAGAAAAGACTCCTACCTACCGCTATCCTCACACGACTCCTTCCCCACACCCAACCTAAAAGCACAATCTCAATATGGTATAGGAAATACAAATAATCTCACAGCTACCCCTTTTCACTCACACTTCCGCCATCTCTGAGAATATAGACTAAAAGTAGGCCCCTATTCCCCATCTCGCCCCCCCCCCCCCCATACATACATTGGCCAGATGTTCCCTGGAGATATGAAATAGATCAATAAATATCCTCATATTTCATTAGAGCTTTATTCCTTTCTTTCTCATATAATCATTATTTCCTCCTTTTCTCAGACAAAGCATTATGGTTGCTTGAGATATACTAATAATTCAAAATATTTGCACACTACACCTTTATGAACATTAAACAAATATATTGTCTGTTTGGAGCCAGAAGGGCATTACTTAAAGATGAAGTTGAGTTCTGGTCATGTGATTGCATTGTGAAAGAAACGGTGTGGAATCGATCAGTAAAGGTTGATCATCTAGTTTATAAGTATTGGTGTGTACTGCAAGGTTCTGGAATCATCAAAATGATAAGAAATTTGGCCCAGTCTTTGTAAAGTTACAAGCACTGTACACATGCAGAAAGATGTATATGGGACTATATGCACACGTGCGCGACACATGCGTTTATCTCTCACAGACCATGTAGATAAACTAATTTATCAAATATATCTATTAGTAGGCGGTTTCCCGGCAATTTTTTTTATCATCATGTATTAGTCAAAACATATTCTTTCACATGATTGGTAATAAGAGCTTCCATTTCATTTTTCGAAATTGGGGCGTTTCCAATACTGGTCTTTACCTTTAACACAGAGTTAACACCCTTCTAGCTCTGAACATACAATACATTTTGTCCTCTGATCATTATCAATACTCAGTACAAAACTGGTTTAATTTCTGTTTTCAATTCACTTCCCTGCAGATGTCCTCAAAAGCGACTCTTTCATAACATAACAGACAATTTTGAAATCAATTGAAAGATGGAGGTGATTGATAACCTCACGTATAAGATGCCAACAAGGCAAAGGAGTATGACGCAGTCAAATAAATTTTTGGAAATAAATCTTCTTTGATCAATCTAGTTTACTTATTCAACTTACTTTGAAGGACTTTTTTGGGGGGAGGGGAGGGGGAAGAGGGGAAAGGGGAGGAGGAGAGGGGAGAGAGGAGAGGGAAAAGGGACGGGGGAGAGGGGAGAGAGGAGAGGATAGGATAGAAGGGAGGGGGAGAGGGGAGAATGGAGAGGGGAGGGGGAAGAGGGGAGGGGGGAGAGGGGAGGGGGGAGAGGGGAGAAGGGAGAGGGGAGAAGGTAGGGGGGAGAGGGGAGGGGGAAGAGGGGAGGGGGAAGAGGGGAGGAACTATTTAGTGAAGATACTTATGCTAGAGTAAAGGCTACAGAAAAGTCTAGACCATAACGATGAGTCTGACATGAGGAGTATACGCCACTTTCTGCCAAATCTGTCTCTCCTAGCTGTCTGTTCCTTAATACTCAAAACAACAAAATTCATATCTCCCCAATTTTCTAGGGCCTCGTCCATTATCCCAGATAAATACGATATGAAATATGGAGACCATTACGTGACACGGCACGCTGAACATATTCCTGCTCTTAAGCGACTATGATAAAAGCGGATTGGCATGACGATGACGATCCATTCTCAATGGTGACAGTGATACCCCCCCGGTCACACCAGTAGGATCCAAACCAGACTGAACAATGATGGCCAAGAGTTTGACGATAATAATTATTCAGTAAGCTGGTGTGCCTGCAAATTGGAAAACATATGCTCCAGTCACAATTGCTTGGCATCACTTTTGAGCACTAACTGAATTCCAACGGTCATCCCTATAACTATACCCTAGACCTAAACCGAACCTAAAACCCAATCGCTACTGAAAGACCGACCCTAAATCTTTAGCAAGATAAAGCCAAGAGCAATTGCTGCTCGAGCATATGCTGAACAACAAATACGGACCTACTACGAAGTAGGTCATGGTGCGACCATGGTATAATTCATCTTTAGAATTTTAATCATAATCGATGAAACTGACACCAAAGCGATACAAAACTGAACATGAAATTACATTACTCTAAATGGATGAGCTTGTTTACAACTGTCAAACCCAAAACTTTCATGACTTGTACAAGAGAGAGATCTTCAACGTGATAGACTTCAGGAATTGCAAAGATACAGTGTTAAGTCAGGTGTGATAAATACTTGGAAGCATTTAACTTTGGCAAATCTGAGTCACAAATAAAATTGGTGAACATTCTACTTTTTCCTGGTTAAACAGTTTTAGTCTCTTTGGAGTTGGTTTGACAATGTGACTGGGATATGAGTGATGGCCGTCTTCATCTTACAGATTGGAGATAATGGGGAATTACACGACATGGTTCAAGTACTCATCATCTATCATTCCTGAGACGGAATCTCAAGGTTGTTCAGCTCATCTCATCTGATGAGGGACGAAAGGACATTAGTTCTGTGCTGAAATATGAGAGTTAAAGTATACCAAATCACCTGAAATATATAATTCTGTACAGCTACAATGCATACAAATCAACCTCAACAACTTTACCTAGCATTCTATCGGTAAACGGTATAAAAGAGTATGAAGAAAATAAAGGATAACACAAAACCCTGTGTAAAGGGCTCACATGAAACCAATGTCGGATTTGGGCTCTGTGCAGTGCGCCATTTTCTATGCAAGAGCGTACTCATGTCTTTACTAGTTTACTCAACAAGATGTTTTACTGCTCACTGAGAATGTATTTAAATAGCAATATCTCTTTGTAGAAGCAATATTTAAAGTTCATATTTTGAAGACAGTATAGCCACATGGGACCAATTTATTAAATCAAGAGCAAAACATGTGTCTAAGGTGATTGGTACACGTTAAGACCTATCTAGCTTTCAGCAGATGATCTCTTAGCATAGGATCAATAAGTAGGTCCAGTCCTTGCTGTTGAGCATTCAGATTTATTACCATCAATAAGTATTAGCCCCTTCATTTTCAGGGGAAAGGATGAAGGATCTGAGAATTTGAATGCTGTACAAAGTGTTGATGGCTAAGACGACTATAGCTCTTTCTTTCTAAAAATGAATTGCTTACATACAAGGAGCCACCTGGCGATAATTCCTTGGAAAAATGCCTACCGGTATATATATTGTAAATGTTATTTTCATAGAGGATCTTTCGTGCCAGACAAGAATTGTACTCTACCAGGAATAAAACTTCATTTAGATAATTGTTTGTTAACTTACTGCAAAATAAATCAATACAAAAACAAATATTAAAAAAACATCTAGAGGCAATACATGTTCATTCCTTCTGATAAACTTCATGTGTCATATCTCACTTTTCATCAAATATCACATGGAGATATCCTTAAAGGTCACCTGATCCAGATTCATTGTCGTAGATCCGTCCACTAAGCGTCTGTCGCCCTCACTTCATTAGAGTAAGTGGAGTATCCTTCATCACTAACACCTCGCACAAAATCATATCAATACTGCTGACTCTGATCAAGCTAAATCTACTTATGAGCTGGTATTCTCAAGAGCCATTTCTTGCTTTCTGCTTGGTTCGGTTATCATGAATTCACAATGAAAGAATTTAAGAGTAACGGATATCTTCTTTGAAGAGTTGCTTCTCATGATGGTTTGATTGGAAGATTAGGCAGGATGGTGAGAGTATGATATTAAGTGAGATGATAGTACAGATGTTGAGAGAGAGAGAGGTGGTGATGGAGAAAAGGAAGGGAGAGGGAGGGGTAGGAGAAAGTAAAGAAGAGAGAGAGAGAGAGAGAGAGAGAGAGAGAAAGGGGAGAACAGAAAGAGAGGGGAGAGGAGAGGATAGAAGGGAGGAGAGGAGAGAAGAGAAGAGAAGAGAAGAGAGAGAGAGAGAGAGAGAGAGAGAGGGAAGAGAGGGAATAGAGGAGGTAGGGAAGAGGGGAGAGGGAAGAGAGGAGAGGAGAGGAGGGAAGAGAAGAGAGGAGAGGAGAGAAAAGAAAAGAGAGAAAAGAAAAGAGAAGAGAAGATAAAGAGAGTGTGAGAGAGAGAGAGAACAAGAGGAGGTAGGGAAGAGAGGGAAAGAGAAAGAGAAGCCATCCCCTAAAACACTTGAGGTGTAACATAGAAACACAAAATGAATTCAACTCAAATCACTAGAGTAGTTTTCCTCCTTCCATATTGCAATCACGAAAAGGATTTCCATCCTCATTACTTTTACTTGTTTGGAAGATCACCCTAGTGAAGTCCTCCAAAAATTGATGACCGTGATTGAAATGTAGGAACAGTGAGAGACCAAAGAGAGAGAGAGAGAGAGAGAGAGAGAGAGAGAGAGAGAGAGAGAGAGAGAGAGAGACCTAACTACTAAAAACTGTCCATGCCTTCGCTATCATAAAGAATGTTTAGTTAACTTGGAGATGCATGTCCTCAAAATGAAATTGTCTTCGATGGGTGAATATTTGTCAAACATAAGAATAGGTAGTATTTATCTCAGACTCAATGACAAGGGTTAACACTTTTGCAGAATAGTAAAAGTACATTTTTCTCAAACCAGACAACAAATGAATTACATTTTACATTATAGAAAATCACAAAAGTTACTTCCTAAAACTAAAAAACAACCATCTCCCCCCCCCCCCCTCCTCTTATCATGGGTAGGGGAGAAATCAAATTTGGATATCATGAAGGATAGATTCTGATTGTTTTGGGGGTATATGTTCTGTCAGTATATTTATTCAAGCTTCACACGCACAACACACCTCTGTGTTCAGCCTACAACACAAATAAACATCTGCTAATAAAAAAAAGTAGAACGGCACTAACTCACATCCCTCTAACGTCTTTCTGCCTCTCACCAGATTACCAACGAGGGAGTTGTACTTTCTAGGGGATCCTTAATGTAAGGAGAGACTGAAGACAAATTATATCTATTTGTTTTCAATGTGTTTGTCTCAGGAGGTGGGTACAGTGCAAATGAAGTAGAGTGGTTTTCACGGGTAGCTCTGGAACCGTTCCACAAATATCAGCATAATGACTTACTAGTATGGCAAATAAATATCAAGATTTGTTGCAACGGATACACTGTCTCCTATTTGTTTTCAATGTGTTTGTCTCAGTAGGGAACAGTGCAAATGAAGTAGAGTGGTTTCACGGGTAGCTCTGGAACTGTTCCACAAATATCAGCATGACTATTTATTATGGAAAAAAATTAACAAGGTGTGATGCATCAGACAAACTTTCTCCTTATACACTGTGGGGGAAATTGTTTTTACTTTCTTGAAATCTAACTTAGATGTGGAACTAGGGCATATTCTTGTCTGTGCAATAGCTTCATTTGTCCCTTGGAGAGGATTTACAGCAGTAGGTCCCCTGGTTGCTTTACTGACAACCATGCACATGCTTCCTTAGCAGTCAGGTATCAACAAACCAAACTTAACATTATGAGGTTAGTTCTGGTTTTGAGTCTTAAAATGAGCAGTCCCTATATCAACAAAGCATGAAGTGTGTTTTAAAGGGATCCGGTAACTTTGTCTCAGATTCTGAAAACATATTCTGGATTTAGCTCATGATGCAATGATAATTATAAACCTTTAGGTCAGTCAGGAACCCCGTGAATTTTACAAGCCGATCGCCTGTCTGATTATCAAGATATTTATGATTGGAATTACACATTTTGAAAACCGTTCGCCTGACGGTTTTCAAAACACTACAGTCTATTGGGGAAAACGAGTATGGTAAAACCGGTCACTCAAAGATTTTTACTTTTTTGAGGCACTTCTTGACTATTTTGAAGCGCGATTTTTTTAGGGCTTCAATATTACATCATATCACAGACACTGATAACACGTAGGGCCGTGTATCTCAGATTTAACATTGTTAAACGATCCCTTTAAGTAGTTAACAATACCATTCCCATAATAAAATCCAATACAGATATCGTTCCTACTTTCCTATAATACATAAATTAACAATAAGTTCTCCATTCTTGTTAATAATTCTAATGAAAAGTTTTAGTATGTCTGTATTTTTGGAAATATTAATGAGCTACCCGACTATGTATAGTTAGTAAAAAGGGGAAACGGAATCACTGGAAGCATAGTGATAAAACTTAGTACTTAAGAGCTTTACTTTTAACGACATTTCTTATTTAAGTTATTTAATGCCTCAAGAAACACAATACAACTTCTAGTAGCATCAGAGCCTTGATCACTTTAATAGTGATACTGACAATTTATCAATACCCCAATATAACAGACCTTCAAAATACTTTCTCATTCTCATCAAGGGATGTTCAACTCTTTCCTTTTTCAAAGCATAGCAACGAATACAGACTTGCTAAAGTTTTGCGTCTTGCGCTCAGTAAATCGCAAGAATGAACAGAAAGCCGAAACTGGATAATCTTTCCTTTTTAAATTTGATAAGTACTCCTACAAGACACCTTCTAACCTTTAAGAAGTACACACTCATTAGACATACTCTACATCTCTGGCAAATGGGAACATTTAAACAGGTTCAGCTTGTTTAAGGCTCTCTTCACGAGCAGACTTCATTTCTCTAATGGAAGTCTTTCCTCTCTAAACGTCTCGGACGCGGCCGAGTCTCGCTCATCAAACCGGCCCCGTAAATGCAATTACACCTCACAATAAAAATCTCCATGGTAGACATTAGTGGCAGAGGAGACTTCAAATGCAAAGGGCTAGATTATTCTCTCTGAGAGAGAGAGAAAGAGAGAGAGAGAGAGAGAGAGAGAGAGAGAGAGGGAAGGAGAAAGTACATGGCGCTGCCTTGTAAATTCCGCCAATGCTTCTTCCAGACAAATTTGTTTTGGAAGTTAGAGTGATCAGTGATTGAACAACGGGTAAGAATGAGGAGTGTTATTACTCCGATAGATACTCTCATAAAGACAATCTCTCTCCACTCCTTTATGTACCCGCTTTCTACTTCTATACACGTATTTGCTCTTAAACAACCATAGATTTCTGCCCCTCCTGCAGAAGTAAACAGTTTATGACACAGACATGGGCCTCTTTCACGTCTGTAGTGATGTAGTCCCATCCATTAGTAAGTTCGTTGACAATTTACTCAATCCCTAAGCACAGGAGCATGTACTATTTGGTGTTCTTTAAGGCATTTTGGGAGCACACTTGGAATTCTGAAAGCTACATGCCACGGATTCAAAGAGGCACCCAAGAAGAGTTGGGATTTACGGGACAAGTTTTAGATGGGATTCTTGGTTACTAGGTGTCTAGGCATGGAATATATATTCAACTTGATGCGGCAATTTCATCCACTGTCATTACTTTTTTCATCATCATCGCCATCATCATCATCTTCATCGCCATCATCATCATCTTCATCATCATCATAACCACCACCATCATGAACATCATCTTCACCATCGTCATCATCAACACCATCATCATCATCACCATCATCATTTTCATCATCATCATCATCATCATCATCATCACCATCCTTATCACCATCATTTTCATCAATTTCAATTTCATCATCACCATCATCATCATCATCATCATCTTCATCTTCAACATAACCACCACCATCATGAACATCATCACCACCACAGAAAGCATCAGCATCATCATCATCAACATCATCATCACCACCACCACGACACCACCACTATCATCATCACCACCACCACCACAACCACCATCAACATCATCGTTGTCATCATCATGAAAACCATCACCACAATCACCATCATCACTACCATAATCATTATCATCACCATCATTAATTACCACCATGCACAGCGCAATAGTACATTGCCCATATCTAGAATACCAAAACATTTCGCTCAACGGTATAATTTTACATCCTACCTGATAACGAAAGAGTAAGGATGGTTGGTAAGGAAATAAAAAGGACAGGAATCAATATTCTCAGCCCGCTGGTCCTCTCTTCCGGTCTACTGACTGACGTGAGCAATCAGCATAGTATCCATTACTTATCATGACCATTGAGAGGAGTATATAAATCACATTTCCAGGAAGCGTGTTCCTTTTAAAGATATTTCATTGTCTTTCAACTCCATTGCTTAATCCATCATGGATATACAGAATGAGATGGTGGTGAGTTAATACTAGTAGATGCACTCTCTTAGCCTATATAGGCTATGGTATCATGTTGAAATATGAAATACAATCATTCAGAGTACTAGCTTGTGCATTAAATCTTCATGGGGTGGGACCTGGAGACTTTTACTTTTACAGCATTAAATATATTCATTTCATATATAATAGTAATAAAACCTCATTGTTTCTCTCTTTGTCCTATCTCTCTCACTCTGTCTTTCTGATTTTGCTTTTTTTCTGTTTTTCTCTGTCTGTCAGCCTCTCTATCTCGATGATTTTGGTTTTTGGTCTTTCTTTCTAGATTTATCTATCACTGTTTTTCTTTCGTCCCCCCCCCCCCCTCATCTCTCTCTCTCTGTTCACCTTCTTCCCCTCTCTAATGCAAAAAATAGACTCTCTTTCTCTTAATCCTTCACTACATTGCCTAAATTCAATCATTTTCAAAAGACTTCATCCTTCTCTTCATCCTTCTAAAACATAATATAATATTAATAGCACGCCTGACAGCACAAACTCATATTAGCTAGCTTCATTTCATAATGCTCGCATACTGATACCCCGAAATTCCGCCGCTAGAAAAATTCAATTCTTCGGCAAATATCTAAAACAAACTCGGGGTGTTGAAAGCTGATATTAAGCAGGAAATGTGATTTGATGCCCACTAGGTTGGTTGCATTCCTGGGTAACAAAATCATGTTCTCGTTTCCCCCAATAACGCAGCAATCGTGTCTGTCCTTCGTGGCGATATTTGAACAGCACGAAGACATGATGAAAATCTGTTCGTTACACGATCTTCAAAAGCAGGGCAGGGCTAGTCTAAAGCCTGCAGGCCCTATCACCAATATTATAATAATAATAAAGATAGATTTATTGAGAGCATAATAAACCGAAGTTTCTCTATGCGCTTTCATTTAAATACAAACCAAATAGTATGATGAGCATACATTCTTATCTCTCAAATAGAGATTCTTTTCCCTACATTTATACCATTTCACACTTCTTGAAATGTTATATTCTTTTTAAATAACAGGATGAGATGTCTGAATATCAACCACAAGAAACAAGACTGGCTTTAAGTCATGATGGGCGATGTGAAGGATACATGTGCCATTGCTTCCCCCCCCCCCCCCCATGAGACTACCATCTTCAAGCAACCTACTCGTAACAATGGGAACCTTCAAGTAGCTACTCCTGTCTGAAATATGACAGCATTTAAGGTTAGAGTCTACGAGAGAGAAGATGGGTATCAAGATGGCATTAGAAGATGATGAGGGTGGTCCAGAAAGCTTTCTCATCAGTTGCCATGGATACGTATCTCCATGAGGTAAGAAAGGTTCAGAAGATCGACTCTCCCTTCCCAATCTGCTCTCTCTTGTTTCTATCTATGGCTCTCTTTTTCTATGATCTTTTCTATGATATACATTTCACAAAATCGGCCCTTTTGCTGGACGTCTCACATTTCTCTCTTATCTCGTACCTCTCTCTCTCCTTAATCCTTTTCTTTTCTCATTTATTTTGCTCCCCTGTCGGCCTCATTTCTCCATATTTTGTCTGCTATATTATCTTTCATTTCTATATCTACATGTCTATGACAGCCTATGTGTCTCTCTTTTTATCCTTGCCTCTTTCTCTTCTTTAAAACATTCTCAGTATTTTTCTCCATTTACACTGTATCAAATTTTTCCAATTCTTTCTCTCTTACTATTTTTTCTTTAACTCTTTCTCCCCCCTTCATCTCTCTCTCTCTCTCTCCTTCTCTCCTGTTTTTCACTAACCTATTATCCCCACTTATATTCTCCTTCTCTCTCTCTCTCTCTTTCCTTCTCTTCTCCTCTCACTCTCTTTCTCTCTCTTCCTTTCCCTCCCCCTCTCTCTTTCTTTCCGTACCTCTCCCCACCCCCTCTCTCTTTCTCTCTCTTTCCTTCTCTTCTCCTCTCACTCTCTTTCTCTCTCTTCCTTTCCCTCCCTCTCTCTCTCTCTCTCTCTCTCTTTCCTTCTCTTCTCCTCTCACTCTCTTTCCCTCTCTTCCTTTCCCTCCCTCTCTCTCTCTCTCTTTCTTTCCGTACCTCTCCCCATCCCCTCTCTCTTTCTCTTGCAAGTATAGCATGCGCACAATCTAGTTTCTTGTAAGGGGATAACATCTGTAAGCTCTACGGAGCGAGGTTTGCACTAAGCAGTCGGTAATATGAAATGAGAAATCCATACAATCCGTGCATGTCACCCTGTACTTTTAGCATACTGAATACACATTTCAATACCTCACATCCCAAAGCTCCCAAACTTCAATACCTCACATCCCACAGTTCTCCATGCAAGTTCAAACAAGTACAACATACTTTTAAAAAATCATATTGTGTAAATCCCCACTTATCTGTAAAGTATGATGCATATTTTATAAAAATAAACAAATCTTCACATGTACATGTAGTTGTAATTATCTGGCAGAAAACAATCATCAACATTGTTAATTACTACGTACAGCACACAGGTGTTTTATGCCCCGATAATGACCAAGTGAAAATGAAACCCTTAAAATACAGTTAATAAACAGGATATGAAGGAGTGAAAGGAAGAAGAGTGCAAAACAATTTATAACCACTTGTTGATTCCACAAAATAAATCTTTTCATTTTTAATATTGAAAAATTGGAAGTCGATCATCTTGACTTCCATGGAAAGGTTACCATTCTAACATTTCTATACTTCATCATCAGGAAATACCACCAAATCAAGAATTTGCAAGACAGTAAAAAGATAATTACAAGTTAAATGCCAACACTGTTGGTGATTTGATCCATTATGTATTGAATTAATTCACACTAATGGTCTTAAACACCCACGTGTCATTCTTAAAGCAATCAAAATACACTATAAATTGACTTGAAGTAATGTTTTCTCTCTCTTTCTCTCTCCGAGGCTTGGCTGTAGAATTTCATTTTGACAGCACTACTTGAAATGTCACAGTGAGTTGATATACATTAAGACCGACACGTTTTGACTCTCCACAATGCATGCACAATAATCGATTCTCCCTTTCTCTACTTCTGTCTCTCGATCTCTCTCTCATAACAAGCATGATATATTAGCTTCACGAGTGGAATAAAATGGTCGGTGACTGAAGGAAGCAACGCTTTCTTATTCTAATGAAATGCTCAAATCAAATGCATCTGGCTAGCCTTCATGCTGCAGTGAATTGTTTGACACCTTTGACAGAAGAGAAAATTGGGGATGTACTCAAACAACGGTGGCAATAATGCTGCTTAGCTTGAACATGAATACAAAAATGAAACACGCAAGTAACAGCAAAACATTTTCTAGTTCAAATCAAATGCGACTAACTAGCTTCTAGCTTTATTTTTTGAGGTGCATTATTCAACACCTTTCGGATAAGAGAAATTTGGGGATGTACTCAAACAACAGTGGATGAAATGCTGTTATACTTTCATCATGAAGAGAAAATAAACACAAGACATGGCCAGACATTTTCAAATTCAAATCAAACACAACTTAATAACTTCAATGTTGAGGTGAGTTGTACGTTAACCATCTTTTGGTTGAAAGAAAATTTTGGATGTACTCAAACAGCTATGGATGAAATGCTGCTTTGGTTCAACCATAAACACGCGTCAGCAGCCGGTCCGGTGTCCGCCTGGTGCTGCACGGCTTTCCTTGTGCGACATCCCCTGGGCTAAGGAACACATCACCATTTAACAAACAACATTGACTTTTTCTAAGATTACCAATAAGAATAGATCCTCCTTTCGGGGTATTTGGTATCAGGTTAATTTCTTTGCCTGGCCCTCTTTCCTGCCGCGCGGCAATGCTTGCTTGGATGAGCGCCGGCCGATGAGCTGCTAAAGACACAGTTGATCTCATTAGCACAAGAAGACCTGTCTTCATCAGCTCGAGATTGCCAAATAGTCCACTATTTATGATTTGGGATCATCAGCTCGAGATTGCCAAATAGCCCACTATTTATGATTTGGGTAGTAATCCTGAAGTTACAACGTCTTCATCAGCTCGAGATTGACCTCGAAACTTGAAACTCAAGCTCGAGATATTTTGCTCAGTCTTCTGCTCAGCCTTCGCGCATAGTGCGAATCTTCAGGCTGGTGAAGACGCATCAGACAAATAGCGGGATATTTGACTAGCCCAAGATATCTTGGGATGATTATCTCGACCACTTCGAGCTGATGAAGACGCAAATTAACTGGATAATTTGAGATCAGGATAGTTCAAATAGCGGGATATTTGGCAATCTCGAGCTGATGAGGACAGGCCTAGAGAGAGGGGTACAATGGCAGGTGGCAAGCCTAGCTCTTGATTTGGGTCAAAGGCAGGAGGATGGGACACTGCATGGCTTTACTTTCTTAACCTGTTGAATACTAAACCAGTGAAGAGGTAAACAGTGGTGGGTTTTTGTTGGATAATGGGCAAATGAAGGGCAACTCCCCGCAACGAAAATCCTACACATATTCATTGAGCTCCGTGCTATAACTTTATAAGATATTACATCATTATAAAAGAAACCAACCAATATGGAGGTTACTTTGAGCTTTGTTTTGATTTTTTATAATATAGTTTAATCTGGCAAGATCTGAACATTTTGGAAATTACATGTATGATCTTAAGGAGACTTTGCTATTCTGTGATTACCAGTAAATAATTTGATTTTGGAAACCCCTTTTATTTTTTATTTTTTATTGAAAACTAATAAAATAGTGAAAAAATATTTCTGTAGTTTAAACCTGTTCAAAGATCTCACACTTTATATGTTTTAATCCTTAACAAATGACTATGTGAAATTCACATTTCCCATTCCTATATTAATTATTCCAAAAAAACTCAACTAAAAACTGTTATTCATCGAGTATAAGAGTTAGCCATGTCTTTAAACCTACTAAATTCAAGACTCAAGATTATCTTGGTTCAGGAGAAACGTAAAACACATCTCTGCTGCATAATGCAGGAGACCGACTCTAATGGAGGAAGAAGCAACGAGAGATTAGATCCTACATCATTAGGGATACACGACAACGTCGTATAACAGCCTCCAAACACACCACTCCCTGACAAACTAAATACTTTCAACCCGACTCTTTTACCAAACGCCGCACCTCTTCATATAGCAATCAATAACACATCTACACAAACAGTTAGCCTGGCAAAAACAAAACCCTTCGGGAGCGAGGGGAGATATGGACGCAGGATGGAGAGGGGGAGAAGAGGGAGAGAGGAGAGGAGAGGGAGAGTGAGAGGAGACAGATGAGAGGAGATAGAGGAGAGGGGGAGAGAGATAGGGGAGAGGGAGAAAAGAGGGGAAGAGGGAAAGAAGAGGAGAAGAGGGAGAGAAGAGGGGAAGAGGGAAAGAAGAGGAGGAGAGGGAGAGAAGAGGAGGAGGAGAGAAGAGGGGAAGAGGGAAAGAAGAGGAGGAGAGGGAGAGAAGAGGGGAAGAGGGAAAGAAGAGGAGGAGAGGGAGAGAAGAGGAGAGGGAGAGAAGAGAGGAGAGAAGAGGGGAAGAGGGAAAGAAGAGGAGGAGAGGGAGAGAAGAGGGGAGAGGGAAAGAAGAGGAGGAGAGGGAAAGAAGAGGAGGAGAGGGAGAGAAGAGGAGGAGAGGGAAAGAAGAGGAGGAGAGGGAGAAAAGAGGGAAGAGGGAAAGAAGAGGAGGAGAGGGAGAAAAGAGGGGAAGAGGGAAAGAAGAGGAGGAGAGGGAGAGAAGAGGGGAAGAGGGAAAGAAGAGGAGGAGAGGGAGAGAAGAGGAGGAGAGGGAAAGAAGAGGAGGAGAGGGAAAGAAGAGGAGGAGAGGGAGAGAGGAGGGAGAGAGGGAGTAAGAGGGGGAGGGGAGAGGAGGGGGAGGGGAGAGGAGGGGGAGGGGAGAGGAGAGGGAGAGAAGAGGGGGAGAGGAGAGGGAGAGAAGAGGGGAGGGGAGAGGAGAGGGAGGTAAGAGGGGGAGGGGAGAGGAGAGGGAGAGAGAGGGGGAGAAGAGGGGGAGAGGGGAGAAGAGGGGGAGAGAGACGAAGGAAAGGAGATAGAGGAGAGGAGGAGAGGAGGAGAGAGGAGAGAGAGAGGAGAGGGGGAGGAGGAGAGGTGAGAGGGGAGAGGGAAGGAGAGGAGGAGAGGGAGAGGAGGGGAGAGAGGGGAATAGGAGAAGTGACAGGGGGAATGAAGGGAAAGACAAGCTAATGAGAGAGACCATCGGAAGTCCCTAAATGTAACCTGAATTAGTTACTAATTGATAGCCTGAAGGATATAAAAAAAGAGGGGTGAGAGAGAGGGGAGAGAGAGAGAGAGAGAGAAAGAGAAAGAGAGAAAGAGAGAGAGAGAGAGAGAGAGAGAGAGAGAGGGAGAAAGCTACCTTTTAGCAGGGCGTCGCTTGAAATACTTATATACAGCCTGCATAAATGAACTTCAATATGATATCTCTGAAGTGTTTGTGTGGGTGTGCATGTGAGAGGTTTTGTGTTTCAGGAGGAATCCATTACATTCTTCGCTTTCACGCACTAACATCTACATAACTGAAACGCATTGATCAACACTCAGTAGGCCTTATCATTCTACATACAATCAGGAGTAGATGATGAACCATTATTTTCAAATATTGTCAAAATAAACCACCACCTCAGGCCGAAAATACCCACAGCGTTAATTGGTCTCACATGTCTTCTGAAAACATTATCCGAGTTGTCAATGCACCTTTTGTCAATTTTTCTTAGGCTGATATAAAAAAAAATTTTAAAGCATTACCTTCACCTTTTTCAGAATATTTTGATTCATTTAATAGCATTCATGCCCATTATTAAGTCGTGCTAATATACAAAACATGGCTGTATCATATATCTATTGATCACCAATCAATATTATCATGAGACACAAGTCTTGAAACACATTCTTTATAATCAAAACTCTACCTTTATATTCTTTTACATCTCCACCAGTCGAGTCACTCAATAGTGTCTGACAGTGAAGTCTAGAAAGTAAACAGGTTTCCTTGCATAATGTGAATACTACGACACTGCCAACATTTAAATTTCAAAGATAGGACACACGTGACATATTTATAATTCCTGCAAAGTTCAACAGAATTTGAGGTTGGCTGCAAAAGGGACATAGTACCTTTAAACACCCTTCTGGCTCCAACAGACGACATTTGCATTTTGATGCAACTAATCATCCCAGCCGGTCGGAGGGAACAGTCCCCCTAATTTCTCAATTTCATTATGCATCTAACAAGCTTACCACCTGATGCAACCTGCTATTCAGCCTGCGTGGCATAGAAAATATGCAAGTGTCAAAGAGGTATTCACACTTGCTTTTAAAAAGCCCTTCCTGGGGGGTGTTTCACAAAGTCAAACTCTAAGTTGAACTTACAAATTATGGAGTGCCATTTGTAGCCTTAAAATGAAATTTATTTAAAGGCGAAAAGTCAAGTATTTTAGACTTTTTTTAAATTCCACATCAAGTTCAAGTTCAAGTTCAAGTTCAAGTTCAAATAAGGTTTTATTCATTACTTGTCAACAAGTCCGAAGACTAAAAATGCAAGTTTACATCAAGAACATGAAATCTCCTTGATAATAGAAAATATGAAAGATTTGAATCAACATTTTATATAACTTTTACAAAATATTTTCATAGATGCTAATGGCTTTCCATAATTGTAAAGTCCACCTTAGAGATAAGTTCAACTTAGCATCTTTGTGAACCCCCCTCCCCCCCCCCCCTGGTTATGTATTACAAGTCCTTATGCTATGCTATGCTATTCTGCAATTGTAGGATTTTTCAGACGGCAGAACTGTATTGGTCCCCTTTTCACAACTCTCCTATCTTTGGTTGCTCATATGCCACATATGCAATTTGGCACGATTACCTATTTTGGGTCTTGATTAGCACTACTACAACCTGTTTAACACTTGAATAGAGGAATCTGGTACTGGAAACAGTTGAATAATCTTGAAGCACTTGGTGGGTTTATC
The DNA here is from genome assembly GCF_000002235.5 of Strongylocentrotus purpuratus. Taxonomy (NCBI): domain Eukaryota; kingdom Metazoa; phylum Echinodermata; class Echinoidea; order Camarodonta; family Strongylocentrotidae; genus Strongylocentrotus; species Strongylocentrotus purpuratus. Next base: position 32,341,934 of record NW_022145601.1, on the reverse strand, counting down.
CCATATACGATGTGGCTCATGAAGATTATTTGTGTGGAATATAAAGAGTTAATCATTGCTTAATATGACTATTGAATAAAAAGAGAGAGAAAACAAATAAAATTCAAGAATAAATATGGGAAGATCAATCTAACAAATAATTTATAAACTCATCACAAAAGGCAAACAGAGAAATATATGCTAGTTTCCTAAGTTTGGGTCTTTTTATTCATAAACTAGTTAGTGATACTCTTTCCACTAGTCTAGCCCTATTCCTCTTCTCTTCCCTTATTCGTTCTCCCTCCTGGCAATCACAGTGTAATAAACCTTGGTGAAAATTGTATTAGGTCTAATGGGGTCTGTCTGTAATTCAGTGGGGAGGGAATGCATAGATAATGATGGGAGGGATATGAGGGCCAAGAGTGAGAGATGGATGAGAGAGAAGAAGAAAGGATAGCGAGGATCAAGAGAGGAAGAGGTGGAAAACAAAGTGAAAGACAGAGAGAGAGAGAGAGAGGGTGTGAGAGAGGGAGAGGAGGAGCGAAGGATGGAGATAAAGGGAGGCAAGGGGGAGAGAGAGAGAGAGAGAGAGAGGGGGGGAGGACAGAGGGATAGAGATGGAAAGAGATGGAAAACAAAATGAAAGACAGAGAGGGAGAGAGGGTGTGAGAGAGGGAGAGGAGGAGCGAAGGATGGAGATAAAGGGAGGCAAGGGGAAAGAGAGAGAGAGAGAGAGAGGGGGGGAGGACAGAGGGATAGAGATGGAAAGAGATGGAAAACAAAATGAAGGAGAAATAGAGAGAGAGAGAGAGAGAGAGAGAGAGATGGAGGAGGAGGAGGGGCAATGAGTGTGGAGACGGGAAGAGGAAGGAGGGGTAGATGGAGTGAATGGACGAGAGAATGAACAGAAAATATTTGTAATAGAACAGGAAAATGGATACAAAATATGGCCAACTTTTATCTTGGCAATGATATTTGTACAGAATTATAGAACACATGGTAGTCGACTCAGTAAATATACAAGAAGAACCTTGGAATCCTACTCACATCTAAATCTAGAGTTTCAAGAACTGATCACAGATATATCAATGAAATGAATAACAGCCAAAAATATCCTTCATATATTATAAACCAATGTATATACAGAATCACAATGTGTAAGTCTAACACACTATATCGCACACAACATGATAATCTGATTGGCCTCAACGAGGAGACCCCAAAATAGTTAGAGCTGTACTAAATACAAGCCTATTACCAGATTAAGACAGCTTAGACACGCTGCCATGCATGAAAAGCTTGGAGGTATCGACACGCATGGACAGACGTTCAGAAAATTGTTTTTCTTCAAAAGGACGCTCACATTCGCGTAATGTAGGAGATGTTTGATAAGCCTTACAAAATGTGTAAAAGCAACAATTTTCATTCAAAGTTTTGGGGTAATTTCTATTGTTTTAGCATTTCCAATCACTATCTGTGCAGTGCAATACCACTTCACTATTTTAAATATAAAATATTTTGTTCTTCTTCAAATTAATGATAGTATATTGTGTATCTATATGAATCAATTTTAAAAGATTCATAATTACAAAAATAAAATAATTATTCAAAGGATATGTTTTAGCCTTTTACAATTTTACTATCATCAGTGAATGAATGAAAGAGAGAGAGGGTGGGAGGGAGGGAGGGATAGAGAGAGAGGGAAGGAGAGAGACGGAGAGAGAGAGAGAGGGGGAGGGAGGGAGGGAGGGAGGGAGATAGAAAGAGAGAGAGAGAGAGAGAGAGAGAGAGAGAGAGAGAGAGAGAGAATGGACTGTTGGCTATTTCAGGTAGTTAAGTTAATCCGTTATCCAGGAGAAAAGATTAAAGAGGATCATGATGGGAGGATTAAATGATATTGGCATGGTAATATAGCTAAATAAAGATTGTTTACATTTATAATTCACATATAGAGCCTAGTTTCCCCTTTTCCTGTCTTTTTAAGGCAACATAAACACAGTTGGGTGTATACTTTTTTCATTTTAAAACTATATGTTACGATGTAAATGAATTTGATTATAAAGGACTTAGTCAATTAATATCTATCTGTAAATATAATTTTTTTTTAAATTATGGGAAGCAACATTTTATTTGTGATGATTAACAGCTGATGTCATGAACTCAATTGAAATTACTCCTCTATTTGCAATGAGAGATCATCGTACCATTGAAAAATATATTCACTTTTCTTTTGGAAAGTTAATGACATCGTCTTTATATAACCTCCAAATTAATAAACAAGTACACTCATTACACACATAGTTATAAATACTATACGGAGGTATGCCATTAGAGATGTAACAATGACTACTGCTTCCTTATTAAGGCAAACAAGAACTCGAGGCCAAATTACCACAAGTTTATATCAATGGACTACACCCTAAATACCTGGAAAATACTAATTGAGTAAATACAGAAAGGGGAGAATTTATTTTAAATTGTGGGTTTCTTTTAGTCAACACACCTTGACATTTCTGGCTTCATGGCTGAGTGCTTTGATAGGCCATGTTTTACATAATTATAATGGTGGTATTTTTACACATTTTCCCTTGGCTAAAAATATATTTATTTATACTGACCGCAAATTGCCAATCCCGATGGCATGTCAGTTTAATGGAAAAGTGGAAAATACAAAACCAGAGTGACAAAGCAAAAATGCACCAACACGCTTAAAGAGAATATAGTAGAAGAAAAAGGGCTTTCGCATATTGTTTGTTAGGCTGTAATAGCCAGACTGATAAATAAATATGTCACCAATGCTAGAAAATCCAATTTAAACAGGGCTTTCTGGTAAACTTTAAGATTGAAATTTGTAATGTATCGCACATAAACCTTACAGTTTTTACCTATCATTAACACATGGTATGTTAAATTATATATATATATATTGCTGTTCAGGATTCAAGTATTTTTTTTTTGGTGTTCCCTTTCAAACCACTTTCACTCAAACATCCTCCTTATGTTGCTATCAATAACAATATCACATGGTCCTTCCTACCAACGATTCCCCAGCTAACCACGTCAAGGGGTCAGTGACACAAAGACGTAACTCCATTTTGGCCATTTTGAGAAAAAATGGTTTATACATGTCACTGAGCACTTGGGCCTTAAGGAGTTGAGTCTTTGTTTCACTAGCCATTGACTTCAATGGGGTGTTGGGTGGAGTTAGGTTTTTGTGTTTCCTGGAAAGCCCACATTTTTCTGAACATTTTGATATCAAATACTCATTTTTGCAAAATATGGAGTTGCGTCTTATGTGTCACTCAACCCTCAATGTTTTCTACTGGTATTGCTACCAGGGACATCCTCCTACAATGATAACATATTAACACTTCACTTCCCATATCCTGAATAAAACAAGTCATACAACGATGCTACGACTCTTACTGCTCCTGGGTCTATACACCATAGCATACTGAGAGAGATAGTTGGGATAAGCACAGCACTCCGTATGCGTGTGCGTGTCACAACTATCTCTCTCAATACACTCTGTCCTACATTAAACAAATTCTCAATTTCAACCCTAAACCAAACACTACATGCCTAACCCTGACCCTAAACCTTACTTAAAACAAAACTGCAACCCTAAACCTAACCTTATATCTTTGATGAAATAAGACCTGGAGAACGAACAACTACTAGAGCAAATGTTGGAGCACTCATAAAACATTTGTACGACACATTCTCCTGCAACAATTGCTCCACAGCCAATATTCTGTACAAATTCTGAATTTCAACCCTTGACCAAACACTACATGCCTCACCCTGAACCTTACCTAAAACAAACCGCAACCCTAACCCTAATCCTGAACCTCTTACCAGTGCATTCGTTACCGGAGCTAATGTCGGAAGACCCATCAAAACAACTTGACATGATACAAGATACAAACAGGCCCTCTTCAGGATATACCATTACAAGGAGATGGTCGTATTCTATTTCCAAGGATCCTACACCACGACAACTTGCGGAAAATATCAACAACAGTTCACAAAACAGCTTCCTATATTGATGTAAAAACAACATCTTGACAGTTCATTTAGGACAAAGTGTGAAGTCTATCCTTACAGGGGGGGGGGGGGTGTTTCACAAAGATCCTAAGTTGGATTTATCTCTAAGTTGGACTTAAAAATTATGGAGAGCCATAAGAGCCTTAAAATAAAATATATTGGAAAGTGAAAATTCAAGTATTTTAGACTTTTTATAAATTCCCCATCAAGAACATGAAATCTCCCATGATTAATAGAAAATACGGATGATTTGAATCAACATTTTGTGCCTTTTAAAATAACTTTTACAAAATATTTTCAAAAATGATAACAGCTTTCCATAATTGTTAAGTCCAACTTAGAGATAAGTTCAACTTAAGATCTTTGTGAAACACCCCCAGGTCTTACCGCTGTTCTCATCTTCCTTTGCTGCACCCCCTCTTTCATACTATCATCACTGAAACCAGTCATCCAATTCACAAAATATATTTTAGGGATATTTTCTCCTAAACTGGTTTTATATACCACCATCATTCCATCTGTTGAGGGTCAGAAGGGTGCAGTAACTTGTATACTTCATTACAGAGTTACTGCCCTTCTTGCTTTCATGAGGAAATTTATTTGTATTTTACAAAGTTAAATGCACATGTTTTGGATTTGTCAATGTTTATAATTGTTTTTCCCTTGTTCTTTTTGTCCTCTCCACCTATGTTACTCTCATGTTATACATTGATCATGTTTTGTAACTTTCATACGTCTGTTTACCTTTGAATATTTCTAATGAAAGCTTTTGATCACAACACAAGTTAACACTGAACTTTACCATTCGACATTTGGGTAATTCTTTCTCATTCTCAATAAGATAAAATAAAGTAAATATTCACTTACCTGTTCAGTTGATGAAGTAGAGATGGACAATAAGATGTTCATGGAAAGAAAAAAAGAAAGGTAAAACAATTGGTTAGATAAAGTATCAATCATGCTCAATATGTCTTTGCGTAATTATAGAGTAATAAAGATATTCTACTTTCCTCTTTTCACTTTAAAAGTAACCTCACTTATTTTTTCCTTCTCTCCCTCTCTCTATAGCCTCTGTCTTACTAGTCTACCATTCTCTCTCTCTCTTCATTTCTTCTTACTTATGTCAGAATTTATAAGGAGGTGAAGGAGATAATAATTATAAAAGGCATTTCTATAGCGCCGTCTATCTAGAAATTCTATTCCGAGGCGCACTTATTATTACCCCGGCTTTTATAGTCTAGCTGCCATTACAGGGCTCTAGCATTTCAAGGAATCATTTCCTGCCAGGTACCCATTTACCTCACCTGGGTCAAGTGTGGCAAATGAAGATTAATGCCTTGCCAAAGGGATCAAACCACGACCTTTGAATTTCAAGTCAATTTCTTAAACCACTGACTACGAAATGAAGGAAACGAAGGAGATGGAGAAATGAAGAACGATGGTAAAAAGATAACAAGGTCATCTCAGATAGGTTGAAATTACAGAAAACTGCTTTTTTGCCCCAAAACACACTTCAAGTATTTCACCCTCATACAATATGAGGGGTACTCTGAAAACTAGACTAAGGGGTCATGAGAGCTTGTCCACCCAGACCAATCAGTGTAGAGTTTCACAAAATGATACCAGTCTGTATCCGAGATAGTCTAAGAATTCAGACATGCCAAAATGGACACTTTGAAATACATGCAATGCAAGTTCTGCCATTCACGATATGAGGAATACTAATCACTGTGCATGTTTTATTAACTCATAGCCTGCCATGAGGCTGCATGCACGCTACCTATTGAGTGCCATGTGCGTGCAAGGGCGCATTCATAGTAGCAGTTATTGTTCATGCTCATTGGGCTATGCTGTGTGTTTCGCACTCGCCATTCATAGAACCATCGCGTTAATCAGATTATCTCCAAAACAATTGGCACAGTGGGGATTAGCCCTGTGGCACGATAAGAGTTAAAACTAGTGTACTGTCAGCATTGGTGTTTGTTTTGTATCAGTGATAAAATCAAACTTTGCACAAAATTAAAAAAAAGCATGCTGATGTGGGTATTTCCATTTAGTAGGGTACCAAACTGTGACATGGGACCTAAATTTTCAAAATGTTTAAATCTTATGAAAAATGTCATATTCAATTGTCAAAACATCCACACTTTCAGAAAAAAGTGGTCATTTAATCCCTTTGTCCCGTGACTTGATGTTAATATCAACCGAAACAGAACTTCACAAGGCATGTTTCACGTGTAAAGTGGGAAAAAGGGACACCAAAGTAAAAGTGTCTTGGTGCTCTATCAGTGACTTGTTATTAGTATCATGGAGTCTTTTTGCCAGGTTAATACTTTGTTGTAAGCACTTTATTCATGAAACAAATGCCAATGTCTATTCATTTGATGCAAATAAATGGCACCAATACACATTTTGGGCATTTTAAACAAAAAATGCAAATTTGGGGTATTTTCGGCTATGTTGAACAAATATATGATAGAAAAGCATAGAGATCCATCATTCATTGGAAAAAGCTCTTTAAATTGCAGTTTGGGAAATGTTATAACACCTTATTAAGTTTCATTTTCAAGTTCACATGCAAATTCCCACACATTAATTTCAAATATCATGTTTCACGTGTAAATGGGACACCAAAAATGTTGGTGTCCCCTTTACACACGAAACAAAGTCTTTGTGGAGCGATTTTGTAATCAATGCATGTATTTCTGTGAAAGAAAACTTTGAATTTGGATTGAATTTAACTTCCAAATTCCAATCAAATTAACATTTAGTTGTATAAATAGCTTCATAGTACTTGAAGCTAGTTTTTTTTCGGTCATGTGACAGTCCACGAAAAACTATACAAAAGTGTATAAAAGCATAATTGAAGAGTTGGCCGACTCCAGTAACTCCATAATCATACAGACACAAATTTTGCTGCTTCTATTCAAATCACATCATCTGTGTTAATACCCTTTATCATTCCACAATCATCAGATTAATTGTACATTTCCAAATTATCATAATTGTTGACATGTTTCACGTGTAAAAGGGACACCAAATTTCAGCAACCATGTGGTCATTTCCAAATAATCGTTATGCATTTTGTTTTTCTTTTCATGAAGTTCCATGCAACATTTAATAATAACAATGTCAGCCTTTGTATTGTGTCACCCAAAGTTAAGAGACCATATTGTTTTGGATTATTTACACAGGTTATTATGCTGATGTCATCTCTCAACCTCAAGTGCCACGGAGTGTTAAATGAGTCAAGTTATACTTTGACATTCGCAATAAAGACTCACAAAACGCAGTTTTATTTAGTGTTGATTTATTTCAATGTTGACTTCAGTTCTCCATCTTCATGTTTTAATTAACATTATGTTAAATGTTTAGAGACCTCATCATTCATTGGAGGGGCGCCATCAACTAACATTATAGCAACAACAATCATTACAAAAAAGTTTTATATTGAGAATATAACGTTCATACTAACATTAACCTTTTCAGTTGATCATAATTCTTGTTCCTGTTCAGACAGAAATTTGTATCTCGCAGCTGATAAAAGCATTTGTTTATTGTTGACTTTAATTTTCCATCTTCAATTCTTCCTGTTTAATTATTACATTATGGTGTTTATTGACGTCATCATTGATTGGAGGGACGCCATCAGCCAAGTGAGCCAACTTTGCAACAACAATCATTACAAAAAAGTTTTATATTGAGAATATAACGTTCATACTAACAACCTTTTCAATTGATCATATTTCTTGTTCCTGTTTAGACTGAAATTATTGCTTTTTTATTTCAGGATAAAGTTTGTAAATGAATTCAATCAAGTTCATCATATTGGTGAACTTGTAAGTAACAGCTAGCTCTGCCATCAAATACTGGGAAGGGGTCGATCATAACTGTAAAAATATCAGACATAGGATGGGTTGCTTCTGACTCAGATGAAAAGTCGTACAGGTCCCTCTGTCTTTGTTGCATGAATCGAACTTGAATGGGAAGATGATGACACTGTAAAAAGTAAAGAATACAATAACTTGAGTAATTTTTAAAAACATAAAGAAATGGTGAACCATTGATTTTATAATTAAAATCACCATCCTTATAAATATTCAGGGCTGTCAACTTTGGGGAACTGCTTCGAGGGAGATCGTATGCAATTCTTTTTGTTGGGCTCAACGGGGCGGGGTTGTTCAGTAAAAAATAAAAATAAATAAAATTAAAAAATTAAAAAAAATTGAAGTGCCCACTACCCCCCCCCCCCCCCCCCCCCCCCCCCCCCCCCCCCCCCCCCGTTGAGTAAAAAAAAAAATGCCCTGAATATTCTGTTAATAAATATACAGAACTCAACATTGAATCGGTGCAGTCTCATGTTAAAATCATCAACTGATGAAATAAAGCCCTTTTCCCCGTGCGATTTGTTTATTTGTTTAAACTTGAAAACGCCAACACAAAATATCATATATGGGACTGGGTGCACGATCGTGACGCATTTTACGATGAGACTTTGATCGCTTTAAAATTCACATTTAACGAGCATTAGGCAATCCAAAATTATCATCTTTTAGATTAAGAACGAATTATACGTATAATTTAACGGAAATATTTCTAAAATGTAAAAGGAATATGTTTCAAACTACCGCAAAGCGATCAGATCAGAGTAACATCGTAAAATAGACACGAAAAAGATGTGCGTCGTGTCGATTTGTTTACGTAGTGATGAATTGGTGTCCTTCACAACGGTTACGGTATTAACAATATTTACGAGTAAAACAATAAATGAAGATGATTATTATTTGTAAAAACGTCTAAACTAGTCATTTTCTTGTTAAAACAGAAAAATGATGTTGCTTACCTTTGAATTCTGATTAGAAAGCCTCTCACAACGTAACATTCGTCCGCAATGTTCACAACGTAAACATGGGCGACACGAAACAATTTTGGTCTAAAAAATAATCGGAGTATCATCGCGGCAAGAACCGCATGGTAGTTTCATGCGATAGCTTCATCAGGGCTCTTTATCAACTGATTTGCTTGTTCATCAAGGCGCAGATCGTGTCGGGAGAACGATCTCAAAATTCACATCGTAAAATTTTGGCGAGACACCAATTTGTGAACTAAGAGAGTAGCAGTAATATTTTGACTCATTTTATTGCGATACCCATGTGATTCATATTTAATTCTAAGACCTTATTTGGCCTGATATTATAGGTATTATTTCTTCTGGTTTGTTGACATTTTATTCGAAAATATTTAAGCTTGAAAAGGTCCGTTTCATACGTAAAACTAGCGACACGAACATTTACGTTGTGAACAAAATTTTGCTTGCACAAAAAAAACAAGTTGTCATTACGATCGAAAAACGGGAACCGCACGATGTTTTACTTCAATATCGAAGATACATTTAATCACTAAGTTATTGCTCTCAACTGTTTTCCAAGATCTTTGTAGGATTTTATAGTAACAATACTTTTCATGTACCAAAAATACCACAAAAAAGTTGGAGACACGTCACATGTTTTCATTATTTTTTCTTTATTTATCCATCTTTTTTCTTTGTTTTTTCTTCCGGTGATATACTTTGATCCTTACTTAAAAATATTATGATTAAGAAAAATGTCCACACCACTCTAAATAACCACACGGATGAACTCAAAACAAAAACCACCCACGACACAGCTGGCCCCCAACTAAATGGAATGACCCATGTGAAAGTTGAATGGGATAAAACTAGAAATTTTAGAAATTTATATGTGGTAGATAATAATGTATAAAAATTTATAAAGCGCCTTTTCAGGCAAAATGTAAAAGGTGAAAAGAGGGGAAAGTTCAAGAAGGACAAAACGAAGAAAGAATATCTACAAATAACCTGTTAAAAATATGAAAGCAGATTACAAAATAAAATAAAGGACAAGTGCCAAAGATGAAGACCATTTAGCCATCCCAAGACAGCGTCTTCGAAAAAAGAAATGATCTGAAGAAGCAGACTACTCCTCTCTTGTTCTATTAGCCTTTAAACTGAGATGATCGTCCTCAGAGGAATAAATGATGAGAGGTTTATACTTGCTATCTATATAGAAGTATCACTCCCTCAATAAACCACTTGCCCATGCATGCAGAGCATCATAAAACACAAAACAAAATGAGAAGAACATACTATATATATTTATGACCCTTTAAAGCCCCAGATTCTAATTTCTAGTGAACTTTGATTTCTCTGGTTGGCTCTGAATATTATCAACAGGTGAACTTCATCTCTGAAGATCCAAAAGGGCTACTCTGTATAAAAATGTCATGTACAACAAATGTCATCGTTTATTTCATACAATCAAGATATTCAGTTATGCAGTTTTGCGACCATTGAATAATTTTTTTTTCTGATTTCAAGATGATAAGACCACATTGCCACTTCCTTCATACATTTTCTGTACAGTCACTCATCTTGAAATTGCCTCATATTGTCCAATATGACATCAACCTACATAAATTAACTCAAACATGTTGGGTTGTCTACTAAATACTAATAAGATGGATGTAAAACTTCATATTGTATTTGAGGTCTCTCTTGCTCTCGATTTCAAGATGAATTTAAAGTGTCATCCACCGTTTCTATAAATTGATATGATGCAGACACAAATCAAAAGCAGATTCTTACAAATACTCTCACTGAACCTCAATTAGAACTGTATCCAACTACAATAACCTGGCCTTTTAGGTAAAATCATTTTTTGAAGGTCAAAACATTGACATTCAAGAATTGAAAGTGACATGTTAATGCTTGGTTTGGTTCCCTGCATGAGGTTAGTGATAGAGATTAAGCATGTAATGGGCTCCTAACCAAAGCTGCCAAGGTTGGTTAACGATGAAACCTTGACAAAAAAATGAATATTCCTAAAAACTCCACATGACTAAATTGATGGATACACACACTTCTTGGGCTCTACAATGAATACCATGTTTGGAAATACCAATTCTAAAAGAAGACAAATTGTGGACCTCTTTGATAATCTCCAAGTTTTGTCTCTTTCATTCCACTTCTCTTTATCGCTATATAAAAAGTTGGTTTTTGAATTAATCAATCCTTTACAATTTACATCTCTCTTTGGACAAATCTGTCTTCCATTTTCCTTCTAAAACAATTTTTGTTTCTTCTGTCCCTCTCCAGTCTGTCTGCCTGTCTCTTTCTTTCTCTCTCTCTCAACCCCTTTCTCTTTGTCTATCTGTCTCTCTCTCTTTCTGTCTTTCTTTCTCCCCATCCCCTCTTGTCTCTGTCTGTATGCCTGTCTGTCTCTGTGTGTGTGTGTCTGTCTCTCTATCTATATCTACCTCCCTTCTCCCTCTCCCGTTCTCTCTGCTTTCCTTCCATGGTACCAGACATCTCTCAAAAGTCTTAATATGAAGACTACATCAACTTCCTATACAATGCCAACCTCCTTCCAGCCTTTTTACACCCACAAGCTGACCCGAGGTCACGACCCCATAACCCCTACATGTCATACAATCAGAAGGTCCACCTTCCTCCCAGTACTTTAGTCATTTGCTGTCAAATGAAATCAAATAAAATATCAAGATGGGGAATCTAATAGAGTGGTTGGTTTGAGAGAGAACAATCTGATCAGAAAGAACAATGCAGGGCAGATACATACAGGCAGAACTCACAAACAGTTGAGTTCTAAAGTGATATAAAAACATGTATAAAGTCCACACCGAGTGCAATGTGAATTCAGCTTTTTTGGTCTGGCTCAAGTATGACTCAACCCTCTTATACATTGAAAAAAGGAGGAATAAAAAATATTCTTGATAACTTACATACCTTAAAGGAGTAGGCCAACTGTAAAGTTATTGGAAAAAACTAAGATCGCTAGTGATATATAAAATGTAACCCCTTGGATATAATTCAATATTCGTGCAACAAATATTCTCCACAAACACCAAACACCACACAACGTTATCTCAGACCAGGGAATAATTTTCCTGGTATCGCATCGCAATTTGCTATGCATTTTTGCATGACTGCTATACAAAATATTGTTTGTGTAGCAGTTTTCTTCCATAGAAATGTACAGAATTTCATTTGAAATATTTATCCATCAGCTGAAATTGCTAATCAAAATATTTGAGGAAAATTATTCCCTGCAGACTTTGAATTCAACTGGTTAAAGTTTGCTTGACCATGAAGGCATACCTTTATAGCACTGTAAAACAACTTTCAGCTGTATGAAATGTTCACAAATGTTATGAGTGGGTCACAACACCCATACAAGTTTTTCTATTCTTGATGTGAAAAATAGTTTATTGCTGTGAACATTGCAGTCATTCACAATTTGCGACAGTTTCATGACACAGAGGTTTCTGGTTGACATTTTATCAATCATCAGGTCATTGTACTCTATATAACAACAGGTGAACTAATTCTTTTTGAAAAGGTTAATAAAAGCAAAAATAATAAAAGCGTGTTAACCAAAATAGATGTGCAATATATGGAGAGTGTATATAGATCAAGATATAACCATTGTTTTATTGGGAGATAATTCCTTTTTGATTCTGCTGTGGTCATATTGAATTGAAAGTGACACAATGTATTGCACCTTACACTCAGATCGGTCTAGACTAAGTAATCAGGATTTGATGAGTAGGAAGGCAGTCACGTTCACACAATCTCATATATTTACAAATTTACTTCATTTACATCGGAGAGAGACTTCTCATTACATTCCTCTTGTACTGGATGCAATCCATGTATCCCATAGTTACAAGCTAATACAGGAAGCCTATTATTCACTTCCAACTGTAATTAGATTATGAGCCAACACTGACAATTATGGAATATGACAAATTTGTTTTTATTGTGGTCTAACCAATAATCTCTCTCAATAAATCCCTCTTCAATGAGAATGACTAAGTGGCTAATTGTTGAGCAGGTAGCACATGGTAATAATAACAATAATATTATGTCCTTTTATCAGCGCAGCTACTATATAAATATACTCTACTCAGCTTAATGAGAAGTATCACATTATTATCCCGGATGTAGTTGAGCCGCCATAATAAGGTGCTACAGCATTTCATGGAATTGTTTCCTACTGATGAATTCGGGGTTTTGTTCTTTTGTTCTCTTTCTGGGCAACATATTCAAACAAATTTTAATTTAAAACCAATCTCTTTGAGAAAATGAAACACAATTAATTTGACTGGATCAAGAACGGGGACAGCTCCACTGGAACTATGCTTCTTGCTATTTTTGTTCAGGCATGTTTGTACGTCTTGAATATTTACTCTATACACCTATGATATTTACCCCCAACCCCTCCAAACAGTTAAAGCACATTATTATTATTATTTTATTATTATTTTATTTGGCAAATCAAGTCACATAATACAACAATAACAACATACATGTATCAACTCAAGACCCTGTTTTTCAATGGATTTTTAAAATAAAGCGAACATTCTCTCTTCAGTTATACAAATAAAATAAAATGAGGAAACTCTGGAACAATGTAATAACTCATCATCCCTTCTTCCGTATGTTGACACAGATGGCTTTTGGATGTTGAACTATGTTCATTAACTAAAAATAATACATCTTTCAATTTCAAAGAGAAGGGAGCATCCATCGTCATAGAAACAAAGAGATGCTATCCATTCCATTGAGAGTGAATGATGATAGCAAGCAAGGGAAGCTGAATGGAGTCACGTCTTGGAGAAATAAGAGATACAGGAGAGAAAGACGGGTGTATATGGGTGCATAAAACTCATTAACATGATATCAGTTCCTCGTTTCTACAATTTGCCTTGTATCTTTCATCTAATGCACAGGCACAATCCCTTGTCCTCCGTTTAGCTCAACAGTGTCTGTACTTTGAGACTAGACTGACAGCATACTGCATAGGCTCTTGACACAGCCACAGACTGGTAGAACTAGGCTCTGCTCAAGGCTTTAGGAATTGTGGCTAAGTGTCACATTAGAGTCCATGCCTGCGGACTATGTTAAATCCTTCTCTTGCAACTTTAATTCTGTCCCTACTCTATACAAATATTTTCTTTGATAACAGTTCATATTTCCCATCTTCAGTACCCCATCTTCTCTCTTTGCAACTTTTAGCATGACGTCCAGCAAGACACTCTTCGGAGACCCGCTCGGAGGCGCAGTTGCATCTTTCGCACTCCCGGAAGAACGTTCTCGTGTCACAAGTGAGAAAGAGTCCTAGCTATACCTCTAGTGAAATTAGGGTGAACATTCACAGAGCTGACAAAGAGCGGACCATGCACTTCAGAATTCAATTCCAATTCCAATCCCAGTATTGGATCTGTTCTACTTACTTTGAGAATAATGTTCTAAAGGGTAGGGTTAAAGATGAAGTTGAAGTTGAGTTCTGGTCATGCGATTGCATTGTGAAAGAAACGTTGTGGAATCGATCAGAAAAGGTTGTTCATCTAGCATATAAGTATTGGTGTGTACTGCAAGGTTCTGGTATCATCAAAATGATAAGAAATTTGGCCCAGTCTTGGTAAAGTTACAAACACTGTACACAGAAATATGTATATGGGACTACACGATCATGTGACATAAAAATCTGTCCGATTTTTATAATGTTACATGCCATATTTAGAATATTAAGGCATTTGAAGAGCCATGCTTTTTAGAGAACATGTTTCATCTGATGTTCTTCCACACTATCATACTACGCTCACAAATTATTTTTCACCTCTTCCCAGAACCCAACCTTCTCTTTAATGTGGTTGGTTTTCAAGGGCTGGCCGCATTTATGTCGCCGCATTTATGTTGCCTCTTTCACTGCCTTATACAAGTCCAAGTTCTCCCCCCCCCCCCCCCCCCATCCCCTATAATCTGCCCCAATTCAGTCTAAAATGGTTATGTGGTTTTGGGCTACGTGTCTTGAAGTTTCATTTTGACTCCCAAGCCCTTTACAAACAGGGTCCTGTCTTACAAAGAGTTGCAGTTGATCAATCGCAAGTTTGCAGTCTCCTATCTCTTATACGTACATAGTTGATATTGATATCAATCGCAAATAAGTTGTGATTGATATCAACTCTTTGTTAGACAGGGCCCAGGTAAAAAATATATTTAGATATCAGTAACAGTAATTTAAGAATATCAGTAAAATTTCAAAAAGTTGAAAGAAAAAAAATCTTCCTGATGATCTGTATACCATTCTGAGAGTCAGAAATTTTCTATTATCTCATATCCTAAAAATAACAACAACAAAACATGTTCACCAAGTCGGTTTGGATGACGAAATCACTGAGAAATGATACGAAAATACAAAAATATCAAGTGATACCGTAACAGAATATATTGATACCCGTAAAGCATTTTCTATCACTTATCTCAACAATAGCAATATCAATTATACAATGACTTTCACAAATTGAATTTCTGAAGGTATTAACTGCTCAAATTGATATATTTTGTCAACAAGGTTATTCTGCGAATTACGGCATCATGGTGATATAATTCTTTCTCTCAAGAGGACATCCTCTTAGGGTATTTGTAACCATGGTAACCAAATATGTATAAAAGATGACTAAAACTTGGTCAAGGCTATTTGCTGGACTTTATTTAGAAACATCACAGTGCAGAAGAAGAAGAAATGAAAGGTTAAAAGTCTACAAGTCTTTCTGCTGAACTACCCATCCATCTAATATCTATAGTAGAATAGAGAAAGCAATATGAGAATACAACAAATCCAGAAACCTTTTTGACAAAAAATCAATTGCATTTTTTTGTTGCAACAACCTTATGTTGGATCATAGATTTTCAGTGATTTGGATTCATGGATTCATGGAGCTTGAAGCATGAACATTGGATAATCTGGGCTTGTAAAATTTGCTAAAAGTTTGGTCTTGAAGTAGGTCAGAGATCACCACAGTCATCTGTAACCTTGGTCACATAGAGCACAATATGTATGTACTAATTACCCAACAGTTTTAAACATCAAATTACAATGATTGATAATTTCACCTTTTTTCAAAATATTCAGTAGCCTTCGATCGGGAGATCCTGTCCTTCTCGGCGATAACCAAATGAGAAAAGAAACTATCTTGACAGCTAAGAGACAGAGGGGCCTGACATGATATAACACTTTCTGGCTCTAAGCGAATGCTGTAGACTTCCAATCAGTCATCATGCATATATACACACCGTAATGTCTGTAACAAATGGTCTGCTGAGCGCCAGAAGGGCATTAACGTACATCACGAGACACAGACTTAACGCCCTTCTCGCTCCACATCCGCTGTAGACTTCCAATCAGTCATCATGCATATGTGCACACTGTAATGTCTGTAACAAATGGTCTGCTGAGAGCAAAAAGGGCATTAACGTACATCACAAGACACAGACTTAACGCCCTTCTCGCTCCACATCCGCAGACGCTGTAGACTTCCAATCAGTCATCATGCATATGTACACACTGTAATGTCTGTAACAAATGGTCTGCTGAGCGCCAGAAGGGCATTAACATACATCACGAGACACAGAGTTAACGCCCTTCTGGCTCTTCATCCGCAGACGAAATGAAGGATTTAATTTCTATTTGGGATGAGCTGGAACGGAGCTCTAAAATTCATGGATGCGACAAGCCAGGTTCTCCCTGGAGGAAGAAAGCTTTGATTTAGAGTCTATGGTAACCCATTTATTCATTAAATGGAAATGAGCCCTGGAGTTGCGATGCAAGGGCACATGACTTGTACTAAATGCATTGATTGCTCCATCTGCGCCTCTATCTAGCCGTCTCCAGCCTGCTAATGATTCTCAGAAGTGTATAATTTGCTGTCTATCAATTTTGTTTCCCCTTTCCAAAGTTATGCCTAATTCTCTACTGGTTGTGAGCCCACGCAAAATATTGTGGTATTTTTTTTGTTTAATTAGTTTCATTCACTTCAATTCTATTCTGCTGTAAAACCAGAAACTATTTCTCACATCGAATCTTCTCAAATTTCAAGGGTGCATCGAACGTGTGAAAGTTTCATGCAGCAAATAATTGAATTGAAAGTGACACTTATCTGAATTTTGTCAACATGTGAAAGATTTATGCCATTAAAATGGCTGTAGTTTTAGAATTGCTAAAATGTCACGATGCACAACATTCTGGTTGTATAGTATTTTATAAAATATATTCCTTTACATTAAATTCGTAAACGTACTTAATAGTAGCATATCATGCTATATATTTCACAGTCAAAATGGGTTAAGCAAACAAACTTAAACCTCTTATCATGATATCAGATAAAAATGCGCCACAATTGACAAAAACACAAATGAAAGAAATAATAGCAACATTGAGATCATACAATCCAGGAACCTATCTAACACAAAGCAGAGAAATAACATCTACATTTCAAAAATTCATAACTCTCAGTTGAGAAGAACAAATGTTGTTGTGAAAGGGAAGGAAATAAGATGGGGAAAAAAACAGAAGTTCCTCTCAGCTCTCATAACTCTCTGTTGAGAAGAACAAATGTTGTTGTGAAAGGGAAGGAAATAAGATGGGGAAAAACAGAAGTTCCTCTCAGCTCCTTAATACATTTGACAGTGAACGAGTGTAGATATAGGATACTTGCAGATAGAAAGACTCTAGGCTGACACAGCGCTACCTGATGGGCATTTCATTCTCCCAAATTGGTTGCTATGGCAACCATTTCCACTGGCGAGAGGCGCAGAATTTTGACATCGCGGCGGTGAGAGATCATAACGCAGGGGGATAAATGGAGTGAGAAAAACAGTGACTCTCTCCCTCTCTTCAATGTCGTTCTTTATCTTTTTTCTTTCGCTGCTGGTGTGCAAGTAAAATGGAAAGGTTTTCATCTTCTTTAAAGGAAGAGAAAATAGCCTCAAAGGGATAGCAGCTGAATGATGATATTATCACTATTACCCCAATGGAATTCAAGATTATTATTCCAGGGCCCGGGTCTAGGGGCAGTTTGAATTTGAACAAAACGAATACAATAAAAGCTGATATTATCATCACATCCCCTACAGAATTCAAAAAATATTATGCAAGTATCCCGTATGGGAATAAGAAGTTAAGAATAATAACAAAGACACTGTGTACTAATGACATACACTTCTTCACCAAGTAGCAAAACTGTGTTGAAATCTTTGAGATAACGCATTTCCGACACGTTAGATAATTTCTGTTTATATTCATCAACTTAACTGATTTACATACTTTTTATATGAGCAAAGTGGAAGAAAACGTGAGAGTGAGAGCTCATGAAATCGCACAAATTACAATGTATTACTTTCTCCAACATTACAAACCCTTCCCCTTTTCCACTATGATAAGAAAAAACATAAGGGGTAAAGAGGGTACCCTGTGGAACCCTCGAGCTAACCTACAGTAGTAAGTGACTAAGAGCACATTTCCTCATATCCTTTCTTCCTCATTCTCTCTCTTAATTTCTCTCGCTCTCATCTCTCTCTCATCTACGTTTTTCTCTCTCTTTCTCTCTCTCTCTCATCTCTCTCTCACTCCCTTTTTCTTTCTCTCACTCTCATCTCTCTCTCTCCTCCTCTCTCTTTCTCTCTCTTTCTCTCTCTCTCTCTTTCTCTCACTCCTTTTTTCTTTCTCTCACTCTCATCTCTCTGTCTCTCTCTGTCTCTCTTTCTTCCTCTCTCTCTCTCTCGTATCTCTCTCTCTCTCTCTGAAATGACATGGCATGACACTAACCATGTTGCCTACTAGTCTGAGTATTTCCCATTTGAGATGAGAATAAATGAGAACAAATATTTGCAATCCAAACCAACTTTGATTTTCCCATCTATTATTGTTGAAGAATTACAGACTCTTTCATCTTACTCACCTAATGACTCCTACATACACTCCTCGCTTTCCTTCTCTTTTTATCTCTCCTTTTCAATGCTTTTCCTGATCTCTCACAAGAACCTCCCCAAACTCTCTTTAGCTTTAATTACTTAATCTCATTTTGTATGTTTTCAAGCTAAAGAAAATATATCCATGGTTTATCATCAATTTTAATTACTAACCAACAAAAAATCCATTCCATATGTTATATTGCCAAGACATGAATGTTTAAGTTGATGACATTGCTCTGTTCGTTTATCCAATATCTGTCATTGACTATTGGTTATTCTGGTCTAAAACAATTAAACTGTTACTGAAATTTCTTTCCCAATCTCTCCCCTTATATGTGGTGGTGGTTATTTCATCTCTCTCTCTCTCTCTCTCTCTCTCTTCCACTCTTCTTTGATAAATGTAGTCGACTAAAATCCAATTCGTTCATTTGGATACACTAATTAAAAGGAATACAAGGAGGTTTAGCTAGGGGCCTCCTCCCCTTTGTCGTTTAAAACATTAAAAAGACAAGAACTGATTTATAAAACCAATTATACCAGTGCTTCATTAAAAGATATTCTGAAACTATGGACTAGAAAGAAGAAATAGCTGACTCCCTTTTACCTTATCACAAATGTTTATTAACAGGGCATATTCAATATACTTGATTGACAGTCAAACATGTAATTGAAAGATTATAGATATGCAGACCTTATATAAATCTGTATGAGAAATGACGCTGTCCATCAATTCATCCCTTTTTTCGGGCGGGGAAGGAAGAAATAGGACAACACAAGAATGCCTCCCACTGCCGGAATCCCGGTGAAATCAAACATTGGGGAGTTCCGAGACGGCAAACAGGGGGGTAAATAACCTCCGCGACATCTATTCATCTTCCTGCATCGATGCCGCGGTGATGGGGCTCGGTGGTAAATAGCGCAGATCACCACGGCCCAAATGTCATGTTTGATCAGGGGTCCCTAAATTCCTCCCGTCGATGCCGCTGCACGAAACACCCTCCAAAGGAAATCCACAAGAGTCTCATCTATTCTATTTCCCGAAGATCACAAAAAATATAATAATAACGTTGAAGACAGCTAAGAGTAATGGGTCCATGTAGACGGCGTGCCTTTAATTTCATTATGATCATTAAAAATCAATTGAGATTCAGGGCTTTCATTCTGCGAAATAAAGAAAAGCAAATGTTCATATTTGTTCAAAATAGTGCCTCAAAAATTGACTTTGTTTCCCCTGGGTTCATCTTTCTCTTAATCCAATTGTTTTCTTTCCCATTTTCTTCCATTCTTTCTCTTTCTCTCCCCTGTTCCTCACCCATCTCTCTCTCTCTCTCTATCTCTCTCTCTCTCTCTCTCTCTCTCTATCTTTCCCTTTCTCTATCTTCCCCTCTCTCTTCTCCTTCTCCAGCTGACCACCTCACTACCACTACTTTCCTATTTATTTTCCCATTATCTACTGCCAATCAACAGGTCATGGAATCTCATTTTTACTAGGCACCATATCATCTTCTGAAATCTAGACGTGCGTACCAGTAACTCATATACTTCTACATACATCTATCACCCTTGTGACTCTTTAAAGCAGGGGCCCGTTTCACAAAGCCTTTTTTCAATGACAAATGACAAAAATCAGTGACTAATCTGCTGATAACCAATCAGAAGCAAGGATTTCAGTAGCTTATAACAGAAACTGTTATTTGTCACTAATGAGAAGTTTTGTGAAACGGGGCCCTGAAGATATCTTTTGATGAGAGCTGGAAGGGCAGCAATGCGTACACTTGAACATACAGTTAAAGATAAACTTGAGTTCTGGTAAAAAAAGAAAATGAATTCTCACAGAAACTAACGAAACTTACACTGAATGTTCAAGATTACAAATAAATGTCATGTGCCAAACAATTTTGGAAGAAAATGTATACTGGCTGAGTAATGAGCATAGAAAGATAAGGAAATCAGGGTAGTACTAGTCCCGACACCATATGTGTTGTCCCATATACATCTTTCTGTGTAAGTGATTGTTACTTTACCAAGACTCTGCCAAATTTATGATGATTTTGATGACTCCAGAACCTTGCATTACACACCATTACTTACATGCTATATGATCAACTTTTCTGATCCATTCCACACCTTTTCTTTCACAATGCAATCGCATTACCAGAACTCAAGTTTATCTTTAATAGCTCATATCATTATTCACAGAGTTAATGCCCTTCTGGCTCCAAACAGTCAATATAATCTGCTGAGAGCTAACAGGGTACTAACTCTTTTATTTTAACCCACAGAATGTCATCGATGACTGGAATCTCTCATCCCGTAGACATTATACAGGAAGCACTCGGTTCATGCAGGCAATGGGTTAATTACACAGCGTTAGCATCCTTCTGGCTCTAAACAGACAGTATACAACAAAACCATTACAAGAATGAGGACAGGGCTCAACTGCAGGTGGATTCTTGAAACTAGTAGAGTAGGAGGGTCTCTGACCTAGCACCTGGAAGGTGCTGACAGATTGCCCTATATCTTCCCCCTCAATCATAAACACAAGCATATGTCCCTACATCCATGTTTCCAAGGGTCCTGTTTCACAAAGCCTTTTTTTCAATGACAAATGACAAATATCAGTGACAAATCTGCTGATAACCAATCACAAGCAAGTGTTTCAGTAGCTTAAAACAAAAACTTTCATTTGTCTCTGATGACAAGTTTTGTGAAACACCCCCCAGGTCTTTTACAAATCTGAGATGCATGGCCATACGTGTTATCAGTGTCTGTGATATGGTGTAATATTGAAGCCTTACAAAAATTGCGCTTCAAAATTATCATGAAGTGCCTCAAAAAAATACAAATCTTTGTGTGACCGGTCTTACCATACCGGTACTCATTTTCCCCAATAGTGTTACACAAACCATGTAAAATGTAATATGAAATTTTAATTTCCAATCATAAATATTTTGATAATCAGACAGGCGATCGGCTTGTAAAAGTCATGGGATTCCTAACTGACCTAAAGGTCTATAATTATGATTGCAGCATGAGCTAAATCCAGGATTTCATTTCAGAGTCTGAGGCAATGTTATCGAGTCACTTTAACATGCAGCTCTACAGTCTAACAGAATGAAAGAACAAGCTCATCAGCTCACCGTTAAGTCACACAGTCTCACTCATTGAAAGGTACATTATCAATGATTCAGGATTAAATGCATTGGAATTGCTTTTTTTGGATATAAGAAGACATTCTGGCTGCTTCCTAAACCCAGGCACGTCTTAGAGGCATCAAAAAATCCCTAAAAGGCCCAGGAGAGGAAGAGAAAGAGAGGGTAAAAGTAGCCGCCTGTTTTGCGACGTATTCCTTTTCACAAAGCGGCTCTCATGGCACCTGTGAGAAAGGACCTGAAGGGCCATTCAAAGCTGATTTAGTTTCCGATATGAAATACCGCACAGCCATATTGCTGGCGTGTCTGCAAGCCGAAAAAAAGTAATGTTTTTTATATTTGTTCACCAAGAAGTTTCTACTTTCTCCCTTTCACTATGTTTCTGTTTCTCTATCTCTTTCAGTTCTTTGTGTCAGTAAATTGAAGTCTTGGATGGGGGGGGGGGGGGGAGATTCCCCAACAATGCATTTGAATCATCTCTAAATCATCAAGAACTTTTCTACATCACTACTTCAACAGACTGTTGAACAAGAATACTGGCAGTCCATGAGCAAAAGCAAACACCAAAAGGGATACCCTCAACATTCCTGAGTTAAAATATAATTATATTCTCAAACTTCAAATAAGATCATTTTGCTGAAAGGAGATGGGGAAAGCATTGGGAAGTGACATTCTGCAAAATCTGCACATAGCAAGACAAAAATTAATTCCACATTCCTTTTGGGGGTATGAATATCGACTTCATTTTTTTTTTTTTGAAAGAATTTGGAATCTTGACAGGATTGAGATTCTGCTTGTGAGATGTATATCCACCTTCCTCTCTCTTTCTCTATAGAATGCAATTTAAAAACAGAAACATTGATGATAATCATATTTTTCCTACTAGATTCATTTTCACCAGTTTCGTGGAATCAAGATGCTGTGGACAGGAAGATTTTCTTTGCATTCCTAGTGCAAGGCCTCCAAACTTTGAATCAGAGGTAAAATTAGAAAATTATTGAACTACGGTAAAATCTTCTGTAACGACCACCTGTATAGAAAGACCACCTGTCTACAAAGACCACATTTTTTGTTTCCCCTGAAAATAGTTTTTCATTGAAAAATATATACTAAAGGAACCTGTAGGTAAAGACAACCTGCCTGAAAAAACCACTTTTCCTGTTTCCCTTGGGTGGTCTTTATAAACAGGTTTCACTGCACAAGGATAAAATCAATCATTTATTCATTAATTCATTACCTGATTTTTAATGCGAGCGTTTGATAGGTTTACTGGGTATTCATTTACTTGAAATTTACCCTCATTTCCTTTCCATTATGAGGTTGAATGAAAAGAAATTGCCGTGGCAAATAAACTTGTCAGTACGATCTCTTTCAGTTTGATGGAACGATTTGTTCATTCATTATTTACAAAGTCAATCCAGCAGCTCTAGCACCGCACCATTTCACCATGGAATTATCCATCATTTAGTTCTCGACGACGATCATCACCATTTCCTGACTTGTTTCCTCAGTTTTCTTTTCCTCTTCATACACACCATGAGACCTGAAGCATATTTCAAACTCCGATCCATGGGCGATTTTAATTAATGCAACTCTGAAAAGGTTGTTTCCATGACAACCATTAATAGCGAGACTTGAGAAAGCTTGTCAAAGGCGGAAAGCCCATCGGTTATTGATCGCTATAATTCCTCTCAGTTACTGCCAGATCCAGAGGAACTACACAAATCTGATATTTAGAGACAAAAAAGTGCGAAAACAATATTCTGGGTTTTACCCGAGCTATAAATTTATGTTAATACAAGGCCTGAGGTTGTCATTTCTTCATTGTGCCTCTCTTATCAGTATAATGCATGAATTAGATTATCCATAAATAGCACAGTATAGTGTTTTCCTACTCAAAGGAATTATAATAGTCATTGGAATATCTTAAGAACTAAATAAAACTGAGTGATCAATACCTGCTTTGATAATTCCTTTATCATGCAGGGAATAATTTTCCTCAAATTTTTTGATTAGCAATTTCAGCCGATGGATAAATATTTCAAATGAAATTCTGTACATTTCTATGGAAGAAAACTGCTACACAAAAGATATTTTGTATAGCAGTCATGCAAAAATGCATAGCAAATTGCGATGCGATACCAGGAAAATTATTCCCTGTCATGATGATCTTCGCGACCACCATGCACGTAAACCACTTTCACTAGTCAGAGCGGATGATGACACGATTAAAATCTTTCAATCCAGAGGCTTGTTTAGATATTGCAAAAAACCTGCCACATTTGTTTAAAGGTAAAGACCAGTTTTGGAAATGCCCCCCTCTCAAAAAATGAAATAGAAGCTCTTATTATCGGTACCAATCATGTGAAAGAATATGTTTTGACCAATACGTGATGATACAAATTTCCCCAAGAAACCGCCTACTTATTGATATATTTGGTAAATCATTATATCTATTTGGACCTGATAGATATCGCGCAAGAGTCGCAAAGTCCCATATACATCTTTCTGTGTACAGTGCTTGTTACTTAACCAAGACTAAGCCAAATTTCTTATCATTTTGATGATTCCGTAACCTTGCAGTACACACCAATTAATACTTACATGCTAGATGATCAACCTTTTCTGATCGATTCCACAACGTTTCTTTCACAGTGCAATCGCATGACCATAACTGGTCTTTATCTTTAAACGTGTAAATGAACAACAAAGGACTTGCGCATATACTCACTGACCTCAGTCATAAGAACATAAATGTGAAGCACATTACACTTTATGTCGTCACAAAAAGAAAAAAACCAACAGGGTTTTACCGCATCAATTATCTAACGCTGACAATGTATTTTTAAACTGGTTCATAAAAATAGTGTCCTATCATAAAAAAAATATTTTTTTTATAAAAATATGAAGAATGAAACAAAACACTACCAGAGAAAACCTAGCTCATTTTCACCACTTGTTGTAGACCAGCATGACTGACCTGAAAGGAGCTATGTTATGAGGGGGAGGGGGAAGGGGGGCAGATTCAAATGAGCCCCATTGCATATTTATTATCCAATGAAAGACAAGACGAGGTGGTGAAAATCCTTAAGAGTTTAAAAAAAACCTCAACAGAATCATCACCTTCACTAGGATGTCGGCACTATCAAAGCATTCCGGAGGACGACAAAAACAAACCGGTATGCCTTTTTAGTACAAAAATAAAGCTGCCATTACGATCAGGATATCAATAATCAAAACCTACTACTATCACAGACAGAAGGAGGGTGAGGGCAAGGTACTAACCCATAAGGTCAACCCATAAGGTCAACCACCAAATAATAGGAGAACATTTATCTCGTCTGGGGAATAATAAGAAAATTCAATCCCCTCGTTATTTCAGACATTCAATAAAGGAATTGTAAGTGCTTCATTGATCAGCTTTTCTACTTTAAATTTGCTAAGTGCCAACACTTCTATTTTTCTTCCTGGAAAGAGTATATTGCCTGCTTGGGTCTACAATGGCTTGAACTCATATACGTTTACACAGAGGGAATGCCCTTCTGGCCCTCAACAGAGGATACAATGACAGAAAATACTGATATTTTTTTAAATGCCAATTTGTATGAAAAATAGTCATTTATAAGTTTTCATCATTGTAATTAATAAACATTACAAAGTTTACTTCCCTTGAAAAATATGTGCCTAGTGGTAGCAACGAAACTGACAAATTACATGAACATGTATGTCAAAAACTTATTTTATCTTATTCTGCACATCCTTTGATTTCATGTTTAGAGCTCGGAACCAAGTGTTATTGGGGGAACCAAAAAATGTGGAAAATTATCATGAATAGATAATCACGTACCCGGTAATAAAAATGTTCAATCACCCATTTCAACTGTCAAACACACTCCAACAAGCACTTCACCACATCTTATTCCAGTATGTGAAGTGATGACAAATGTGGGTCAGGCATAGCTCGACCTTAATTTTCTCACTTTCTTCTCTCTCTCTCCATCATTTTAGAAAGATGTCTTGTACCCTGGTGAATTCACACCTAAATCAAGAATGTGATAAATCTAGGCTTTTCACACTTCTGGTCCCCTCCCTCCTCGGTCGGACTGAATGGTCTGGCGTATTTAACATTCATTTGATTTAAAGGGGATGATAAGTATGGGTCTAAGTCGACCAGAAAATTATGTTAGGCATATTAATCAATAATGTGAGATTATGCGCGATGGGATTGTGGGGGGGGGGGGGCGGTGTCAGAGGGCGGGGAGGGGGGGGGTGGTTAGAGGAGGAGTGTGGGTGACAAGGTTTCTATTACACATAATCATAGTTCCACAGGCATTCATTGATAGTTTCTTTTCTTGTGTTACTGTATTTGTTACTGTACTTGACATCTTTTTTATTGCAATACTATATCATGTTCCTGAAAATGAAAATAGCTAATTGATTCAAAACATCCACAATAGACAACTGGTAATTTTATTTTACAGCTTTGCAAAAGTTGCTTTTTACAACATCCATATCCCAGTAAAAGTATGCAGAGATTGTCTGACCTGTGCTTAGGTCACCTGACCCGGGATGAAGTCCACCCACCCACCTCACTGCCCCCTTCCTGTCACTGGTAGATGCATCTATCAATAACACTCAATCAGTCCTATCACCCAACACAGCAGTGCAGGGGTAGTTTGGTGTGAAACTCAAAGTTCAAACTCGATTTCTGCTCGCTCATATAGCCCTACACTACTGTGATGCTCTATTCAACAACAAAAAGAATGGCTTCCAGAATGTTACCAATAAGGCCTTTAGTTATTCCTTCAGTTATTCCTCTGTTCTACTGATATTGACTAATTATGCAGAAGGTCTTTACCATATTGATTGTACAGGGCTTGGTACTAGTAAGTACCTGCAACACATGGGTGCTAAAAATCCAACTCTGGACCCCTCAAATTTCACGATTTTTACATTTATAAGGCGCATATATATATACTCAGACAAATTAAAACCATACCCCTTCAAAAAAGAAGTTTGCGTTGAGCCCAGTTGTATCTAGGAATGACCATACAAAGGATAGGCCTAGTAAAATAAAACATATTGTCTACTGAGTGCCCAAATAGGGTTACATAAATATTATCTAACACAGACTTAACGCCCTTTTGGCTCAAAAGACCATATTCTTTAAATACAGTCAAACCTGTCTACAGCGACCGCCCAAGGGAAACAAAAAATGTGCTGGATGTAGACAGTTGGTCTTTGTAGACAGGTGGTCACTAAAGCAGGTTTGACTGTATCAATCGCCTGCACAAGAGTAAAATTAATTCACATTACAATGGAACAAAGCTGGATTTTTTTTTCTTAAAATCTTACCCCCTCGATAATTATGATGCACACAAAAATGGGAGAAAACAGATCTTTAAACTCTTTCTTAATCCCTCCTGATAAGGAAAAGATAGGTTTGTGAAATGATCGACAGTGAGAAAGCAATGATGACTGATGGGTTAAGGACTCTTCAGAGCTACCATAGAGATGTGTAATATTTGTTCTTCGTGTTCAGCTCTACTGATGTGGGAGGGATGGAGAGAAATCATGAGCTTCTTTTGCTTGTCAACTCTTGTCATGGTGAAAAGCAGCTGGCTCAGAAAAAGACATCCCAATGGGCTCTCGATGAGCTCTTGATTGACAAAAACCAGTGTTATTCAGTCAGTGGTACCGGAGCATATGGTCATGTAGTTTCATATAATTATTAAGTCCAAAACATGTTTGTTTTTATTACCACAAAGAAACTAAAACATAATAGACTCAAAAGGGAACTGATCTACCTTTGAGTAAAAAACACCTGCTTGCATCTCAGTTATCAGTAATCATATTTCTAACAATTTTCCAAACTACTAAGCATGCATTTTCTTTCAGTTTGACTATGAAACCAAGTTCTGTAACTACCGTATTTTCCGGCGTAAAGGCCGCAGTATTTTCGGGTGAGAAAAAATCAAAAAGTCGGGGTGCGGCGTATACGCAACAACAACAAAATTCAGCGGTCAAAACATCACGTCCATTTGCACGTATGGGACTATAGGAACGGTAGCATGACTAGACAACGGTACAGGACAATTCTAGAATAACTCCACACAACTTACCGACAATTTTATGTTGCATAGTTGACATGAAGACGAAAAAACTTATTTTTCTAATAAAATCTGCCGATAGATCTAGATCTAAGTCCGTACCATTGCATCGCCAAAAAGTAAAAAAAGGGACAGGCCGTTAATACTTACGGAGCTAGCTGCCGCGCAACGCAACTGCGCAGGTCGAAAAACACTATTTCGGATTACACCGCACATCGAGGTAGGGGTATTGTAGGATACCAAATCTGCGTACGATACAGTACTAGCTTAAAAGTCGATGAAGATCTGCTAAATTATGATCATTTTTGAGGTTAACTTCTTGTTGATTTATAAGAATATTGATGAATTTGGTATAGTTTGTAAAAAAAAAGAGTGTTCTACAAGAAAATTACGATCATTTTGTTTGGTCCGTTTTTTTTTCTCTCTTTTTTTTTTTTTTTTTTTTTTTTCCCCTCTACGAAATGTCAAAGTTGGGGGTGCGGCCTATACGGCGGTGCGGCCTTTACGCCGGCAAATACGGTATACAAACATGTCCAATGCTTTCTGAACATTCATAAGCTGCCAAGTTTTACAAAACGGGGAAAAAAAAAACTAAAGTAGGCTGAAACCTAATACTGTGACCTAGAATTTTCATATTTCATGAGCTGTTTAAGCTCTTTTCCCTAGGATATTTGTGTAGAAGTATATTTTGTAGAATAGATGGCAATCAGGTACATTTTTGCTCCAAAATTTTGTCCACCTTGATTCCGCTACATCTCCCTCTCTCCCTGATCTTCACTTTTTCCTGGGCCCTATTTTTCAAGCTCTTTCATACCTGACCCATAAGCCTTAAAACTGTAAATCCAGACACGTTCACAAATTTCTAGAGTGGTTCAGAACTGGGGGGGGGGGGGGGGGGGGGGGGGTTCATGATGCAACATTGTTGCATTATGACCGGCACAACACTGAACTTTTGAATTTGCCAAAGTCTTTTGCTGTGGAAATCACCATCGTTTACAATTCACAAAGTTTCATAATCAAAACGTATGGTTTTACTGTAACTGTAATTTAGGGTATGTAGTATTAAAAGGGAGAATTCAAAATTTAGATGTGCTCATCCTTTACAAATAAAGAACGTTAACAAAATTGTCATGTGGGAAGTTGTCTCTTCACCACCCCCCCCCCCACCCTCACTCACCCTCCCTCCCCTTCTCTCTCTCTCTCTCTCTCTCTCTCTCTCTTTGCATTTCTTCACCTCCCTTTCTCATCTTTCTTTCTCATTTCTTAGCAGTCAGGTAAAATAACCACCACTACACACATTTCTCCCAGCTCACCTTTATCCTTCATCCCTCCCTCTCTTCTCTCTTTTCTCTCCCCATTTCATATTGAAACGGTACAAAGAGAATACTCCTTCCAAGAATCTAACCCAGCCTCATGCACAGGCACGAGCGCGCAATCAAATTCCTTGAAAACATACTCATAATTAATGCACATATCCAATATGTCATACACAAATGAGAACAGGAAAGAAAGAATGGAAAGCCCGTTTCCCCCGAGCCGATTCTCTATGCTTCCTTTCAGCCCTCGAGGGCGCACCATCCTAACGACATCATTACGACCCAATGCACTACCAAATCATATTAAGCATAGCCAGCTTCTTTCTTTGGAACTAACTACCAGGAAAAATAGAAGTAAAAAAAAAAAAACTAAAAATAGAAGAAAAAAAGAAAAGAAAACAAACCATGTGATCTTGACCTCTAAATATTGACCTTTCTCAATTTGTAGACGGTCAAAGAGAAAGATCTCCCGCTGACCATTTGAATTTTAAGATGTATAATTTATTCAAAGGTTAAATTTTCATAAAAGATATAAGCCTACTGTGTTCAAAATTGACCTTCACCATCAAAGGAAATCCTGTTTGGTCACCTTGGCTTTAACTCTTTAAATAACTACAGGGTTGCTGCATGCCTCGATAGGACCCTTCAGGTTCTTCTGATATCAACCTTTTGATTCCATTTCTATATGTTTATTCCATGAAATCAATTGTAAATCTTCTTCTTTTTAATCATATAGTGTAAATTGCTACATATTTCTTCATTTGTACATACATATTTGTATTAAATGTGTTTCAATTGTAGGCCCTACATATTTAAGAAAATACTTATTCAATAAATTAATCTGAATTCGACTCCAAATATACTTGGACAGAGTTGCAATGCCTGTGTGGCTCTGAGGAGACACAATGACGAGTCACCTACAAACAGTCTTTTGTTCCAAGAAGACACTTTATTCTTGAATCCCACAAATATCATTTTCTGAACTTAATGAATAAAATACACACATGACAGTCCATACATCATAGACCAAGGCCTTGCGTGATATTCTAAAATCAATTTTCAAGGGCAGGGGAGTAAAAGCCTCTAAAGCCAAACTATTTCAGGAACCTCAAACCAAATTTACCTCTCCAAGTCATTTGTTTTTCATTTGTAATACAAATAAACCATCAGTGGCGAATAAATTGGCCCAACACAGCCTCACATAATATTTGCATTCTGGTTGGAGGGAACTGGGCGATGTACGTAGCTTCCCAAACGCCACTGGATTTTGACGAAGGCAACTCCAGAGAAAATCAAATCATACATTTCCATCATGCCGCATGTCTCTAACTTGTTATTTTGTTGTGTCAAGGGCATCATCTTTAACCCATCTCGCTTTTCTCTATTTGTTTCTCCCTCTATCTCTCTCTCTCTCTCTCTCCCTCCCCCCCCTCTCTCTCGCTTTTCAAAACATGTATTCAATTTCATCACAAATATCATTTCAATTTGACAATGGAAAATGACAGCAGAATAATGGATCCTGTTGACAACCCTTAACATCAGTTTTGTCATTGTGTATGCATTAAACATGGTGCATGTCCTTCAACCAATTCTTTATTTACATTTAATTATGTCTCATGTAAATAATAGAGCAAAAGTCAACTAATCTATCAAATGACTACACTAATTATAGGCTGTATTGTATGGCTACTTACAATAGCTTTGTTTTGTGTATTTGTGTAAACAAAACTCAGATTTCCTATTTGCCAAATGTACTTGCGATCTACCTGTGAAGCATTTTGACACACACAGCATATTTAATAACTTAAAGGCATATCTTACGAACCATTGGTTACCATTTTCATCCATTGCTTGTTTGAAAATCTTAAAATGAAAAGTCTGAGATTTGGAAAATGTGAAGTTTACAGTTATCTTTGGCATAACATGAAAGTAAAGAACATTTATACATTAGAACATTTTTATACAAAATCTTGTCAAATACTTTGAAAATGACTTACCTAAAAGATGAGAACAGGAGATGAGTATTCCGATGAGGAGTCCAGCAGGGTGGGTAAGAGAGAGAGAGAGAGAGAGAGAGAGAGAGAGAGAGAGAGAGAGAAAGATTGTTAGATTTTGAGTGACAATATACATCTTCAACAAAATTATTACATTTCAAATTTTGCTGCTGTTGAAAGTTTTCATTACTTGACAATACTTGGGCTCAATCAAAATAAAAAAGGAATGGACAAAAAATACATATTTTATCCCGTGCATCAAAGCATTAACTTACTACATTTGTAAGTAGGCCCATTTACGCAGCCCAAACACCAGAATGTGAGGAAATTGCTGAATTTTTATTGCAGTGTATAGATGCAGCTACAGTACCTCATTATGAATTTAGACTTTTTCTCAAGTAGAAAAAATGGAAAGAAGGACAGGTAAATATCTCATTCAGGATCATGAGCTTCGAAACAAATGAGTTTCAGGAGAGCCTCGGGTCTGTTTTTCCATTCATAACTGAGTATCTATGATATAAATGGATGATTCTGATCGTCTATTCAGCATGAAAACGATCTCAGTGCCCTTCAAGTATCCTCTCTTCTTACAATAAAAATGTTGATATGCCTTAAAGACGGTTTGTCCCCTTTGCAGACCCTATTAAAAAACCTGAAGTTCCATGTGAATCCTGTGGTATATTGAAGAGGTCTATGTTTATTAGGAACCTCCCACCCATTGAAGAAAAAAATGGAAACTGGCTTTCAACGAAGACACATTTTGCAGGGAGGAGATCGATTTCCCTAAAAGCACAGGGCTTGCGGAGGGGTCGCCGTAACAAAACTGACATACAATACAATACAATGTTATATAATAATTATAATCTACATAAAATACCGATAACAATAACTAAATTATTGAATACCCCCCCCCCCCCCTCTGTCACTCATTCTTTCTCTCCCCCTCTCTCTCACTCATTATTTCTCTCTCCTCCCCACTCTCACTCATTCTTTCTCTCTCCCCTCCCCCCCCCCCCCCCCTCTCTCTCTCCCTCTTCTCCCTCTCTCCCTCTTCTCCCTCTCTTTAAATCTTCTTACAATCCCAAACTTTTTTCTACTCTCAATCTCTGAATAGTGAACACAGTAGATAATTGCATCTCAAGCCTTCAATCTAAGATTATAAACCAAGCAGTTTAATCTGAATATTTATAGTTCCCAATGCCTTAGAGCTGAAGTGCTGAACCCCTATCCTGCCCCCGTTCAACTATCAATGAAGATTTTCAAATAAAGGGGAAAACAATTACAGCCTTCAAGAAAGTCTAAACTGTCTTGACATGAACGCATTTCAAACACAGATTTAATTAACATCCTTCTGGCTCTCAGCAGATGACACAAGCCCTGTGCACGGTAAACTGATAAAGCCGAGAGCCAGAAGGGCATTAACACATTTCAAACACAGATTTAATGCCCTTCTGGCTCACTCTCAGCAGGCTATGTAAGCCCTTTTCATTCAATATCCAATCAGCTGAGAGGCAGAAGGGTGTTAACTCATTCTAAACACTTTGACTTAATGCCCTTATGGCTCTCAATAAATGAGGCAAGCCCATATGCATGTTATACATACATGTAGAGGTGTTGTGGTCGAGTGGATACGTCGCCGGACTGTCGATCACAAGGTCCGCGGTTTGAGTCCCGCCGCCGCACTAATGTCCTTTGGCAAGATATTGATCTACATTTGCCACACTCCACCCAGGTGAAGTAAATGGGTACCTGAGAGGAATTTATTCCTTGAAATGCTAAAGCGCTAAAATGGCAGCACAGCTAAAGCCGGGGTAATAATATCCAAGTTTGGAAGCGCTTAGAGACTTATTGTGATTTGCACAAGGCATTAACTCACATACTTTGATACGAGAAGGGTGTAAACTCACATCCTTCTAACACAGACTAACACCGCTCTGACTCTCAGTAGATGCTGCATCTCTTTCTCTGCGCTCAGAACGAGAGCTGATCATCAAGTTCTAATTTCACCGAGAGCTGTGAAATTGGGCTAGAGTTTGTTATTGCCTGTCCAGGCTAATAAGATGATTTGATGAAGGGTCATTTTGAGACCAGGGCCGGCCGGGCCTCATCTAGCTAGCTAGTCAAGGCTTACAAATCACATCGTCTTCCAAATATTGCTTCTATAACATCATGAATGCTACGGGCTTAATCAATACCAAATGATTAAGAACATTCACGCTATGTTGAAAAATGGATAAACAATGTGCTCATCATCTTGCTTTGGTTGCTACCACCTCCCCCCCCCCCCCCCTTTCCCTCTCCCGCCCACTCTATCTTCCTTCCCATCTCTCTCTCTCTCTCTCTCTCTCTCTCTCTCTCTCTCTCTCTCTATTTTTCTTTGAATTTACTTGCCTTTCTTTCTCTTTCTATTTAGTTATCTTGCTCTTGAATCTAATTTAACTCTTCACACCTTTTAACATAATTCTCTCATTGAAACCTGCATAAACATACATGTAAATACCCTGATCATGAGTGTGACCACAATGCCACAACTTACAAGTCATCCTCAACACTCACATGATAAAAAGCAAAACTCACATGATAAAAGGCAAAAATCAGATAGCAAAAGCAGAATATTCTAAATGTTGTAGGCTCCTCCTCATAAAAGAAATGTTTCCAATTAGTAACAAGTTTGGTAACCAAAGCATCGTTTCACAAAACCGTCGTCAGTAAAAAAAAAAATCCATCAAAATGCAAGTATTGATTTCAACACATGGTTCATTGGGAAGTGGGTAAAATTGTACTTGCGACGGTTTCTAAATCATCATAATGTCTTGCTATCGTACTTGGCCGGACTCTTTTAACATTCTGAGCTCTTATATTCTACCTTCTACTGATACACTCCGCCTCTCCTTAGGCTTGTTCTATGGCTGTCAACAAAGCCAATCCATTTGTTTGATCAGCTTTGCATGTGACTTTCACACAGGCACACACGCAAAAAGGGGATGCAGAAGAAGAAAGGCACGACGGCTTACAAGTGGAAAAATGAAAATAATTCAAATTCAACCCAACATCAGTTCATACTGGCTTCCTGTAGGCTCCATTTCCAACTCGTACATATGCCTGCCTTTAAATACAAATATCCCCTTTCCATTGTAAATTGTTGTTGTTTAAAGGTACAATGCAGGGTACTCAAACAGTGCATTATTGACTGTTTTATGGGGAATTAAAACACTTTGATGTACCAGGAAATAGAAATGACAAAAGAAATTTACCACTCATCAATTTAACCAACTGAAGCAAAGAATTGTGAAAAGGCCTAATTCCAGTGTGAAATTGTTTGTTGAACTTGGGATGAAAAATGAAAAAATAATGCTGGAGACAAGGAGAAGAAGAAGAAGAAAGGCACGACGGCTTACAAATGAAGAAAATAAAAAATAATTCAAATTCATCCCAAGATCAGATCATACCAGCTCCATGTAGGCTTCATAATGTAATTACCATGCATCAGCATTTTCAACTCGTACATATATGCCTGCCTTTATGTAGAAATATCCCCTTTCCATTGTAAATTGTTGTTGTTTTAAGGTACAATGCAGGGTACATAAAACAGAGGATTGTTGACTGTTTTATGGGGGAATTAAAATACTTTGATGAACCAGGAAATAAGAATGACAAAAGAAATTTACCACTTATCAATTAAACCAACTGAAGCAAAGTCAAAAGGCCTAATTTCAGTGTGAAATTGTTTGTTGACCTTGAGGTGAAAAATAAATTATGGAGTTTTTTAAGGATGATACTTTTTGGATTGACCAGATGAAACCTAATATCCCCTATTGGTGTCAGAAGAGCATTAATTCACATATACTTTAACACAGAGTTAATGGCTTTTGGGCTCCAAATAGAACATATCACTTTTTAAATATGAGATCATTAAAAGCATAAAGCATGTTTTCAACATCATTATTAAATGTTGTACTACCTTTGATCTTTCCCATAAAATACACCATAAAAAGGTGCTTATTTTGTTTACTCTCTTAGATTCCTTGAACTAATCGTAATCGGTGCTAATGCTTATTCTTATACCTAAAGCATTTGCTATTGAATGTGCTATCATTTTGCATATATGGGTTTGGAGGAAGTATACACAGTTTCAACATCAGTGATAAGGTCTGTACGTTGTAAACCATTCCTATTGAAGTAGGTACAAACAAACGTCCCAACAAATCAATGCTAATATTTGGGCCCTAAGAGTCTCTATATGAATAACATCGTTATTCCAAATATAACTATTAATAAGCGAGAGGCAGTGTGGCCATGTTCCCATGTAAAATACACATCAACCTCTGCCTGTGCACGCTGAACACGGACCTGCAAACAGGTTCCTCCTCATAAAATCAGCTAGAATATCAGCCCATCAAATTTACATTGCTGATAAGACAAATGAACTCTTCATGATACGTGCGTCTGGCAGGAGTCTGGCGTTTGGCCAACGTTTCACTAAGCGTGACACTACCTGCCCGAGAGCTCAAAGGTCGTTAAGGGTATGTAGAATGATACAGGTGAACGTCCTTCTCGCTCTCAGGGTATGACATCACGCCTGGACGCTTTCCTGCAGTGATATGCAGAAGCCTCCGTGAAGCAAATCCAATCTGAATCGCTGGATGTCTGATAGGAAATCTCTCAAATTATACACCTGTAGCACCCCATTAAACCGTTATCCAGGAGATAATTAATTGAGCATTGAAATACACTCCGAGCGAGCGAATTAAGAGCAACTGTATCGGCTTTCAGTTGCCAACTCAACATGTTGTTGAAACCAGACACATGGTGGAGTTTAAAGAGCATGAAGGGAATAACAATAAAAATAGAATTGTTTGTTTAAATGATAACCTGGTTTTAAGAAGAAGGGTTTTGAATGCTGCATGAATAGGCCTTTCTACATTAGCTCAAGTTTGACAAATAACCCACTATTTTCAGACTCGGGATATTATCCTGAAGCTCGAAATTGTGTCTACACCAGACCGATACGCTCATCACAAACTAGCTCGGACGGGTGCAAATAGCGGGATATTTTGGAAACAAGACAAAAGATTTCTCAGAATATTTTCTTGACCAAATAGCCTGTTAATTGCAACTGCGGGCTGATGAATACCCAAACCAACTGGTTAATTTGCGATCGGGATACTTAAAATAGCAGGTTATTTGGAAAACTTGAGCTGATGAAAACAGGCCTTTTAACTACTGAATGAAAATTATCTAGTGATCGAGTGAATTGAAAGGATCCATCTGAAATGGGATCATAAACACCCTTATTCATTCTGGAGTCTCTGGACCCCCCTAAAGTTTGCGACACAAGGGTTTCCTCTGAGGGTCAGATCAAAAGGAACGCTGTATCAACATGGCCGTGCTACAGAACAGAAGGATGTCCTGACGCAATGGCCGGTGAAACTGAACAGGCAAATGTAAACACAGCCTTATATGAATGTAAACACAGCCTTATATGAATGTAAACACAGCCTTATGAATTCATATTTGCGTGCACAAACATACGACGACGTAAGCCACTCTTTTTCTTTTGTCCGTTACCATTTATTCAAGTCCATTGTTACCCGATACTGTAGCGGAACAAATACGTGTTGCCTTTTTGGTAATAGAAAAAAATGGATGAGTTTGCTACCGGAAGATTTAGGTTTGTGTTTATCCAGAGGGGGAGGGAAGGGGAAACTGGAAAGAAAGGGACCAGATAATTTTCAGATGGAATCTCTAGGATGGTTCAAGTATATTAGATCTTTTTTTTACAGATGTATCTAGTCATTTTCAAAAATCATAGTGAGCTCTTTAACACCTCAAGCAAGGCTAAGCAAGGCTAAGCAAGGCTGGGAAAGTCATTTCCACATGATATGAGAAACATGACACATTTATGTTTAGGTTTCTGTTTGCATTTCAAGTTTGGAGTTGATATTTCTTTACGCTCTTGTATTCCACATCCTGGACACATGACCCCAATGCATTGGATTGGAAAATATTCCATGAGAAAGATGTGACAAATTAGCGACTTTTAAGTTCCATCTTGTCAAATTCCTCTTCATACCTTCCATTTTCCCAAACATTTGTAGACGATTCAAGGATTGAAATTATTAAGGGTGAACGTTGAGGAGATGAATTTATAACTGAAGTGCAATGCACTGGTGAAATTGAATTCAGGTCATATATTCTCAATCACAGAATGCACAAACACTTTTGGATATAACAATACCTGGTGACCTTGATTCTACAATAGAGCACTTTGACATCATAAAAAGCTTGCTTTATGCTAGCAAAGCTTACACTAAAGAAAAAAGGACCTGCACACCGTTTTTAACAATTTGTCTCTCTGAGGAAAAGTATCATAATCTGAGGCTACAATCGATCAACCATTGTGAAAAATACAATGAACAAACTTCATTGGAGTAGTATAAATATATTCACGAGTCATAAATCATAAATTTAAGCCATTTGTGAAGATGTTTTTCAAGGGAATATGGTGCTGCTCCTTATACGGCTGTTGAGAGCTGTATGGTTGTTAAGTCAGTGTTACAGTATATAGGAGTTAATGCCTTTCAGGCTCTTCACAGACATTGTGCACATGCCACCAGCAAGGCAATCCAAGCTAGCCAAATGGCATCTGGGCAATTATTCATGATTTCAAAATAAAACATAATATTCCTTGAAATGACTCTAGCAGACGTCATTTCTCAACATTAAAAACGAAATGGCCCGTACAAGTCAATTGTGAAACAAAGAAAGCCTAGAAAAAAAAGCACAGAAAATGTATTTCTTTCTTTGTCTGTCAAAATAGATAGATTAACAGGAATCTAAGCACGACCTTTGACTAGAATTCAAAGTGTGTGTATAATGCCGAATTTCTTGCTAAATATGTAGGCCTCCGTAAACAGGAACTGTCGCCCTTTCCCTATATTAGAGTGTATGCACAACACAAGCACATCAATACAAACAAATCCCTCTCACCCTGTCTACATATAATCCTCCCAACTTCCTTCTATGTACTTAATCTGTAATGTACACCATTTATCACCTACCTTCAGCTATCTCCAGCAGACCTAATAAAAACGGATAATCCAGAGGATAATCCAGCTTAGCCCAGTCCTAATCCAATACAACGATTGACTTATTATAGCCAATGGGGAGTCGGTCCCGGCAAGGGGAATCTTTACCACAGCAATGCACGAATGTCTCTATATAAAGATGGGAGCTAGAGAGAGGATAATGGGATAGATGTATTACAATGTGTATTCCAGAAATGGTGTCTTGCACAAGACAACGCCGCCGACACTGGAAGAACGATGTCAGACAAATTGGGTTATTTTGTAATGCAGAGAGATATGAGCAAAGATAATCATTTCCTACTTCACCAGTGTGATTCCAGTTTGATTCCAGTCAAAATACCAGACCACAAAGTTTTAATCTAACTGTTTTCCAAAAAGTTCAGCATATCAATACAAGGTAACAAGGAGAATGTTGTCCTTCTCGAGTGACGATGATGACAATAATGTTCATATCGATGAAGAGCGCCTCATAAAAAGAGATGCCCAGCTAGCTTAGCGTGATTGTGAAACACCAGTTTTGAAAAGTAAAAGGGCGTCTCCGTAAACACCGATCATCAGCATGGAATAGGGAACAGGATGTTGATGGAAGGCCGATCCATGTAAAATGAGAGGATCAAAGTTACTGGCACTTTTTCTCTCTCTCGTAATCTAACACCTCAATTCGTAACGGATAGATAAAGAGCGAGAATGATAGTAAGTCACATTTTGAGTGTGGGGGAAATGTTCCAATTGAAAATCAGCACCGCGATCACCTGCACCCGCACGACGAGCTGCGATTCAGACAAAACTAATGATCATCACGTTTCCCCTTCAGAAGGGGTCTGAGAGTCTGACTTCCTTCGCAGATGGACACTCTGCTGTCTGACCTCCGCACTTTGACGGCCGGCCACCACCACCGCGCTGCCGCTGCGATTGACGATCACGGGTGGCAAGTCCGGCGTAACAAATGTGGTGCATGCAAGACAGTCTGCGTGCTCTCCTTCAACGAGGCCAGTCGTGAAAACTCATGCTCCGACACACATCTCAATCCCTGATCAAGCTCACAACCGGCCGGCCTCCCTCCTAGCAGAGCGATATCGGGGGCAGATAACAATGAGATGAAAACAAACCACACATCCAATACAATCCAATGATGAATTCACCTTAATATCAGTCTAATATATTCCTCACGTGAACGCTGCTGCAGCAGAGTAGCACAGATGAGCGACCTTACTTTCGCTTCAGCTTGCGGACCCCACAACTGATTGTGGGAGAGAGAGAGAGAGAGAGCAGCCAGGCAGGACATGCATACATAGAAACATGTGTGCCTTTCCCTGTAGTACCCAAAAGGCACGCTCCAGTGTTTTTATTGACTTTAGTACACACATGGGTTGGCTGGCGGTGGTAGCAGACAAGGGCTCACACACTGCACTGTGCTGACAACAACACCACCTCCTCCTTACTAGCTAACCCAACTATCACTACACAGCTGCCCCCCTCTCTCTCAGCTCAGCTCCAGCATCAAATCTGACAAGCTCCAGCGGCCGATGGGAGAGAGAAAAAGGCAGATGGACTTTCTGACCAAAGAATTAGCTTCTTAAAAATCACAGTCCATTATAAGCTAACCTCCAAATTCATGAATAAGAAGCTATCGATGTGAAAGTGAGCTTGGTATAAATAATGATATCACTACAAGGATGTGGTCATGAAGATGAAACCTCACCTCTAACTCTGAGATGAAAATGCTCTGGCTTGTACGCTCATGTAGAAATTACAATTAGCTATCACTCCTATCAGCCTGTGTGGTAGATAAAATGTTATTTCACAGCTCAAGTATGCTTCCTATTTTTCACTCCCTGGCTGGTTTTGTGAGATAAAACTTGAGCGTGGTATGGTATATCCCCATAGTGAATACACCACATGTAACATCCGGATTGGTGACTACTTTCACCTTATTTCCTCCACTCTCCACTCAACTATTCCTAGTCTAGGAATCAGACCTTTTGCCCTTATTTTCATCAAATCAAAACTAATCTGAAAAGCAGCTAGGAGATACTAAGAATCTTATGAAAAATGTAAAAATGAAACATGAGCTCTCCAATATGTTCTACCCTTTAAACCACAAGAGCAATGATGTAAAAAAAACAAAAATAAATGAATCTGAAACTACTTTATTTTGTATATTATTCCTGGAAGTTAATTGACTAATTTCCCTTTTATAGCACACCTAACATGATTAAATTAATTCAATACAAATACATGCCAGTAAAATACATAGAAAACTGAAATTTGATATGTGTTTTGCAACAATATCCCACTTCAATTTCACTTTCAGTTTACATCAAATACCAAAAATCACAATAATTTGTAAAACTTCTATTTTATTTCCATGCCAATAGCAAGAATGGCATTTTGATATGATGAATTCACGCCTTTTCCTTTCTGGCTCCCGGCCTGCAGACACTATTATATAGGCAAAGATTTATGACCCTATGATTGGAGTTACATATTAATGTGTTTGGGATATCCTTCATTCGCCATTCTTTTTTCTTTTTTCTCTCCAGGCATCCAGGGGAAATGAGGCAGAAAATGTCCTATTACCTGTAATTATTGATTGTATTTCAATTGAGCCTTATGCTATTTACTTTGTACTTGTGATTAAATGATTGCCAAATAAATTATAATAACATGTAGATTTGAATATTTGAGAACTGGACAATTTTTGTTTCTCTTTTGCTTTTAGTTGTAATGTGTTTGTCATAATTGGTTAAATACTCACTTATTTCCTTCTCAATTCAAACTTTT
Source organism: Strongylocentrotus purpuratus (assembly GCF_000002235.5). NCBI lineage: Eukaryota > Metazoa > Echinodermata > Echinoidea > Camarodonta > Strongylocentrotidae > Strongylocentrotus > Strongylocentrotus purpuratus. Next base: position 32,300,634 of record NW_022145601.1, on the reverse strand, counting down.
ATTCAAACTGAAAAGTATACCAATACTTAAGATCCATCTGTACGCTATTTACACAATAAAGTGTAAACACATTCTATCATATAAATTTTTTGATCAGTATTGTCAACGAGAAATCACAAATATTTGAAAATGTCTGCAGTGCGAGACTAAACATTCCATGGCCTCTAATCACAGCCTGGCAATGTAGATGATGTAAACATCAATAAAGATAAGATAAATCTATGTCTGTCTGGTCTGAGGATGGTTTGAGCAATGGTTTTAGCAATGGTCTGAGCAAAGAGAACGGTCAGAACTGGTCAGACTGGGGGAGTACGGCTAGTCAATGCCAAACGTTCCAATCAAGTTTCAATTCAGGAAAAAAAGGCAGACAAGGAGCCTGTTCTCATTGCAAGGGTATAGACCGTAGGTCGTGCTATTATGGCGCAAACCATGGCGCGCACCAGCAAGGTCCACTGGCAGTCTTTGCGTCCACATCTGCAGTCAATTCCTCCTCTTGCGGACGTTTTCCATCCTACTTCTACAAATTCTGCAGTCGTGGTTTCCAATTATCCAGGATACCTCTTCCCAGGGCTTTTCTTAGAATATGCTGGTATTGGCTATTTCCAGATATCATATCCACAGACTTACTTCATGATGTTGACATGGTTTTACTCTCATGTCCATGCAATAACACAGTACATTTCCTTCATCTTGTGGGTGGGGTCGATAGACCAATGTACTTTTACAAATACAGTGTTTATGGGACTCCTCCTACCTTGTTCCTATGGTAATTTACCACCCCCCCCCCCCCACACTTCATCAGCCAAGTGATCACTGGCACAGATTAGAGTTTATGAAGGAAATATGAATATGTAGTCAGGAAAGGTTTTCAACACCGTAAAGATGAGTAAGATTATGAGGAAGTCATCAGTTTAATAACGTTCTCAAAATCTTTCAAATGACATCAATATCAGCCAATTACTTGTCCTGTCAATCAGATGCAATGTGAAGCATTGTCTATTTCTCTAGCCGTGCGTTAATCATCTTTTGAAACTCAGAAACAGCGTTTCTATTCATACATATCAAACCTTACTATACGATGCAGGATATCGCATTTATCAACTCGTCACGATTCAAAATAAAGGCACCGTTTCTGCGCAATTGTTTCGCACCGTTTGACCCAGGAAGCAGAGAGTTGCTCAGAGGTCAATTAGGGCACAGCACTAATTCTCCAAACCAGAAATTAGCCTGGGAAGATCCGATTTGTATGTGCGTTTCAAAACAGCTTTGCGTTTATCATCTCTCAGAAACGTGATTCTGGCTCATTCTCACATCCAAAACACACCTTTTTTCGGCATTTCAATAATCTAAAGACATTTGAAAACAGGCTTTGCTATCTTCCATCCCTCTTGGGTTGAAATTTTCACAGATTCAAAAATGGAAAAGTAGGATGTAACTGAATGGAATGCAACTCCAGTGAAACACCAAGCTTTATGGTCCGCTTGTTAAAATATACAATAGTTGGCTAGGGTCAAGCGTCCTTGCACTATATAAGACAAGATGATATTGTTCCATTTTTCATAAAAAAATAAGAAAGAGATTTATGATGTTTATGGCTGAATAGAGACTCTATGGCATACTGATGAATGGTAGGTAATCCTCATTTTGACATGTGTGAAGTGATTCCTTCACAGTTCTCTCTACAGGTTTGAGGTCATTGAACCCAATAGTATTCACTCTCTCTCTCTCTCTCTTTGTTTTCTAATCTCTTTCTCTACTCTACATTGTATAGCTCTATCTCTCTCCAACTCTCTCTCCATCTCTCTCTCTCTCTCGCTCTCTTGTGCTCTCTCCTTCTCTCTCTTTCCTCTTTTATACTAGCTCCTTCTCTCTTCCTTTTACTCCAACAAATTCATTGCAACTTCAAAAGAATTGATGCATGTACATGTACCTACAATGAATCACAAAAATTGAATTTGAGGACTGAACAAACTATACAACAAAATAGTTTTCCCATAAAAAAAATTGCAATATGCGAAATGTCTTCAAAAATCATTTTCAGGCCTTGTAATAAACACAAATTATATTCTAAGAAGAGAAAAAGGAGAACATGACTTACGAGAAGAACCCATCGCTATAGTAACGGACGTACGAGGGTCGGGCGTGTCTCATCTTGAAATGTCCAGACATATGGTGATGTCTCTTCCTCCCGATCATGGATCCAATCAACAAATAAGTTCCAAATACACGACGACAGTATGAAAGTCAGTCGGATCGAGTCTTTGTTTAGCTTTTAAACAAGATGTCAATTTCAAGCATAGAGTGATGGTTTGAAAATCAATTAGAGCAAGTTTAGTCTAGGTCTTCCTTTCTTCAGATCATAGGTCCAATCTAGATTCTAGCTCCAAGTAAATAATGATGTTTTGAGAGGCAGCTACCATAAATCTTTGAGCCCTTTTCTTAAAGATTTGATCTCTCCTTTTATCCAATCATAAATGAAACAAGACAGTGCAGATCCCCCTGGTTACAAAGTCAGATTGACCCAAGTCTCATTCTCCTGTCTAATATCAGTACAACAACTTGGACTTGATCTCACTGTAGATAAGTCAATGTTTGTGATGAAACTACCAGCAAAGAAAGAACATCTGCAAATACAAATTTTGATATTTTTGTTTTCTCATGCAATTTGCTGTTTTAGTAAGTACATACGTAATTATTTTCTTTCTTGCATTCGGTAGAAAAGAAAGGAGTATGTGATGCTTACTAAAACAACATAAAACAGGACCGATGTGATTTTCCAATGAGACACCTGCATGTATGACTTAGCGTCAGAATTTATGTCGGAGCTCTAATCAATTCCAGTCACACGACTGTAGAATTAATACAGCATTTCTGCAGCTTCGTGCATATTGCTGAGGAGTAAGAAACCACAGATAAAGCTTTCACCAAAAAAACTTAAAACATGTTCAATGCTCACAAACTCCATGACACACTGGCACAGAAGTGTCAAATCTAAAATGCAATTATCAATACATCACAAGACGGACTTCGGCTGCCAAAGCTCAAGACAAAGTGACAAAACGGGACGAGTTTCGTTTAGCTCCCGGCGAATCAGTGTAGATGAAGAACGAAGATGGATTTCCAAGATACATCATAATAAGGATGCCTTTCACTCAAACAAAAGTACGGAGAAGGAAGAGATGCAAATGGTGGAGGGGCTCCCTCTGGTCCAAGTACCGGTAGACGAGAAATATTACCAGGTTTCCACAGGAATAAAATAGGCTACCAATGGGACAAAACCCTGGGTAATGCTTAGATATAGTGACCCACACAGAGTTTGCAGATGCAGCTGAGCGGTTTTCCCCGAAACAACGGTTACGAAACCAATAAACTCAACTCAACTCAACTCAAGCAAGTAAGCAGGTGTATGGTTTACCTAATCCCATGCAAAGAGACAGTTTCATGATCACATTGAAACCACAGTCAATCTGAGCACTCCCAGAGTCCCAAAATATGTATTAAATTTGACCTATATGCTTCCCTGAATCTTAGCAGAATGCAAGGTACACCTCTAACATACTCCTGGACATGTATCCGATCGAGACGGGGATGAGTAAACCAAGACGCATACATCGAAAACAGATCAAGAAATGCTCCAAAAGATCACGGAAAACATCGCCAGGAGAATCCCACTATCATCTCGATGGAGTCTTTTGTCCTGGTTATATTTAGAGAATGGATGATTAAATCCTATGTTGGATTGATACAATGTGATGTAAACGTCAGGGGTTTATGAGAAGATATTGTAGTTGGAAGGAGACGTTATGAGATGGGTGAGGTAGATGGATGGAAGATGACGGCTCTGATTTGTCTAGATTTGTCTGAATACAAGATGGAGGTTTCTTTTCTTCTATGAGATAAAAAAATAATGAAACGGCCTTTGTCCTAGGCAGTAATAAATGAGTATGCGACCTTTGTGATGAAGAATTGAGTAAGGTCGTCATGACAATGGGATGGTAATGAGCACAATTATGTTAATTACTAATGTCTTACTACAAGAATTTTATTTTGTAATGACAATCAATGGAGAACTGATGTTGATGACAGGGTTATGAAATGATGATGATGATGATGATTACAAGGATTATACGATGATGACGACGACGACGACAATGATGATGATGATGATGATGATGGTGGTGGTGTTGATGATGATGACACTGCCGTTAATGATGGATATTGTTCAAGACAATGGTGAGGATGTTGCTTAAGAGGTTGTCAAGGTAATTAATCATATCTGGTCCAGTAAAGTCTTGAATCTAACTGTTGATGACTACCAATACAAACAGACCAAATAATATCATGTTCACAGCAACAAAGCACAATATACAACTGAAAATTGAAATATTGGTATTGGCATCATCCAAGCAATGAAACCTTCCATTTCGCAGCATATGAAAATGCAAATCAATTCTTCAATCCATGCAGAGAAAGCAGATATTGAACACCACCAATATGTGACCACTCCCACATATCAACATCAACAAGTAATCCATAAAATAAACAAACAAGATTAACATTAATCCAGAAAATAATCACTCATTAAGATTCCTCCACAGAAATAGATGATGCAGAATGGATGGAAAGTTTAGACGAAAAGGATGTGGTGTTCACTGTACTACTGTCCAATCGGATACTGAATATCCCATCACAAACTTTTGAGAAAAGGAGAAAGAGTGAGAGAGCAGAAGAGAGGGATGGGGGTAAAATACTAGCAGAAGAACTCGGTAGAAGATGGTTAAACCATTGAAGTTGATCACAAACGGGATGGATGGTTAATAGATCAAACTGGTACCAGAGCTTGTTGCAAGTCTTTCATCGAAAATTGAGCAACACCACAAGCGCTGGTGATGATAAAAAATATCCTCTACTCCCGACACACACAACACCTAACCCCCCCCCTCCTACCTAACCCCCTACCCCTCACACTTTTTTTCCAGTTATTTTCAGCTGGTATATGTTTTTCTGACAAGCATATGGGATTCTAATTCAGGTGACTTCATATGTGATTAAAGGATCCTTTTATCATAAGCAGTGAATTTCCATGTATTCTTCTTTATTGCGATGGTTTGATTAATCCATCTAAAGTCATTGACCTTACCCATCCAGCAATCATATCCTTGTATCGGTTTTGAGTTTCATTCAGAAATGTTATAAGGGAGAGCACAGAAAAAAGAGAGAGAGATGAGGAGAAGCAAACAAGCAGACAGAAAAATAGAGAGAGATACAGAGAGGGAAAGAGATACAAGAGGCACAAAGAGAAGAGTTCCAGAGGACAGACTGAGAAAAAGAGGGGGAAAGGGAGGAAAAGGAGAAACAGAGGCAGATAGACAAATACAGAGATGGAGAAAGTTATAAAGAGAGACGGATAGAGAGAAAGAGAGGGGGAGAGGGAGAGAGGGAGGGGAAAGAGAGAGAGACAGTGACACAGACAGCAAGATATAGATGGATAGAGATAGAGATACATACGGATAGAGAGATACCCAGGTGCTATGAACCTTTGCATTTCATTTCAACAGACAAGAAACTGAAACACTTGAGGTTAATACATTATAATGAAATTAGTCACCATACCACTTCATATACTCCCACCAAATAGCAGTATTTCCTTCTGGTTCATCCATAATTCATTGTCTAGAATATTCTTAACTTTTTTTTTAAATGTGAGAATAGCCAATTATCTATCAAGGACTTTCTGTTAATTACAATTGGTATGCTTAGCCAGTAACCACAACAGATGAAAGAAAGTAGCTCCGGTGCAGAGAATATAAATTTCTGTTTGAAGGGTATACAGCAATACAAAGATAGAAATCAACACATTAATATTTAATATTATCGCTCTTGATGGTTTGACGATGGTCTTTTTAATATCATAATCATTGTCATCACATTTAGAAGGAAAGTGGATAAATTTCATCATCATAATAATCACATATTTAATTAAACTTGTTGTGCTCAATAGGCAATGAACACCAAAGCTTTAGTTTAATTCATCAGCAAATAATTCAATAACTTGAATAAGGGGACTCGGTTGGATGTAAACATAACTATTTAATAAATTCTGCTGAGCCACGTAAGAACGCTTGGGATGACGATTCCCTCAACGAGGAGGTATCGTTTCAAATTATGCGACCCCGCTCACGACACTGAGTAGCCCTCTCGTAGGGAATAATCAAAGACGTGACAAAATGGATGACTGATTGAACTTCTTTCTTCTAACGTTTCATGAGAGGTACAACTGTCCTTGAGAAGCATCTATCCAATGGGAGACTGAACGAAGCCTGCATCCAGCTCAGCTCCTCGTCTCATAAATAAAGAATCTGGAACGAGGGGTTTTCGGTCGGTCTCGTTATCTCGTTTCACCATCTCCAATAACATGGCGGTCTAATATCGTCTGCAAACAGGCAGACAGACTTTGAGCTAATGTGGGGGTAACAAGGGTGTCGATCAGGCTGGCAGCCTCAGCTGCTTCATGGGAGGGGTAGGGGTGGAGCAGGGGCTGGGGCAAGTGGGGGGGGGGGGGGGGGACAGGGTGGGATATTATGACTTTGAAAACCTGTTGTTAAACATACCATTGGGAATGTCTCCTCATATCAAAGAGTCCTCTTCCAAGAGACTAATCCAAATTCTATCCTGTGATTTCATTACCGGTAATCAAAGTTTGAAAATTGAAGAACATTTTTTTTCTTCAAAGAATAAAGTTTTGCAGACCAATTGATCTTGATATACAACCATCTCCAACTGATGAAATTCATTTTTGAAAGTAATTCCTGTACAATCCTTACCTTTTAATTATTCTGTAAAATTACGTTTTTATTTTGTTTCAAGACACTTGACTCAGAAACTAGTATACAAATGCATTACAAAATCCTATACAAACAACTTATCTTCAACATTTTATCATAGGCTTCTTGCAATCTGTTTTGTTCTCTACATATTTATATACAATTAAAAAGTTTAAGGCATTTAAAAACAGCTTTGACAGTGTCATGATTAGTCTAGCGAAGGGGGTAAACATTTGGTGATGAGACCAACCCCCCCCCCCCCCCACCCCTGTGCATGTGCCCATTATGTTGATATATCCCTGAGCATGATTGTACATCTATAATTTTCTCCCCACATAATTTGCTCCTACATCATTCATGCTGTAATCTAGTACTAGGTACGCTAATGAGGCAGTATAGGATGGGTTTGCAATGTTTTTTTATTTTCTGCTCCCCTTTGCCTCTCCATCCCGAGCCACCCACCCGCCCGCCCACCCTCATTACGGCTCCATTTCTGGGATGAGTAGTGCAGAGGACTCGCGAGGGCAGCAGAATGTTTGGAGATGCAATCAGATGAATTCCAGCGTAATTAAGTGCCCAAATTCCCAGATGTTCTTGGGGAACTGCCGAGCTGGAGCGCCAGTACAAAGCGTGGCGGGGCTGTAAGACATGGGGAACGATGAGTTGACGCTTTCACAAGCTGACACAAAATATTTGAAATATCCAAACTGGGAAAGTAATTCGGAACCTCTGCGTTCTCTTTCCTGCGATGACAAAGATGCCATTGTTTGTCATTGTTTGAAAAGTTTCCAATATCATATCTGGGCATATTTATGCCAAATAAGGGTTCAAAACTGCACTAAAAAAAATGACAAGGCTTTGACATATGATTGCACTACTGTCAGTCGATGGGATATTTTGCAGCTAAAATTTTCTTTAGAGGGGAAGTCTAATGCAACTTGACCTTCCCTAATGTGACAATGGAATGACCCTCATCACCCTACTGTCTTGTGGATGCCCTTGGATCGACCCATTACAATGAAGGGGTTGTCCTAATGGCATAATCTAATTACAGGGGCATTGCATTCAATGTCATGTTCTGGACTCACAATGAATGTGATCGTGTTGCTACATTCCTGGGTAGGCTTTGTCCAATGGAAGCATTCACACTTGTTAACTTATCATGGGTCAAGAATGGGGTTAACCCTCTTCAAGGCTCTTGTTTAACTGACATTACCCTTAATATGAATCAGATCATTAAAAACTTGTAGGCCTACATCTACATTAATTAGTTTGAAAGTCCAAGCTCGTAATTCAAGACCCCAACGTGTGTGTAGACTGATCCAAATGATTAATCTTAAAGAGGCCTCCTGATAAATCATTATTTGCAGCTTAGGATTATGGGGAAAATATTAAGCTATAATAATTCTCACATTATTGTATATTCTTTATTCCGAGTCTTCCATTAAAAAAAGCATTCAATACACATGTAATATACTCATACAGGAGCAGATGTACTCTCTACATACAAGCCTAAATGATATTGATAAACCAATATATATGTATTTATCTTAATCACAAACCGATTACCTCTTTCAATAGCAGCAATCAATTCCATTAAATATTAATATCATAAAAAACCACATCATTAAATTTCTTCCCAACCTGACTTATATGATCGATACTTATTATATGCTCTACTAATTGCTATTCATACTACGAGCCACACTAATTTTCCATTGATTCATTCCATTGATTTATCTATTGATTTTCACCTTGAAATCAGAATGGAACAAAAATGCACTAGTGTGAATACAACATTTACTCAAATGTGAAAGAGGCCATACATTAATGGTGATTGCAGCCTTGTACCTGTGCATTTTCATTGGGATAAAGTTGAGGGTATAAAACGGAAATACTAGAAGAATAAGGCATACTATTTAGGGGCTGACACCGGACATAAAATGTCACTGGAGTACATGAGTTGTTCTTTATCTTCTCATGTTCCTCCAGATATCACACCAGGAAATGTAATGACATAATTGTGTAAACATCTTCCCAAGGTCTAGCCACCATGCAAGAAGACTCCTGTCCTAGCCCATGAAACAAGGAGGGTGTGTTCACATGAAAATATAATCCAATTCTAAGATCATGCTTTTTTCAAGTGGTGTTTACATGACATATAATCCCATAGTAAAGATCAAATTTTAAAATCTTGGTATTAAAAGTGTGATTTCAAGCAATAACATGGGGTTTTCTTTCCTGTAGTTTCTCTCGTTGTTACATTTAAAGGGGGTGGGGAGGAAACATCATTTTAACTCACATATTTCAAAAAATCGTCCTATGTGTTTGCTGATTCACAAACAAAAAAAGATGAATGGTGTTGTTTGACCGATTTACTTCACCTGACCACTTAGAAAGCAAGACTAAACTAGAAGGTCAAGCAAGGTGGACTTACAGCCTAAAGGAATGTCAAGTACGGCCAGGAACTATGCTAATGAGGACTATAATGCCTCACCAAATAGCTCTGGTGCAGTGAATTGGTTTTGAACCCCTGACCCCCAGCCTACCAGACTCAATGGCCTTACCACTGAACCATTATGCCTCTTCATCAAACTATTCATTACAGAAGTTCAAGGCTCTTGAGCTTTGGACGTTGCATGATTTAGATTCTATTCAAGTCACGTCAGAAAGAAGATATCGACTATGCTAGGAATGAAAAAATATCAGCGTCACAACATATACAAGCTGAATACTAATAGATTTTCTCTATTATATTTTTGTTTATCATTTTTGTATCTAAATGAATGTTATTGCCCAACAGTTGTTTCCTAGTATATTTAATAAAGAGTCTAATGAATTTTGAAATGTTATGATGTTAATGTTGTCTGCCAAGTTTGGATTCCCACAGTCTCAGGACAGTCGATTCCACTTGTTTTGTTATTCAATAGTTTGTTTGACCCAAAATTTTCAAATTTGCAATTTTCAAGTCATCTTAAATAAAGTACGCTTAAACCAATAGCAATATTTGAATGACGTGAGTATATCCGAGAGAAACAATTTATATTTATATTGATCAAATAGAAATTGTCTGAATATCTACAGGATTTGAAAACAACACAAAATCAGATTTATGAGAAACCATTCATTTAGAATATAGATTCTTCAAAGGTTCCCTCCAACAAGTTTTTCTAAACAAGATACTATTCACATATGACTGAATATTTTTGACATTCTAAAGGGCCAGTCACACATGAAGAAGTAGTTCAGAACCCTGTTATTATCAAACTATCCTTATGAGAAACTGAACACCACTATGAGCCTTTCACACCACCCATGCCCACCCTGCAGGATGCAATCACGTCCAATAACATTATTCCTCATCATCTTGTAATGTTTTCAAATCCAATCATAGCTTCTGTCTTTCAGGTGTTCCTCGAAGCTTAGATGTTATTTTTGTGCCTGGATGCAACTATTATTTTACTTCTTGATGCAAAAATATGATTCAATTTGATTCTGAATGTGAACCTGATTATGTGATATTATGGGGAGTGAAATGGGAACGCACGCAGTAGGATACTAGTAGCTATGTCGTGCCTGTTTCCTTTGTCTGGTAAATCGTTCTTTTGTGAAATCTAATGCGATGGATAAAGTGACATCTGAGTCACCCTGAACACTAGAAATGTTCAGACAATGTGATGTATCATAGTTAACATTGTTGAAATGGACAAAAAGAGCTTCCATGCAAATCCCTCCTTCTATACCCTTTTGTTTCCTTTTAATTATTGCCACTATCATCATCATCAACACCACCATCACCATCATCATCATCATCATCATCACCGCCATCACTATTATGATCATCATCTTCTTCATCATTGCCACCATCAACACCATCACTATCATCATCTTCACCATCTTCATCATCATCATCACCATCACCACCATCACTATCATCACATCAACACCATCACTATCCTCATCATCATCAACACCATCACTATCCTCATCACCATCAACACCATCAATATCCTCATCATCACCACCACCATCACAATCATCATCATCACCACCACCATCACAATCATCATCATCACCACCACCATCACAATCATCATCATCACCACCACCATCACAATCATCATCATCAACACCATCATCATCATCCCTCCTCCCCCTCTCCTTCCATTTCTCTCTCTCTCTCTCTCTCTCTCCCTCCCTCCCTCCCTCCCTCCCTCCCTCCCTCCCTCCCTCCCTCCCTCCCTCCCTCCCTCCCTCCCTCCCTCCCTCCCTCCCTCCCTCCCTCCCTCCCTCCCTCCCTCCCTCCCTCCCTCCCTCCCTCCCTCCCTCCCTCCCTCCCTCCCTCCCTCCCTCCCTCCCTCCCTCCCTCCCTCCCTCCCTCCCTCCCTCCCTCCCTCCCTCCCTCCCTCCCTCCCTCCCTCCCTCTCCCTCTCCATCTCCCTCTCCACCAAGCTCTACCTCTACCTCTCCCTCTACCTCCCTCCCTCCATCTCTCTTTCAACCTTTGGCACCTGCCAAGGTGACTGGAGGATATAAAACCCCTCTTGAAATCACCGCTCTCTTCCGAAGTGGGTATTTTCTTTCTCCGTTCCAGGGTTTTGGAAAAATAGACCCTCATCTGCCTTGTGCAAGCATGGAATATCCATCAACCTTTCATGAACTAGCAGAGACTATCAGTTCATGGACAATAGAGGGTGTACTTCCTTACATTCAGGAGCACGACACCTCACTTTAACACGGTTACTCTCCCCAGATTGTATTGGGGAATGCGAGCTACTTGATATATTTGTGTAGCAATTTTCAGGGTAGTGAAGAAACCCGTTATCAATGTGCTTTAACTTTGTGTGCTTCTTACTACATTGTGGTATACATTCGATGATATGAATAAATTCTTTAAACCCTCATGGATGATCATGAAATCATAAAAAACCAACCACACTCTATCAGTATCAGATGGCAGTAGCCTACAGGTAATATTTCAGAGGTAATAACAACTTAAAACGCAGTCAAAAATTGGAGAGGTCTAAAATTGCCACAAAAGGAAGAGATCCTCTTGAAAAGCATTATTCTCAAAACACTCTCTCGCTCTGTCTCTCTCTCACCCTCTCTCTCGCTGCGCCTCTCTCTCTCCCTCCCTCTCTCTCTTCCCCCACCTCTCTCTCTCTCTCCCTCCCTCCCTTTCTCTCTTTTTCTCCCACGCTCATCACACACAAAAAAGAGAAAATATTTCTATTATAAATCACTGAACCCTACACCCTTGGATACCCTAACAGTGGAACGGATATCGGTGTGTCTTCTTGTCTTTTGAGCTTCAACTTGGATAGCCTCTCTCCTAAATGTCAAGTGAGGGCTCCACGCTCCGATGACAAGGCGTGTGCATTATCTAGTGTCGAAGGTTGGGAAAGAGAGATGGAGGAAGAGAGAGATGGAGGAGAGATTGAGGAGTTTAAGAAAAGGTTGAGCATATTGAGTGGGGGGGGGGGGGGGGCTAAACATTTTTCTCAAGTACCTGTTTTACCTTTCTTATTTATCTAAGTTAACCATTATATATTTTTCCCCCTCCATTTCTCTTTTTTAAATTTAGAATTCACACATCATGTACAAGTAGGCCTAAACACATTATTCATAGAAAGATAGAAAGATATATTCTCAAATACCTATTTTATCTTTCTTATTCATTTAAACTGAACTATTATATCTTTTTTTTCCCCTTCATTTCTCTCTTTCAAATTTAGAATTCACACATCACGCACAGTTAGGCCTAAACACATTATTCCTAGGGCGCGTTCATGCTTGATTTTGAAGGCAGAATGAGCGATTTGTAACGCTCATCGTAAACGCTCATCGTAATCGCAGTTCCACGGTGCACTGTTCATGCTCACTTCTCCAGGCAATTCTCCTTGGGTGGCCTTCAGCTGGATTCGCAAACCTGTGTGCGCAAGCTACGTAGACCCACTAGAGGTCAGTGCGTTGACCCCATTTAAACGCGCTTACAAATTGTAAACGCATCTTTTTGTGAGTTTACGATCGGCGATCGTGATCGCCGTTTTTCGGTGATTCTACAAAAGTAAGTATGAACGCAACCGTGTTTTAAACTAAACACGTAACAGATGCCTGATTCTGGCCAGAAAAAGTGAAGCATGAACACGCCCCTAGAAAGATAGAAAGATATACAGAGACAGACAGGCAAACAAGAGCATAAATAAAATGATAATTGAAAGAAGAAGGAAAGGGAGAGCAGATGAAAACATCAATTCTTTCTTGTTATAGGAGCAAAGGGGTACCCCTCATATCTGGGGATGACTCACTGCTGCTTATCATACAAATATCATCATGCATTCTGGAAAATTATTCCTCGCTCTGGCTCCAATTGACGTCAATAAAACGAATGAATATCTAATATTGGCAGAGTCTTCAATCATTCAACTCTCTTTCTTCCTTTTTTTCCTCTGTCTCTATCTTTCCAAATATCTTTCCCCCTCTCATTGTTTCTCTGTGTACCAGTCTGTCCCCCCCCCCCTCTCTCTCTCTCTCTCTCTTCCATTACTATCTCCCCCCTCACCATCCTTCCTTCTCTCTTTATCTCTCTCTCTCTCTCTCTCTCTCTCTATTTTCCCCTCTCTCTCTTCCATACTCACTCCCTTTCCTTCCCACCCTCTTTCTCTCTTCCATACTCACTCCCCCTTCTTTCCTCCCTATGCATGTCTCTAACTATGTATGTTTGTCTGTCTGTCCTTCTCTCTGTCTGTCCTTCTCTCTCTCTCTCTCTCTCTCTCTCTCTCTCTCTCTCTCTCTCTCTCTCTATCAGTCTCTCTCTCTCTCTCTCTCTCTCTCTCTCTCTCTCTCTCTCTCTCTCTCTCTCTCTCTCTCTCTTTCTATCTTTCTCCCTCCCTCTCCTCTCTCCTTGCAAGTCTAAACATGAATGAAAAAACTTCACAGAAGGCTCCAGGCTGATTAATTGAATAAATACTTCCCTCTTTCCTGCTTTTGTTTTGGGGCAATGAATTTGTCATCCAGAGCAATAATAGAGATAAAATTTTCATCAATCAAGTCCCTGATTTTTTTTTTGCTAAAAGCCTTGTGGGCGTATAATAAAGCCCTGCATAAAAAAACAGTTGGGTAACATTTATGCATGGCTCCACAATAGTGAGAAAAATAACACAGGAGCCGAGGGCAATTACCAATGGAAATCTCCGCTGGAGCGCTTTGTAAATCGCACAGAAAGAGATCTGTATGAAGAAAAAAATACATGACATGAAAATGACTAAGGAAATATTGCTTTTTTGCTTGCAAAAGGAGCGGTTTCTACTAACGGGCATAATAGCTGCAATCAAATATAAGCAACAATTCACAACAAATCAATTTCTCTCTTTTAATATGCTAAATGATTATCACTTGGCTTGAAAAGTTCCACTTATTTTTTTTCAGCACACAATAGATTTAAACATGATCCACAACATTCATTTCCAACAAATACTATAATATTACCTACAAATGAAACCACAGATTAAAATAGATACCAAACCAGGAACCAACAATCAATGCCACCTTCTCTGCCTAACAACAGAAAATGCAATAATACAGAAGAATAAATATGGAAGTACTTCAACCCGACACAATCTGAAACCAGAGATATTTACAACAACTTGTCTTTTTCATCGTAATTCATTATGCCACCTTGGTCGAAATCCGAAAGACCTCAATCCATTTTCTCGGCATTGACATGCAACTCCATTACGCACGACAACCCATTTGACAACGGGGGAATTCGGACCTAATTTGAAATTCCTATCCGGCGCAGCAACCAGGACAAGAGATGAAGGTATATACAGACAGCAACAAACAAGCATAGTCAGGGAAGGTGAGAGAGAGAGACAGGTAGAAATAAAGATAGATAGATAGAGAGAGAGAGAGAGAGAGAGATACAGACACAGAGAGACACAGAGAGACAGATATATATATATATATATATATATATATATATATATATAAAGAGTGAGAGAGACACAAAGACAGAAAGAGACAGAGAGATACAGAGAGAGAGAGAGAGAGAAAGAGAGATGAAAATGAAAAAAAATAACAGAAAACATAAAAACAGCAAGACAGAGAAAGAGAAGGAGAGTATTTTAATAGTGCCATTTATTTCAAAAAGCTAAATAAATTTAGTCAAAATAGGACAAATTGCAAAAATAAACACTTTAACACAAATTGCCTATATTCCATGAATCAAACTGTATCCAAATCTGCAATATCTATTAAATGTGTACCTACTAGGATAATAAGGTATAATTGGTTTCTTCAATAAAAGGTTAGCTGATACCTTATGAATATAACGAAAGCCATGGGAAGAAATAAAGTGGGCGATTGAAGCTCACAAGCAGAGCGTCATGCACCATTCATCACAGGAATACCTTCACATGAAGAACCTTTGAAAAGAGAAAGGCATGAACTCGTTATCATAAAAGGTTTGGATGTCAATTCTTGGAGACAAAATTGTGCCAGTGCCCCTGACCCAAGAATGGGAGAGAAGCTCGTTCGTATAATGCAGTGTTTTCTTAAACAGAAGTAGGTGAGGTTGAAGAGTTAGGCATCTATAGATCTTTGCTTTTACCTCAAGGGGTTCACGATTCGTGACATGAAATGATTTGATCATTCAACATCTTCTTACAGTGCAAGAAGAGAAATGTGATTCAACATTTTCTTGGAAAGTTTTGTTTTTGTGATACCCGTTTTATCTGTTGAGAGCATGAAAGGTGTTAAAGGGAGTGTAGCCTGTCTTATCCTTGGCCAATCGGGTATAAAACGACTACAGACGACGTGACCGCAACAATCACGTGCGTGCAACATACGTGAAACCGAAGCCTGAGGAGAACTTCGGTCTGTTACGCAAATGCTGACCATGTAGAGATTAAGTCGCGGACTACCCTTAATCAAGTCCATTTGTTTACGTGCAGTTGCCCAAAAGAAGACGTAGATGGTGTTTTAACCAGTATCTGCCAAGCTACACTCCCTTTAACTCTGCGTGAGATGCCCTTCCAACTCTCAGAGATTGGTTGTCCACATGGTGGTATTGCAAGGGTTAACATCCTAGCAATTGCTGATCTTCACAAAAAGAAAAACAATCCCAACACGTTTTGAATGCAATGGGACTGCAATCTAAAGCTGATGTATGCCAAGCTACACTCCCTTTAACTCTGCGTGAGATGCCCTTCCAACTCTCAACAGATTGTTTTTCCACATAGCAGCATAGCAAGGGTTAACATCAAGGCAATGGCTGACCTTCACAAAGAAACACAACAATACCCAACACGATTTGAATGCTATGGGACTGCAATCTAAAGCTGATGTGAACATAGTAAAGGGCATGCATTCAAGTCACGTATCATACAGAGAGTCACAAATGAGTCATTTATCAAAGTAGGACTAACATCTATGCACTGACCTCCTACAGGTGCATCCCAACGAGCTGGGCTATTTGTCGTTCCCATTTTCTGACAGTGGTGCATTTTCTGACAGTTGACAATTCAAAATTTGAATTTATTCAATCCTGAGACATATTCAGATTTTATAAGAAGCATATCTGTGCTGTCCTCGTTCTGGAGTATACTAATGTTCCCTCTTTGTTTCTTACAATATTATCTTCAGAGCCAGAAGGCGTTAAGGCTTTATTATGTATATGAGTTAACTTCCTTCTGGCTCCAAATAGGCAATATCTTAAATTGTCAACAA
Organism: Strongylocentrotus purpuratus; assembly: GCF_000002235.5. Lineage (NCBI taxonomy): Eukaryota > Metazoa > Echinodermata > Echinoidea > Camarodonta > Strongylocentrotidae > Strongylocentrotus > Strongylocentrotus purpuratus. The sequence goes on along the minus strand of NW_022145601.1, from coordinate 32,284,081 downwards.
ATGCATAAACCTGCAAACCCTAAAGTAGGATGTTAAGCATTTCCTTCTACTTCAAGATGGTGTGAAACCTGTCTATAAAGACCACCCAAGGGAGACAAAAAAGGGGGTCTTTAAAGGCAGGTGGTCTTTATGTACAGGTTCTTTTAGTTCAGGTTTTAATGAGAAACCATTTTCAAGGGAAACAAAATATGTGGTCTTCGCAGACAGGTGGTCACTAAAGCAGGTTTGACAGTTCTTCAAGATGTAAACTAGCGACTCTCTATATAAATTCAGCATGGATCTACCAAATGTGACATTCAATATTAAATGTTACAGCTTGTCATTTATAACATTTTAATATTTCTCCTCTCTGACAACATTCTGCTAACTTCAATACACAATGCTATCCATTCTGATTTGAGAATTGATGGTTAGGCGCATGAATGATGAGACTTGACATGAAATAAGAAACATTATCAAACATCAAATGTTCAAATTTATGTGAACATCAACTCAGACAAATTGTTAGTTGTTGACCTTGTCTGCCTATTTAAAATCTGTCATTAAAAAGCTTTTAACCAATATTTGAACATTTGATTGAAGCTATCATTCATACTCAATGCTAAGTGCAAGAAGGACATTAACTCTTTACTTGTTAAGGATCCACCCCTGGGCTGCACATTGTTTGCAATACATAGTACATATTAACAGTAGGTGTGTCAAAGGTTGACTGTGGCAAACCACCAGTTGTTCAACTCGCTGACTGAAGCAAGTAAAGGGTTAAATCAGTGTGAAATGATGAGAGTTAATATCCTTCTGGCTCTCAACAGAAAATCTCTAGATCATGTTCATCAACAACTAATGCAGTATATGAACATTAGCAAAGCTACCATTCTAATGATAATAATAATAATAATACTCAGTTTTTATGGAGCGCTTATTAGAATCTCTGAGTGCTTTCAAACTTGGAGATTATTACCCCGGCTTTAGCTGTGCTGCCATTGCGGCGTTCTAGCATTTCAAAGAATTAATTCCTGCCAGGTACCCATACATCACCTGGGTTGAGTGTGGCAAATCTAAAACCATACTGTATGCTGAGCTAGAAGAACATTAATTCTGTATTGTGAGTTTAATGTCCTGGGTCTCAACAAATGATGTGTCCTCTATAGCTAATGTTCACAGAAAACTAATCCAGTATTTAAACATTACTGAGCCTTCCATTATAAATCATATGCTGAGGGCCAGAAGAACATTAAAGCTGAGATGTGAGTTTAATGTCCTGGGTCTCAATAAATGATTTGTCTTCTATAGATCATGTTTACAGACAATTAATCTAATATTTAAACATTAATGAGCTACCATGATAAAAACTGTATGCTGAAAGCCAAAAAGGACATGTAATCTGTAATGCGAATCCAATACTGTGGGTCTCAACAAACGATGTGTCCTCTACAGCTCATGTTCGTCAACAACCCTTTACCTGTTGGGTGCTCTAAATCTTCCTTTATTGACTAATCTTAGCTTGATTGATGTAGATCAATACCACTACAGGTTAGCCTGACAGTTTATCCATGCTATGGTGGAGTTAAAGAGAAAAGAAGAAGAAAAAAAAGAGGACAGAAGTCCGCAGACAAGATAAACGATTGCCTTCTCCCCTCGAGTCTGATCAGTTTTCCGGTTTACACCTCATTACGCTGGCACTAAAGTGAAGCTTTACACTGCTTCATCAGCCCCCGTTTTAGTTATTCATGGGCACGGCTAGGCCACTCGGAGGCGATCGGACGCCACTGAAGATGCAATTACCGCCCGCCTAGCTCAAAGCAAAGCTTCCAATCTGACAGTGATTTGTGTGGGGCTGCGAGTGTGGACAGGGCGATCGCCAAGGTAAACAAACATGGACATCAAAGTGTTTAATCATTGTCATCTTTTCCTCTTTGTGTATCAACCCTGTTGGCAGGAATGACTGATAGTGATGAATATTAAATCCAGATTACTCTAGCCAAGGCAAACACTTCATGAAATTGAATTTGTAAGATCTTAACTTGTAACAAAATGTTGTTTGACCTGTATAGAATGAACAAACATTGGCATGATAAACTTATGTAAAGAGGTCAGTTTGATCTAGACAAGAGGACTCTGTTATGACTGCTATAATTAAATTAAATGAACACAATGTAAAGTAGAAGTAGAAGGAGAAGTAGTAGTAGCAGTAATAGAAATATAAGTTGAAATAGTAGTTTTATCAATACTTAGTAGAAGAATACAGATTACCATAATTCAATTTAATAAAAACTTCCAAATACTATGAAAAAACATTTTCATCTTGGCCTTCTGCAGAGTGTATATGACTTTAATCATCCTTGTCCCCGCACCAATATAATTATGCTGTTTCAAACACGGATCATCAGATGGATATCACATTGAAACTGGGTGTGGTGTTTCGCACTACACTTTCTGGCGTACTCTGTCAGCAACCTAACACCGCAACTTCATAGTTATGCTGGTATCCAAAACTAAAAACTAAAACAGGAACTACTGTAAATTTCATCAAGACTTCAAATACATTGGAATAGAAATTACTTTCCATGATATAACATGAATAAAATGAAAAACAGAGTCTTTCATAGATGACAGAAGGTACTTTAGATATCTCGAAGAAATCTATAAGAAATCTCTTTAAAATTATTGTTCATTACTATCGATCATTAGTGATTCCAAACGTTCTTCCTTTCTTTCATTTATAATGTATAATTGTATTTGTGTATTCGGGCGTACCCATTACAAGCTCTGCTTATCAGGTTTCGCGCCTTCTTCCTTGTAATACAAGTTTTTTAATTATATTTATGTTCCTACGTATAAATTGTATTGTTTGAAGAGATGTCAAATATGTTGTCAAATTGAATGAAAGAAAATAAAGGTTATTTGAATTGAATTAAATACTTATTCCATAGAGATTAAAACTCTTATATTTTGTCTGTTCAGAGCCAGAGGGGCCCAAACTTTGTGTAAAATGATATTAAGAGTTAATGTTATTTAGGCTCCAGACAGACTATTCATCCTGACAAGCAATGCACAAAAATAATCCAAGATCAATCGCATCAGAGATTTGCATTGCATTAATAGAAGCACGATATCCCTCGGGAAAATGTCAAACCATTATGAATTCATGCTATCTATTCCGGCTTTACTGAGGCACATAGAATGTTGGCAAAGTTGTGTATTATTCATAATCCATGACACTCTTCTAATAATTGGATGATATATTCTGATGCATGTGGGGATACGATATATCTCCCATAGCAGTCAATCACATTACATTACACTGGCTTCCACTTAATACCTGCACATAGATATAAATATCAAATGTGTGTGAGAGAGATAAAAGGGGGGTGAGAGAGAAAGAGAGAGAGAAAAGGAGGAAGTGTCATCAAATTATAAGACCTGGCACAGCCCACAATTTCTTTAAGGTCATCGATGGCGCCCTTGAATGCTTTAGCAGTCTATCTCCAAGTATTAATAATAAAATATTTAGCTTTTATATAGTGCTTAATACAGGTGTCTCTAAGCGCTTTACAAATATACTATTACCCCAGTCATTGGATTCAGTGTTTGCCCGCACACACTGTGTGCACAATGTCCACTCCCTGGGGAGCATTCCAGCCAGGCGTTACTTGACGCTCAAAAACTGTTTGACCAACAATGACGGTTGCATCTTACCGGGTGCCCATCAGAAGGGCGTGAACACAGACTGTGGTCAACTTTCTTTAACCTACTGACCATTGTAACCTGGACGTCCCTTAGTAAGTTAAATGAGAACAAGATCAGTCACTATTCAACAGGTGGAATTTCTGAATTCTATACTGAAAGGCGAAAGAAAAGATGTACGTACATAAAAAACTGTCAAAGATAGGTCAAAACATTGACTGGTCATGATCATATGTATCAATAGAACTCACTATAAATATTTAGGGATTACCTCATTTTTGGAGTTCTTGATTTGATTCCCTTCAAGCTCTTGATGGAACCTGACGATGCCGATGGTTTTAAGCCTGACGTCGCCGGGGGAACCACCGAATGTGTCTTACTACGAGTCCTCATCATGGGCGACGCCATTTTGATTCAAATTTTATTCTTCGCCAACCTCTTGTGATCCAATTAAAATATATATCCTCTCTGAATTAGTCTTGACACTTCTCCAAATAGTTCTCTTGGCGATGCACAGTCTCAGAAAGGTGGTACCAGTCGGTTCCTTGGTCTCCTTAAAGGATTGCCATCTACAGTCTTCAGTTATGAAAAACTGTATTCACATTGTCAAAGTATTCAAAGAACTTGAGAACTATCACCATATTCCAATATTCAGGCTAATTAGACATCACAATGTCTCCATAAACAAAATGATCCTCCTTTTATTTGTTCTTAAGACGTAATTCTAAGCCACACCATCCTGGGAAACATCATTAATTTCAAGAAGAAGAAAAACAGAATTTAAATTGAATTCAAATCCCAGTGTATACTCCAATTCTTCAATTATACTTTTTAAGCATTCCTTCTCTTGCAATATATAGCCAATTTGCAATAAGCTTCATAAAGTATTCAATGTTGATAGTCGTTTATAAATCCATATTGAGATGAATTATGTTCCTGATAACTGCTTATGGGGGATGTATCGCTTTTCCATAAATGTCAGACCACTTCAATTTATCAGAATTATTGTATAATGGCAAAGTTGAGCCATTAACATTTACAAACAAATACAACAGGTGTGGAAGATGTTATTGGAAGTTCTTTGATGTAAGAAAAAAGTGTCTGAAGTTGTTTTTACAACATCTAACAAAATATTTCAGAAATAACTTGCAATTTTGATTTCTAAATATTTGTGCTCTGACAATCTTTTCAACAGAGAATGTATGGCGTGGAGACTGTGATGCATTTGTAATGTCCTCCTGTCTTCAATTATCTTAGGCCTGGGTGCATGACATGGAATCAATTCTCTTTGATGTTTAGTTGATTCGATAAGCTTCCTCCCGAGAACTTGCCACAGAGTCGCATTACACGTGATACACACCCACGCCAAATACAATACATAAGCCAATTCAAAACTGAAGCTCCAGAAGGCACCAATCTTCTTACACAGAAATCACATTAATGTACAATCTGCCGTGCTAACCTGTGAACTGAAAATCTCCACGATACAAATTAGCTTTTGAAGTGACGGCATTGAGATTCCCTTTTAATAGAGAGATGCTTGTATGTAATTCCCTGATACACATATGCAATTAGATACATGCCCACTCAGTATGCCGCTGGTACTCGATCAGGTAAATTTGCAGTGTCCCACTAACCACAATGGCGAGGTGAGCGCTGGATAATGTAATACCCGGAATTCCAAAGCATTAAGGCACTGCAAGGCTCAACGTTACCGACACATTTGGGAGATGATTTGCATCAAGCTCTATCGATACAGTGCGAAAAGATGAAGTTAGCGTTTCATTCAAATGAAGCTTACAAGTCATTGCAGGTCATTATCCGTGCTTCCGACGATAACTTGTTGATGTCTTCACACCAATCACACAGGAATGGCACTCGGTCGGAGGATGCGTTCACCGTGAAACAAGCGATAACTTGAGATATACCTTAGGGCAAGACAGCGGATTTCATCTTAAACATGCGGCCTGCGGCAACCCTGTAGATATCCATAATGCTATTCAGTTTCACTGATAAACCTCTCTGCTTGGTGGCGTCGGCGTCGCAGAGCTGAGGAAAGCAAATCTATCTAACATATTGACTTACGATGAAGAGTACCTGTACCTGAGTACTATGTTACGCTATCGTGCTGCCCTCTTTTTAATGCTTCTTAGAATGAATATCCATGCAAGATTGCTAACTTGGGTTGTGTGTGTGAGGAGAGAGTGCATGCACGGAGAGATGTGTGTGGGGCTGAGTGGTGAACAAAGTAAAGGGGGTCCTCTCTTGCCTTATTAACTGTGTTATGCTCCTGTAAGTAGGGGAATGGGGCCCGGTGTTTTGGAGAGAGAGGGGCAGAGAGAGGGGCAGAGAGAGGGGCAGAGAGAGGGGCTGAGAGGGGCTGAGAGGGGCTGAGAGGGGCTGAGAGGGGCTGAGGGGGGAGAGAGAGAGGGGAGAGAGATGCAAAGAGGGGAGAGAGAAGGGAAAAGGGAGAGAGAAAAGGAAAAAGGGAGAGGGAGAGGGAGAGGGAGGGAAAGATAGAGAAGGGCGTAGAGGGGAGAGAGAGGGAGGGGTAGAGAAGAGGGAGAGGGAGGGAGAGAGAAAGGGGGTGCAGGGAGGGGGAGATGCACATAAAGAAGAGAGTAGATTACCATATTTAGTTAAACTAAGTCATTGTATGGGAGAGAGAGAGGGGTAGAAAATCAGAGAGAAGACAGAAAGACAGAAAGACAGAAAGAGAGAGAGAAAGAGAGAGAGAAAGGGAAAGAGAGAGAGAGAGAGAGAGAAAGAGAAAGAGAGAGAGAGAGAAAGAGAAAGAGAGAGAGAGAGAAAGAGAGAGAGAGAGAGAGAGAGAGAGAAAGAGAGAGAGAGAGAGAGAGAGAGAGAGAGAAAGAGAGAGAAAGACAAACGGAGTAAAAGTGAGTGATCACTCATATCATTCTGAAACCATTCTCTCAGCTCCTATAATGAACTGGACAAGGGTGGGTAAGTTGCCCTTTTCTTTACAAGGGCTACACACTCTTACAAGTGGGGCTCCTGATAAACCTATGGGGTTAAGTTCTCCTTGTCATATCATCACGATGCTACATATAACTCTCAGTCCTTGACATATAACGCTGACGTCTGTACGATATACCCGGCTAAATTGATATACGAGCTGGTTATAGATATCACATATTTTTTACTGGTACTTCAAAACACAAACATGAAGAGCAGAACCGCTAACCAAGCAAAATAAGAGAAAAATATACAATCATTAGAAGGTTGAAAACAAAAATAGATGGATGACTTTGAAAAACTGCAAAGTGCAAAACGCAATATTATAAGAGAACCATGCTAGTATATATTTCCATCTCACAGCAAAAAGATTATTTCTACCGGCAGAATTAATTGGTCTTATGCGAGAGATTATGACCTTCAACACAAGAGATATTGCAAAGAATATAGTTGAAATGGTTTGCATTCATATAATTCTCTGTTAGACATTTCAAGCAATTCCATGTGTTAAAAAGACTTAAAGAGTGTTTTTGAAGTAGTTTTCCCTCGATGCTATCAGCATTAGATGTAGACTAAGTGCTATAATGGCTCTCTTCAATTCCGCCTTCATATTCTTTCCAAGAAATGGAATTAATATCGCCAAACCAATCGTTGTTTCTACTTAACTTTGTCTGTCTATCTTTGAATATTTCATCTCTTGTCTCTCTATATCATTCTCTCTATCTGTTTCTCTAGCCTTGTCAATGATCCAAATGTTCTCTCCCCCCCCCCCCCCCCTCTCTCTCTCTCTCTCTCTCTCTCTCTCTCTCTGCATGTTCTTAAATGTCAGTATTTCTTTCATCTATGTTATGAAATATTTATCTACACTTCTTATTTATCCCCCCCCCCCTCCCCGCTGTTGCATTCACATCAGAAAATACTAGTTGATAAACTATGTCTGAGCAGCTGAACGCACGTATGCGTATCCTTTTCCAAACTGCTACACATTTTCCATCAAATATATCAACACCTTTAAAAAAAGAATGATTTGCTGAAACCAAATATGACCTTTCACAAGCCATAAACCATCCAAACTGAGTATACATCATCCTAAATTTTAATGCTTCCTGAATAAAACATATAGATCAAACGCCGGCGGAATGATCGGATTGCCGCCAGAAATCACTGCTAATTGCATGCATTTGAAAATCCTCCTCAAAAAAACGACATTACAGACCCATCACGACGGGTCGCTTCAAATGGTGCGTGAAACGATGCGTATCCGTTTCATTTGCAAGATGTCTGAGAGCAGCGGCATGTGAGGATGCGCATATAAATGAACGTGTGTGTGGCATTACACCATGGGGCGAGTAGTAGGGGATAGGGAATCCGGTCAACAAAATATCCTGAATTTAATCTTGTCGGTTTCTGAAAAAGACACATTCGAGACATTGCCCTAGTTATCTCTGATTCTGCACCGGCCTGCCCATGATGGTAAGCTGATTGGATGTTACACAAGCAGTGCTCAACATCTATTTATTATTTATCTATAGAGTAGCAAGGGTATGGCATGACATGTGGCAGAAAATTGGGTCAAAATGATTCATGGGTATTTTGGCATTTAGACCCGTCACATTTTTTTTTTGTGTGTGTGAGAGATTTTACGAACAGTGTTCGTAAAAATTTAAAAAATCGCTTCAAATTAAGATTGGTCCAAACCATAATAAACATATATCTGATGGTGTTGTTGTTGTTGTTGTTCCCCGTCATCACATGTCCTCATACAGCAAACAAAACTGTACAATTACTCCATCATACCAGCGCATGTGTACATGTACTCATTTCAAACATTGTATAAAGCTTCATGTTTTCTATATTTTCTATGGTTGTATTTGTTTATTTATGCAATACAAAATAGCTGCATTTCCACTGCAAGAAAAAATCATTGATTTTTCTCGCATTCCGCAACCACGGCAAACAAAAAATACTTATATAAATGTAATGCTTCCTGGGAGAAATTTCAATTATTAAATATATTTGTGGCATGGGTGGAATGCCACAAATATATTTAATAAAAAAAAAATACTTAATTTTAAAAATCCACCACTGGAGTGTGTGTTTTTATAAAAGCCGGCAAAACTTTCCCTGATTTTTGCAGGGTAAATGCCTGCTCTCTAAACATTGGAGAATCCTTTGTGACTCTTCTCATGCAATTGCACTTCTCACAACAAAATTGGAACGAGTAAACATCAACATTTTTTGTGGGTTTTTCCAGTAGCGTTTAAAGGGTAGTCCAAACAATCAACAGTTTTTCAAAATAGTATTTAAGTTGTATAAATGGGCTTAATGAAAGTATAAGAATGATAAAGAATATATAAATAGAGGTGCACTTACATAACATCACCAGGAGAAGAAATGACCCCAAAGCAAATGATTTCCTTGTATAAGTTCCTTTACGATTAATAGAATCATTACGATTCGTCTGCGGACGCTAAGATGCTGTCTCGTTGGTTTTCTCTGATTATCGTCTCTCCGCCGTCGCCATGCCTCTGTGAACAATAGCAAGCTTGCGTGCCCTATTTGTCTTTTAATTTCATCAAGGTCCAATCAAATTAGTAGAAACCAGTAATTCAATTACACTTGAGTAAATTTATTTGTTCTCTTTTGGCTTGAGACAACAGACAGGCTCCTGGGGAGATGCTCTTTGGCTGAACAGTTTGACTTTCCAATCAGGCATGGAGTGGGCGAGTGGGAAGTGGGATTGGGGAAGGGGGAGTGGGCGAGTGGGAAGTGGGATCGGGGAAGGGGGAGTGGGCAGGGGAGGGGAATCGGGATGGGGAAGTGGGAGAGGGGAAGTGGGAAGGGGTGAGGGGGAAGATGTGATAAGAATAGAAAAAAGTTGTGGATTTGTTACCCCCTCCCTCCCTCCCCCCCCCCCCCCTTTATTAAAAATGTCTGTTGGCAACATTTTTTTTGGTCAGAAAATAGCAAGAATTTATAAACCTTTTTTTCTTCTCCCTACTTTTTTTGCTTGATTGAACTATTTTGCTTGCAGGAAATATTCTAAATTTGTAAAATCTTGTAAATTATTCTGACCACCCCCTCTGCCTTCAGAATCCCTGATAGGAGGACGGTACGAAGTGAGGAAAATGTACAAGAATTTTAATAGAAGAATAGAAAACAGGGGGATTCATACATTCGTGGTTCATTCTTACTTTTAGAGAAGGATTTTTAGAACAAAAGTTATTTTGTTTTCTTAAAGGAAGAAAAACAGAGAGGTTAAAAACGTTGGAAAGTGGAAGGGCCTCATTGAAATCAGCACAGGAATATTATCCATATTTTCTCAGTGAATGAAGTAGAAAGATAGAGCAGGAGGGGGGGGGGGGGTACAAAGAAAGAAAGAAACATATACGATGTGTGGACAAGGAGGAATGCTTCAAACATGTAAACAGCAAGGAAAAATGAGAGTAAAATAGAGAGAGACAAACAGTGAAAGAGAGAAGTAAGAAAGACAGAGACACAAAATAACAACAAAAGAAAGGAACGGCTCACCACAAAATGGTTTCGGCCCGTGAAAAGTCATCGCAGAAAATTAAATTAGGGCTTTGTAGTCGGGAGGAAATTGCTGTTGGTATTTCAAATTGGACAAGAATTGCCCAGGTACCTAGAAGGCTACCCTGAGAATGGTTTTCTACATTAGTAAAGACAAGAAGTGACCTCTTCTGTTTCATGCTAACTGCATTGAATGTCATCTCAATCTCAAGCCCCTTTCACACTGGAAACAGTAAACTGCTGTTGATAAATAGCGCAGAAAAATGACCCCTTCTGTTTCATACTAACTGCGTAAAATTCCATCTCAATCTCAAGTGCCTTTCACACTGGAAACAGTAAACTGCTGTTGATAAATAGCGCAGCAAAATGACCCCTTCTGTTTCATACTAACTGCGTAAAATTCCATCTCAATCTCAAGTGCCTTTCACACTGGAAAAAGTAAACTGCTGTTGATAAATAGCGCAGCAAAATGACCCCTTCTGTTTCATGCTAACTGCATTGAATGTCATCTCAATCTCTAGCCTCTTTCACACTGGAAACAGTAAACTGCTGTTGATAAATAGCGCAGCAAAATGACCCTTTCTGTTTCATACTAACTGCGTAAAATTCCATCTCAATCTCAAGTGCCTTTCACACTGGAAAAAGTAAACTGCTGTTGATAAATAGCGCAGCAAAATGACCCCTTCTGTTTCATGCTAACTGCGTAAAATTCCATCTCAATCTCAAGCACCTTTCACACTGGAAACAGTAAACTGCTTTTGATAAACAGTGCATAAAAAATGACTTTTTTGTGTCATAAACTGCATAAAATGTCATCTCGATCTCAAGCCCCTTTCACACTGGAAAAAAAGTAAAACTGTTTTTGATAAACAGTGCAGAAAAATGAACTCTTCTGTTTCAAATTAAACTGCATAAAACGCCATCTCAATCTTAAACCCCTTTCACACTTGAAACTGTAAAGCAGTGCAGTCATGTGAAATGATGTATGGATAGTGCAAGTCCAAACTCTGTATCTTATAATACACAGATCAGAGTATATAAAGATGCAGGCTGTTGGCATTTTATTGTTTATTGCTTCCTTTCTTTTTCGCACCAACTTGCCATTCATTTGCAAGTAATATTATTTTACAGCGGTTTGCTGTTTTTTTAAAAGGCAGTTTCCAATATCATATGGCCCTAGGCTATACGGACTCATAGGCATATATACAACATAAATGTAATAGTAAGTTTAGTAATACACTCCACCTTCCTGTACCTGTCACATAAAAGACAGATAGTTAATATTTTATGTAATTGTGCCCAGAACCATTTTTTTAATACTGTCACTTGCAAATTAATTGAAAGTAAGAAGAACAAAAATGGCTGTTTACTGGAGCAGTTTTATGTAGATTATTATAAGCCACAACTTGCCATTCATTCGCATGTTAAGTGATTCTCCATTTGCGTTTTGAGCTTTTCCGCATCAGATGTGACCCGAGCATGACAGAGCTCGTTGCCTGGGATGAGAGCTTTCAAGGTCAAATACTACTCATCTTCAAAGCAACGGAGAGAAGAGAATTCTACATCTAATTTACATTGCATGCTTGTCTTAACCCAATGATTGCCAACGTTTCTCATTTTGACAGGCTTATGCAAGATGCATCTGGTTCTCATAGGCAATGAGTTAACCCGATCAATGCCAGCTGATAACATGCATTTCCCACAGACCTTTATAGCCTACATGTAGGTTATCTCTTGCATAGTATGCAACAGGTTAAGAATTAATGAATCTTTTTTTTTAATAATTAACTAGAATGAACTTGTGCTGCATGATATGAAAATAATCTCCCACCTTGTTTTAGGCTATGACAAAAACAAAATAGAAAATGTTATGACCATATAGATTCAGTTATAAAGAATATCAACATGAAGCGTAGTTATACTAGAAAGAAATAGTTAAATAAACTGATACACCAGGCTAAAGTGCCAAAACAAATATGCCAATGGTAATCCATCTTTGAACATTTTAAGAGCCAAACTTGCTTGAAACCTTCCAACAGTTTCACTGAAATCTAGCAGACAGATTTATACAAAATTTCAGGTTCTTTCACTCCTGCTTCAGAAAATTAGGGTAGAGATTAGAGGTAGTGGAGATAAATTAGTTACATCACAGGAAGTCGCACTCGATCACAAGTCAAATACAAATCAAAGAGATTGTATGTGTGAGGGAAATGTTTGAGGCTCCATGAATGACCTTTGAGAACATGCACACATACGTATTGGCACAACTATCTCTCTTAATATGCTATGGTCTATGCATGCCCTGATGAGTAGGTGGATCAAGGTCTGTGCAGTGCATTATATATGAAGGTACGTGTTAAAGGTTAAAATCAAGTGCTTTCTGAGGAGAAATCATCAAGGACAGGTTTGAAGGACAAAGATGATTTTGGGCCTGAATATGCGGGTGAAAATCACACAATCATCACAGAAAACCAAGGCCTTTCAACTCAAGATTTTGTCAACATCCTACCTCAAAGGACACTTAACATGCATATGCTGTTCAGAATGAACATTATTGCTCCTTTTTCAATAATTTTAATTCATTCGTCATCTATTTCATTTCACCGTCTCCAGAAATTGCACTGAGAATAACAAATGTGATAGTGCCCTTAACCATAAAGTTGAGTTCTGGTCACGCGATTGCATTGTGAAAGAAACGGTGTGGAGACGATCAGAAAAGGCTGATCACCTAGCATATAAGTATTGGTGTGTACTGCATTAATGGTAATAAGAGCTTGCATGTCATTTTTTGAGAGTGGGGCGTTTCAAAAACTGGTCTTTACCTTTAACCATAGTACACAGCATGACTTGTTAAGTAATGTAGCATCCATCCTAGAACTTTCGCCACTGCGCAAGATACACTTTACTGTAATTCATCTTGATAACCCAAGTGGTGACGTTGTAATGCCTTCTAGGAAAATTAGATTACAATCCATGTTCAAAATTAGCGAGGTTCATTATTAATATCATCTAATATATGACATTGGACGCCACTAAGTTTTAAAGGTTGGAAACATGTTATGAATTCCATCATACACGATTTGACGGCATCGATCACAAGCAAGCCCTTATACTTGCACGCTCACCATACCCGACAAGCAGGATTCAAAGTTGATATTCAATTATGCCAGACGGTGCCTCGTCGCAACCTCGCAATTCGGCCCCGGGTCTGACATGGAGTGACACGTAGAGGGCAGTATTTAATTACTATCAGCTGCAAGGTGTGGGGATGCTCATCCACCCTCTCACCCTTCATGCTGTTTGGAATACTCCTGCGGCAAAATGAAGTGGATCCCGTCTCCTAACTTCTCTTCATATTTTTTCTTGAAGATAAAGAGAGGGGGGATAGGGTTCAAGAAAGTGGGCCAGGTTTCCCAAAACTTTCGGTTAATTGCCTTCTGATGCAGTCTTCTCAAGATTCAAGATAATTTATTGTCTGATTTAAAAATACAGAAATTCGTCCTCCACTGGCGAGTGACATACATATACAAGCAACTTAAACAATATATACCTTCAAGGATCTTGCTCCTCAACAGAACCAGAAAGCAACTGCCATTGGAGCAGGATAAGGGGCAAGGATTCCAGCTAGAAAGAGGAGGAAAGGGGTGCAAGCTTAAGTTGCGCCCCTGCAAGCTCGCTGCAAGCTTGCAGGGCATATCCTGTCGGCCCGGCTGCAAGATTGCAAGGGCTTTAGATTGCGCTCCTGCAAGCTTGCAGGCATATCTCTCTTTGCCTTCAAGCTTGCAGCAAGTTTGTTGAAAGATTGCGAGCAAGTTTACAAGCATTCATTTGTATTGCAAGCTTATTAAGTTTGCAGCAAGGTTGCTGCAAGGTTGCTGCAAGGTTGCTGCAATCTTACATTTTTGTAAGGGTGTCAGGTGAGGGAAAAAATGGTATCACTTCTTGCTATATACTCCATTCAGGACTTAATTTGAAGAAGGGTTCTGGAAAGGGCGTGGGTGCAGCTCAAGATATCAATAAGGGAACAGATTTCTTAGAAGTATTTACTTTGCATACAGTGGTATTTTACATCTGTCTGGCAAAGTAAAGGAAAATGTTATGTGTACATGCTACATAAAACACTTTATCAGAGCACATATTGATTTACCTATCAAAAACTACATATGCATCCATTCTCCCCAATTCTTTTACGTCAACACCTGCAATAGCTGGGTGCTGATAATATCACCAGTTGATTGACCACCAAAAGACTTCTCGGTCTTTCGTGCAACATTTTTGCATCTAAAGAAGTTTGCGAATGCTGTCTTCAATGACATGTGTTAAAGTGAAAACGTCTTTCTGGCTCTGAACAGACTATACCAAGAAATAACACAGTATACTATTCACCGCTCAGTACACTGTTAATGCAGTACATTAAATGTACATGTCTGTACAGAGTAACAACTTCTCATGATCCAAAGATCTCAGGATGAGAGGAGCTAGGGGCAGGAAGCTAGGGACGCTATACTTACATCATTCGTACAATCTTTGACGCTTGAGCTCGCTTCATCCTAAAAATCCTTTATAACCTTCACAAAGCCGGAACTTCCAAAGCAAAACATCCAAATAAACCAACTTGAAACGTTAATACGGCATATCCATTGCCGGTGTGCTGTCAATTTTGTACTGTTACACTACATGAGAACGAAGGAGAGGGAATACAAGATGGCTATTGACCCTTTTCTTTCTTAATTCTTCTGACTAGAATAAAAGCATCCTGAGTCACTTCTGCTGGTAGGTTGGTATCATACTACACTGTTATGGTGATATTCAATACAAACTCACAAGGACCATGGAGGGTTTTTCCAAAGAGAAAATACCCAACACAAAATGTGATGGTACATTAAACTATCGTAAAATATAGTGGTCAATGTTTTCTGTGTTTATATAGCAGGGCTTCCAGAAATGTTGGGCAATTATTCAGTTCAAACATTAGCTGCATTCACACCGCCAGCTAAAACCGTTGGTTTTTCTCGCATTGCAGTGTTTTGTGGGAAGTTGTTAAGCAATTACCCATAATTAGGACGAAAAACATGAATATAAAAAACACCACCTCTATATAGTGGGGTTTGTATGTTAAACGCTGACCAAAACTCCACCGGTTTTTGCAGTGTGAATGATCGCACTCCAAACACAGGTGAACTATTCCAGGTTTTGGTAAAGTGAATGACTCTCCTCGCTTGCGTGCTAACACACGCAGAGAGCCGATAAGTGGCGTATGTGTACAACTCACACAAAAAAATAGAATAAGCAACACTGATGGTTTTTATGGATTTGTCTAATAGTGTAGTTCAAAACACCTGGGCCGGTATTCAATTCAATACTTAGCATAAGTAAGAAATTTACTAAGTAAATGGCTAAGTTAAGTAATTTACTTATCTCGTATTCAAATCGCATTATAGACATATACTTACGTAAGTCAAAATTTAAGTAAAATACTTACTGATAAGCATTGTGACGTCACACGGTCAACCAAAAGTAAAGCGCAATTGATGCATTGCAATAAATGCGCGCTGATATAATTGTGCGCGGGATATAATACTGCGTAAGAAAACCATATGCCTGCCAATCAAGGCCACCAAATAATTGGCTTAAGTCTGGTATGCAGTTGGCTTAGATTGAAAGTAAAATACTTACACAAAAGTGTGAATTGAATACCAAAATTGGCTAAGTATTTTATGTAAGCCAAATACTAAGTAAAAAGCTTAAATTTTGTCCTTAAGTATTGAATTGAATACGGGCCCAGAAATGTGTTTTTTCTGCGGTGTAAATGGGCCTATATTAAAGCTCAAAATAACATTGGGAAGGTAAAGTTTTCTGTTTTAGTATAGGGGGAGACAACGGTAGAGAGAAGGGATTGAGAGAAGGGATTGGGAGAAGGGAAAGAGAGAAAGAGAGAAAGAGAGAGAGGGAGAGACAGAGGGAGAGACAGAGAGAGGAGAAAGGAGAGAGTGAAGAGAGACAGAGAGAGGAGAGAGAAAGGAGAGAAAGGAGAGAGAAAGGAGAGAGAGAGAGAGGGGAGAGAGAGGGGAGAGAGGAGAGAGAGAGAGAGAGAGAGAGAGAGAGAGAGAGAGATAGAGAGAGAGAGGGAGACAGAAAGACAGAGAGACACAGACACAGAGAGAGGGGTAGAAATAGATGAGAGAATATTGCTGAATATTTTATAACTATTACTTACAAATCCAGCACTGGATAAAAAGATATATTTCGATAGGCTTCCTGTATATACTACCCCAATATGATTTTCAATGGTAAGATCAAGGTGATTATAGAACAAAGAGCAAAGAGAGGAGATGGGGAGCTATAGGGACCTAGAGATATTGATATCCATGGCAACAGCATTCACCTCTAGCAACAAAAACATCCCACTGAAAGAAATCAACCTTTCATTACACGCCCCACTTCTTTATGGGAAAGAGAAATAAGTATATGAAGACTTCATCTCTGTAAATACAGAAGATTTTGTTAAAACATTGAAGACTATAGGCCTGTCCTCATCAGCTGGATTTTGCCAAATACCTGCTATTTCCAGACTCGGGATAATATGCCGAGCTCGAAATTGCATCATCACCAGATCGATACGCTCATCACAAACTAGCTCAGACGGGCACAAATTAGCCCGCTATTTAAAAAACAGCGGGATATTTGGAAGCAAGACCAAGATTTCTTGGGATATTTTCTCAACCAAATATCCCACTTATTGCAACTGAGGGCTGATGAGGACGCAAATTAACTCATTAATTTGCGATCAGGATAGTTAAAATAGCGGGTTATTCGACAAACTTGAGCTGGTGCAGATAGGCCTCATGGAGCTAAACAATGTGTGCCCAAAGCCTCTTCAAATTGCTTCCTACCTGTCCAACAGTGGCATGAATAGATGAAAATAAAACAATGATCGAGTGTCGTCCAAATTAATTTTGACATACTGCAATCCATCATAGGTAAGAGTAATCATTCAGTGACAGGGGTACAAGAAACAAAGCATGTGGGACTACTCAAAAGATGAATGACTTTTATTGTTGCTATATATAGAAGATAGCTGGATTGATCACAAGGCCAATCATCTTTTGTAGTATGAAAATGAAAATGAATATTAAAGGATTCACGATTAAAAAGCACTACATCTGCAAAAGATCAATAACATTTTCCCTATTTATCTTATTAAATTGAGATATTCACAACACATACATAGGATCTCTGTCATCATTTTGAGAGGGAGCAGCTGAAAATTCAATTAAATAAATTAGGTGCTAATCGTGATAAATATTTGTAAAATGTCATTTTCTTGTCAATTATAAAAAAATATTTCTAATGTTAATACATTTAACAAGAATCAATGTCACCTCAAAACTGAAAAGAAAAACAACAGTAAATTAACCCCTTGACTACTGCATGTTATAATTCTCATATAGGCTTCATATACAGGGACCATTCAGTTCGTTGGTAGTTAATGTATAGGAATCAACGTTTGGTGTGTGACATGTTTGTTGACATGAGGTCAAGATCAACAGGACACACTTTCATTATTCCTCCCCCCCCCCCCCCCCTTCCCCCCTCCCCCTCCCCCTCCACCCGGGCAGTAAACTATGTTTAGACCAACCCATAAACATTAATGTGGGATTATGAGTTACATGTGAGAACTGTGTCACAAGTCAGCAAAGAGTTAGTGGGGCAAAATTTAAAAAAAGCAGTCACATTTTAATGAGGTTTGGGTGGAAAGACTGTTTCATGTGTGGAACTATACTGACTTAAGAAAACTCAAAGCATCTACTAGCATGAATAAATAAGAATGAACTGAATAAATTAATACTAACAAAGAGACAAAGAGAAACATAATTTGTCACTTTGGAGCTAGAAGGGGGGGGGGGGGCTAAAGTCGTAACATTTTACACAGAATTAATGCCCTTCTGTCTCCAAATTGACAACACACAAATACATGACCTGACCAGTTGCATAACACAACATCCAAAGTGCCCCACTTCATCTGACTAAATTATTCCACCAAGCTTTGATATGATTACACGAGTCAATGACCCAGCGATATGTCAAGGAGAATCCCCCCCCCCCCCCCACCTCCGTCCACTCGAATTCAACTTGACACATGATTTGCACGCTGCAGCATCGATTTCTGCGTATAGATTTTGCTATTATGCACGCAGCTGCGATTTTCTATTCTCGCAGCAACAAAAACGGAACTCTCAACACTATACAGCCATTCAGGGTGTGCTAGCTGTTCAATGGTGGGCTAGCTAGCTGCTATAGTTTCTTTCTTGCAGTCACATTTTAATGAGGTTTGGGAGGAAAGACTGTTTCATGTGTGGAACTATACTGACTTCAGAATATTCAAAGCATCTACTAGCATGAAAACATTGAGGAACAAATGCCAAAGATGTTTAATAATACATTGCCATTATCTTTGTTAACACTTAGAGTACCGTAATTTTGTAGTTGCTCCTATACTACGGAAGAAAAGTGATCCTTCTTTATAATTCTGATGAATTCAGTTCATACCTTCTAATGATATTATAATGGACTTTAAATTTCAATCATAGCAATATATGTTAAAATCTGTGTATTTAATTACAACAAGTAATAACAGAACATCATGTGCACCTGTTATTGCCAGTTTAAAAATAGATAATTATATCTTCTGGATTTCTAAACATTTACCTGTAGATCACATAACTAACAATTCAAAGAGTTAATTTTACCTTACTGCAAATTTTGTGTTAATGTGAAGGAAAAAATGTCTACATGCAGCTAATCAGTTTCCTTCCATGTTTAGTTGACTTTGCTCAAGATGTTATAATGTTTACCCATTGGTTTGACCATCAATATTGCATACCGGTTGATTCACTATGACATATCTTGAGCGCAAGAAGGGTGTCAACCCTGTATTTAATGATAGGAGTTACTCCCTTCTAGTACTGACCCCCTTCGAGTATAAGCAGGTGGGTGAATAGTCAATATGAGATGTGAGAAATGACATTTGCTTTCAAATCAGAGGAAAGTGAATTCATTTCAGCGAGTGTTCTCTTTCTTTATAAAAAAGGCGTTTGATCAAGAGCTGCAAGAGTATTGAGCTGCTGGCTGTTAATGGGTGTGATAGTAGACACTACTTCTGGTACAATCTAAATCTATATGAGGGATATACTTATTTGTGATATTACATCCTGCATTTCCCCTTCTCTCTTTCTCTCTCTTTCTCTCTCTTTCTGTCTCTCTCTCTCTCTCTCTCTCTCTCTCTCTCTCTCTCTCTCTCTCTCTCTCTCATCATCACTTTCCCATTCCTTTTCCTTTTCGGTCTCTCACTCTCTTTCCCCTTTTTCAAATTCTATCTTTCATTTTCCATTGTGCAGCTGTCCCTAAATCAATACTGCATGTATTTATTTCAGACATCGACCTTCACATACAACTAAACATACCATCTTTTCAGAGACAAAAGGTCATTAACTTTGTGCCAAAGTACATGTGTTAACATCCTTCTGGTTCCAAACAGGCAATATTTTCAAATGAACCAATTTTACTCTATAGCTTCCACAATACTAAAATTGAAAAGAAAAAAAAGCATTCTCTTACCTGTATGATAGCAGCATTCAGCAGGATAAGGTTAACACCAGACGTTGTAGCAATTGATGCAAAAGGAGGAAAAGAAAGAGAGAAAAAAATACGCATTTAGCAAAATGTAAAAACATATTACAATACACTTATGACAAAAATCATGAAGATCATTTGATGAGATTGATAAGAAAACCACAACATTGTAAATTATATTGATTAATGTCAGACGAATTAAGTTTCATTTAGGTAGCTAAGAACAAATTTATTGGCATGAAAAAGTGCTTCCGGTACGCAAAGTACATACTAGTTCATGACAACTGTGGACGAAAACTTGTAATTTGACATGCCCTGATGACATTTTGTTTGTAATATTAATTACAATCAAGATAGTAGAAAGAAATACAGGCTCTGTGTTCTAATCATATATGGTGCTACCTCGATGGAATGTAAAAATCATTTCAAACAATTACGCATTTTGCATTCCAAACAAATCTTTTAATGCCACTTCATTGTACCAAGCTACCTAAGATGAAATGTCCAATTTTGTACATTATTTAGTTTCCTGACATTCTATGAAGGGTTCTTAAGGAGGAAAACAGTTAGGCAACTGCTAATGACAATCAAAACTTTTCCATTTCTGCTCTTATCCATGAAGTATTTCTATCAAAGACATTTTGATGCAGAATATAAATATCATAAAAACATTCATCTCACGTCAAGCTGGAGGGGTATTTGAGTGAATAAAAAAATACACTCCCTCCTTTTCAACAAAGATTTGTTGGGAAGTGCAGAAAAAAGTGAGAAAATAATTGTAAAAGGTCTTTGACATCACTTTACACTTTCATTGCATTTGAAATCAAAAGATTACAAATATATATCTACTAATGAGTATTAATCCCTTGTCAAATTTGTTCAAGCTATTCCTAGAAATACATCTGCTCCCAATTCTTGGAGGAAAAAAAATATCATTGTATGAATTGTACCATCTGGATTTGTTTTTCTCCTGCAAAATAACCCATATTTTATATTAAAATGTATCCTGATTTCCCAAGTCATTTACTGTTTAATCTCATAAATATTCTTGTTTGTTATTGAATGGCTATGGTAACATAATCCTGTTATTCCGACAAATACATCCATCAAATAACAAAACCTTGAATGGATTATCAATCATTTCATGCATTTTTCTCTAGTCATAGTTAAACTGTCTAAATTCAATTTCCAGGAAAACAATTCAAAATAGCTTCCATATAATGTTTTCTCTTAAGTATTGGTGATCTGTGGATAACAAGGTATTATAATCCCTCATTTCCTTCTTGTCTTGCTAAATCAATATACAGCCTTGATTTGATAGATGATATTCACAGAACTACCTTTTATTTTGTGAAAAATCATGATGATTCAGAAGCTTACATTCCGTCTGTTAAGAGCCAGAACTAGGGCATTAACTCTGATTTTGTTTTTTGAATTGGAAAGGGGGGGGGGGGTAATTTAAAACCAATTGATTGATGAGGGAGATAACTTGTCGACTTATTAAAAACATATTCTCTCTCTCTCTCTCTCTCTCTCTCTCTCTCTCTTTCTCTCTCTCTCTGTCCGTCCTTCCCCTCTCCCTCTCTCTCTTCCAACCATGATCACATATTGCTGTGACATTTGTAATTGATACCTTATACTACCAGTAGAATTTGAAGCCACATGATAGCGCTGTGGCCTTGTGTTATTCCTAGATCATCAACACATTGACATTATATGAAATGGTGGGAAGAAAGAAAGAGTGGTGAAATATATTTCCTGAAAATTATAGATACATGTATGCAAATAATGTGCTGCTGGTTTTGCAAACTGCACTAAATGCACTAAATGCACTAAATGAACCTGCAAATAAAGACCACCTGCATATAAAGACCACTTTTCTTGTCTCCCTTGGGTGGTCTTTATAGACAGGTTTCACTGTATTTAGATGAATCAGTGCTCAGCTCACTTAAACTGACAAGTCCACTTCATGATACCTAACACAGGGCAATGTCTCAGATCTTACTTAGAGCTCTTTTTCAGCGACACCCTTCAAAATAAGAAATACCATGGAGGTTCTGAGGAATAATGTTTTATTACAAAGAAAGTTTAGGGCAACAATCATCATTATCATCTTCATAATCATGTAACAGCCACAGCCTAAATAGAGCTCACTCAACGTTATTATCTATCGTGATCTTATAGAATATTGTCTATCTCCTGATTAAAATTATGTGTAAATGCTAATTCACTCAGAACACATATTTTCATAAAATCCATGACCGACCTTAACTGTACATGTATCTTTGAACCTGTACAAGAACACTTTCTCCATTTGGGCTACAGAGGGAGCAGTTTATTACATTCAAACTCTGCGCTTTGATAGCAGCACTGGATAATGTAAATATTGTGCACCAGCAAGCCATGTAAAATAGTGAGTTCACATCTACATTAGCTAGTTTCCTTATTATCTACCTCTCCCCACCCATCTACTCCCCCGCCCCCCCCCCCCCCCCCCCTCTCTCTCTCTCTCTCTCTCTCTCTCTCTCCTCTCCTTCTCTCCCCCTCTCTCTCTCCCCCTCTCTCTCCTGCCCTCTCCTCTCTTTTTCTCTCTCTTTCTCTCTCCCTGTATCTCACATTTTTCTTCTTTTTCTGACTGATGTTGTAATAGCTAGAATTAATCAAGACATTCTTTCTCTCTTCCTTCCTCCATTTCCTCTCTCTATCCCACTCTCTCTCTCTCTCTCTCTCTCTCTCTCTCTACTTTACACCTGCAAATGTTCATATTATACCATATCAGGTTTTCCCGCTTTGCATTCAAGCAACCCCAAAACACCATTTCAAACAAAAGAGGGAGCCATATTCCACCACGTAACATAAAGCATTGACTCAGTAGTGCAAGGTTAGTTTAATTGCATGATCCGTCCTCATTATATTTCTGTATCTCTCTCTCTCTCTCTCTCTCTCTCTCTCTCTCTCTATCTTTATTTCTTTCTCTATCTCTTTCTCTCCTTCTCTCTCTCTCTCTCTCTCTCTCTCTCTCTCTCTCTCTCTCTCTCTCACTCACTCTCTCTAAGTCTGCTTTTCATAAAATAATTAAAAAAATTCAAAACATTTTTCTTTCCATCTGTACTTAAATGGCTCAGTGGTAGAGCAGTGGTCTCATATCTGGAAGGTCACATTTTTTAAAATATGCGCTTAAGCCCTTTGGTAAGGCATGAATCCTCATAAGGCTCATTACCAAGTCCCTCAGAGAGGACTTAAAGCCGTCGGCCCCCTGGTTGCTCACTTACATGCATACGCATGCTTTCTTAGCACTCAGGTAAAACAAACAAACAAACATATCCATGCAAGTTCAACTCTGTGAATAAATTGCAAACCTTTTGCTGCCATGTGAAGTAGCTTTCGACGACAATACAAAAGTTATCAGTCTGTAAGCATGAAAGCATCTTATGTCATTTTCATAAAAATGTATACATTAATTTATCACTTGGTAACATATTTCAAAAGGAACTTTTGTCTGTTCGGATCCAGGAAGCCATTTAGTCATATACTTTTAAAACAAAGTTAACACCCTTCTCGCTCTGGTCAGATGATTAATAAGAGAGGTACAAGGCCTTTGTCTTTTTTTAAAAGTTTGATTTCACATTTCAATCATTTTAAATATCCATAGCGAATATCTGAACCATTTTAGAATTTCTCAGTCTCTAAGAAAGAAAATACCCACACGAAACTGCAGAAAAAATAAAACCTGGTACTATTTGCTACACTTTCTTCACAACACAACGACCACACACAAAGGGTGTCAAGATAGAAGGCACTAGTCTGCGAACTCTTGATGTAAACAGCTTTCGACTAACAAGAAAAGAAAGTATAAGAATAGGAGAGTGAGATCGAGAGAGGGAGAGAGGACCATATTATCCTTTCTATTTGTGAATGGCCGGCCCCCTCCAGTCTAATTCCCCACAATAAAGGAGCAAATATTTTCACTTAAGCTTTTGTGGTTATTGTGAAGTGGTGTTCGAACCATTGGAGGGCCAATCGAGAGAAAAAACGGTGGCTGTTTTCTTTCACTGTGAGCATTAGGAATGTTGTTTCTGAAAAAAATTGAAAGTTTAGAATGGAAAAGGCTGAAATTTGGTTTGACAAAGGTGGGAGGGGATGATGGAGAAGTGAAAAGTGAATAATTATTCTTGACTTGATGTGGAATCAAACATGGGTACCATACCACGCTGCCCCTCCCTCGGACCAGTACATGGATAGGTGACAGGCCTTTTGCAGCTACTTTCCTTAAACATGGAACTCATTTCCCCATGTATCATAGAATTGAGGTTGTATAGTCAATTGTATAACCCACTGAAATAGTGACTGCATTTGAGGCAGAAGAAAGTAAACAATAGACAAATTTTCTATTGAGACAAACAAATAGAAAAATTAATTAATCGTTCCGCCATAAACTTGCATATTTCTGTTTTTATTTGATTAATCATTTCACTTATCATTGTTATAACTTCCGGAGCCTATGACCTACAAGCATTGCTTTCTCTTTAGGCTCCATCATATTTCTTCCTTTATTTTACTTAGTCTATTATTCTTTTTGTTTGTATAAATGCATCCAAAAAATGATTACAAAAATGTAACATACCAAATGTAATGATGTATTATACAACATGTGAAATATGAAAATAAACTGAAACTGAAAACTGAACTGAAACTTGGCTGTCATATCATCAAAGTTAATATCACTTGTGGAGGTTAAACATGCCCCTCCTCTCCTTCTGTCTGTACAGTATGTATGTCTCTCTCTCTCTCTCTGTCTGTTCTGCACCTCCCATTCTCTGTAACACACACCTTACTCCATGACCACTAGCACACATCTTCTGAAAGACAGAAAGGCAGTCACTCCAATTCCTTCAAACAGATTTACTGCCTTTCTGGCTCTCAGATGCAATTGTATTTTTCTTTGACAGTCTGTCTGTCTGTCTGTCTGTCTGTCAATCTTTCTCCTTCTTCTGTTACCGTCCCTCACTTCTATACCCCTCACCATATATCCTCACCTCCATATTTGCACCTCTCTGTGTCTCTTCACACCCCCCTTCTACCGGTCCCAGCTCATGCACCCTTCATACCAGTCAGAAAGGATCAGCCATACAATAGGGATAGGCGTGAAGTGGATTACGGTGCCATTCACCTCAATAAAAAGGGAAAACCTATGAGGTAAGGGGTGCGCAATTGTACCCCTCAATGGAGGCTTGCTCTGCAATTGAGACCAATTCCAATGGGGGTCAAACGGCTCTGTCTGCGTGGAGAGCCCTTTTAGGGGTAGGGTGTCTGGACAACTTGAATGTTGTGAAGGTGAAGCACTTTCGGTTCCAATCAATTGTATTTGCAGAGGAGTTGCTTTGACAAACATTCCGGAACGGAACCAACTTCACCATGAGTGAGAGACAGTGTCTTGGAATGTGTAAGCTTTTAGCCAAGGTTTGTAAAGATGAGAGTCTACTCAATGGAATTTGGGACAGTGAAGCCATAACATCTACATTATAAGATACAACAGGCAATTCTAATTTAAATTACAACGACAGTCAACAACAACAAACACTTAACTGGAAAGTCTCATGATATTCTATCCACTTCATAAGTTTGTGTTTGTTTATGTTTGTTCTTGTGTTTTGTTATTGATGTCATTTCAAACGCACTCATGTGATATATATGAGTATGATACAAAATCAATATTATCATGCACACTTCACAAACATGTATCGATTCAGTACAAGCACACTCCTCAAGTCATTTCGCATCTTCATAAAACCGGATCCTAAAGATTCACAATAAACCTTTATTTTTAAAATCATTATTTGCAATTTCAATTCTGTACTTGCATGCACCCCACCTTTCAGTTCTGCATTGACTCATTAATTTGCAAATAACATGTTTAGTGTCACTTCAGATTATAGCAAAAATAATAATCTAAAATTTCAGCTTGTTAATTTGTCAACATCCTCATAAACACCAAATAGTTGTTCCTTTCAACACAAACTTTACAGATACCATGTCATATATACTGAATCCACAAGTACACTTGTTTTAGATAGCCAGTCATGTGGATCTATGATTATTCAGAACTAATTACCCTCATCTTATTATACGTTTTCAAAAGATCATTAACAGAGCAAGGAGGCTTTGATCCACCCACAAGTATTCTTTAAGGGGTAACAAAAATTTCATTATGTTAAGGTTTGTGGTTTTAATTGAATGGAATCAATTGAAGTAACATGAACATTAGCTGCATGTACACGGAAACCAAAAATCATTGGTTTTTCTCATGTTCCAGTGTTTTGTCAGAAGTTGCTAGACAACTACGGTAAACATGGCGAAAAAGCCAAATAAAAACCCACCTCTGAAGTGTGGTTTTCTGAAATGCTGGAAGAAGAATCGATTTTCGGACAGTATAAATTCTCATTTTTAAAACATTGGTGAATGA
The DNA here is from genome assembly GCF_000002235.5 of Strongylocentrotus purpuratus. NCBI lineage: Eukaryota > Metazoa > Echinodermata > Echinoidea > Camarodonta > Strongylocentrotidae > Strongylocentrotus > Strongylocentrotus purpuratus. Next base: position 32,257,794 of record NW_022145601.1, on the reverse strand, counting down.
TACAGGTTTTTGGTCACATGACACTCCTTGCTTCCTTGTGATTGCATGCAGAGCTAAGCAGCACCAACAGCCTTTTCACACACAGCTAAAATTCTATAAACATGATTAGTATAAACGTGTTTGAAACGTGTTTAAACTAATCACGAGCCTTTCACACACAGAAATTTCGTTGCGATCGTTAATCGTTTCGTGATTAACTACTGCTCGTAAAATGCGCAGTAGTGCCATTGTGCATTGAAAGTCAGGTCATATCAAACAGAGCGGTCGCTCCATCCAGTTTAAACATGTTTAAACACGAAAAACCTTTCACACACAAAATGTCAAGCTCTTTAGATACGAACTTCGTATCGGCAGCCTGCTTTTAGGGATGTATGCATTGCGACTTCGTATCTATCCCAACATCGTATAAACGATGTTCACACTGGGAAAAATTTTCTATAAACATGTTTAAAACTGTTGAGTGATTCTAATCATCTCTGGAAACGATGAATTTTAGCTGTGTGTGAAAAGGCTGCAAGTCATGCACACGCATTATAATCACACAGAAAACCCAGAAAGAGCAAGCATTGACAGATTTTATGGGTTTTTTCCAGCAGTGTAATTGATCTTCAAAATGGCTTTCGGGGCGGTGTAAATGGGCCTATTTGCTCCAGTGACAATAGTTTTTTAAAGCTTTTATAGCTTTCTTTTGTCAAAAATATAGGGTTAAGACTAGAGTTGCAATTAAATTTTAAGGTCTTTGTGTGTTTGATTCTGGGTTGAAGTGCGGAATTCAGATAAAAACCATTGAATCATGAGTTGTAAACTGCATCGTACGTTAAACTACAGATGACCCCTATGTAACACAGCATCATTTCACAAACTCAATCACATTTCAATTAATCATACACAGACACAACAACATTCCTAAAGTTACAGAGCTACTGTACTGTGTTAGGTAGCTATAGGCACCCTTTGCAAAAATAATCTTTATATTGAGCCCACCACCTTTGTGTGCCAGTCTCTTAAAGGGATCGTTTAACATTGTTAAATCTGAGATACACGACCCTACATGTTATCAGTGTCTGTGATATGGTGTAATATTGAAGCCCTAACAAAATTGCGCTTCAAAATGATCAAGAAGTGCCTCAAAAAAGTAAAAATCTTTGAGTGACCGGTTTTACCATACTCGTTTTCCCCAATAGACTAGTGTTTTCAAAATTTGTATTTCTAATCATAAATATCTTGATAATCAGACAGGTGATCGGCTTGTAAAAGTCATGGGGTTCCTGACTGACCTTAAGGTTTATAATTATTATTGCATCATGAGCTAAATCCAGAATTTTGTTTCAGAATCTGAGACAAAGTTACCGGATCCCTTTAATAGTGCACATGTTTTGATAAATTATCTCAAACAATGACACGACTGCTATCCCCCGCAGGTCACCGATTATTCAATTCTCCACATTTTGTTAAGGACTGGGTTGTTTACATTTCACAAAAGTTGTGAAATAACAAAGTATCTGTTTGCACAACTCCCACACAAAACATAAAGTTTCTATTATGTTTAACAGATGGAACTGAAACTAAACAGTTGAAAGCAGTGAAATGCCATCAGGTAAAATATGAAATGTAATAGAAATATATAGTATTCATGTATGATAAATTGGCAATCTGAACCACATTATTCATGACAATATCATTTCAAAGCTTAAAGAGAAGGTTGAGTTCTGGGAAGAGGTGAAAAATAATTTGTGAGCGTCATCATTCTTATTAATGCAAGTGTGGAAGAACATCAGATAAGACATGTTCCCTGAAAAGCATGGCTCTTCAAATGCCTTTATATTCTAAATATGTCATGTAACATCGTAAAACTCGGGGTGGGATTTTTACGCCACGTGTTCGTGTAGTCCCATATATACATCTTTCTGTGAACAGTGTTTGTAACTTTACCAAGACTTGGCCAAATTTCTTATCATTTTTGATGATTCCAGAACCTTGCAATACACACAAATTCTTATATGCTAGATGATCAACCTTTTCTGGTCGGTTCCACACAGTTTCTTTCACAATGCAATCGCATGACCAGAACTGGTCTTTATCTTTAATCAAACATGCAACTTGTTCCATTATTGATTTATAGCAGGTTTTATTGCCTTATTTTTAAACGAACTTTGCAGACGATGCTTCCAAAAGGTAATTGCCTCTTGCAATTTACAAGGCAAATTTCAAAACTAGAGTGGTATGAAACTGGTAATTCAATTTCATATTCTAGAATGGGTTGAATACATGTGTTAACTGTTGACAATGAGTTTTCAGTCTCTCTCAATCACACATGTGCTAGATGATGTACGTGACCCTTCCTAAAATTGACCTGTTCACACTGAAGGACATTTAAACAAATATCACATAAAGAAATGTTGTCTATAAAACAATCATATTTATAGTGTTTATACATGTTATCTGTTGATCTCTTGAGGAGAAATAAATGAAACTGAAACTGATACTGACAACATCGTATGAAAAATACATCATATAAAGGAACTATTTATGAAGAGATTCAATGACAAGACAGCTGTCTAATCATGATAAGCCCTGCCCAGTTACACGATTTTCGGAAGACGTTCACACTAAAAACAGGACCTGATTCATTATTGGAATTAGTTTGAAACCATGGGTAAACATACGTTTCGTTAAATGACGTTGTATACAACATTCAGACTAGATAAAAGGGGATTATATTTTGAACAATTGATCCTACAGCTGTCGATCGTATAGCTATACGCTGAATTCTGGTAGTCTGAATGAACGCAAGGTGAGACAGGGAGATGACAGAAGACCAGATGTCATTTAGGGTCAGCTTTTCAATTTGTGCAGAAAGATTGAAAATTACGACAAAATAGGTGTAGAATGAGGACACAAATATAGATCACGGCACCGGCTATCGGCCCCTGTCCCCCCCCCCCCCCCCCCCCCCCCCCCTTCCCCTCCCCCTCTCAAACCCTGCCTTTCCCACTCCATTACCCTGGCAATCTCATTGACTCGGATAGTAAAGGTTGCTAACCTTTAATGGCATGAAAGGTTACAATATTTTCTTATGGCATACTAAGGTATTGTATTATAAATGGTTGGCAGTTTTTGTGTGTACACTTTGCATTAAAAGCGTAAAGGCCTGTATTATTCAGAAAACAGCATGGGGTGGAGTATATGATTGAATGGGTGACATACATGATTAGGTTATAGCAGTATTCATGTATTTGTAAGATCAACTATCTTTCATGCACTATGGAATTAAAATATCTTTTCTCTTTTCCTTTTTTAAAGTAATTAAAATCACTGTTCAATCAAACTTATTTCATTTTTTGAGGGTCTAGCTGCATGAAGCAAAATGTCAGAAGTACATGGACCAAGTCTTTAAATTTCATTATTAAAATTTGGAGGTCTAGAATAGAATTTAGGGGCTTGTGTACTAGATGTCTTTCATGTCAGTAATATATGTCACACTTGTTTAACAAATTACTTATATTATTTCAATGCACTTAATGTTACAATCAAGCGAAAGAATAATAGAAAAACACCAAAGAAAGAAGACAGAATGACATGAAGTAAAAAAAAAATTAAAAAAAGGAAGAAAAAAAAAGGAAAATCACAAAACAAAAGGAACGGGAGAGAAAAAGATGAAAGGAAGGGGAGAGAAAAAAGATGAAAGGAAGGGGAGAGAAAAAGATGAAAGGAAGGGGAGAGAAAAGAATGAAAGGAAGGGAAGAGAAAAAGATGAAAGGAAGGGGAGAGAAAAGAATGAAAGGAAGGGAAGAGAAAAAGATGAAAGGAAGGGGAGAGAAAAGAATGAAAGGAAGGGGAGAGAAAAGAATGAAAGGAAGGGGAGAGAAAAGAATGAAAGGAAGGGAAGAGAAAAAAGATGAAAGAGAGGGGAGAGAAAAAAGATGAAAGGAAGGGGAGAGAAAAGAATGAAAGGAAGGGGAGAGAAAAGAATGAAAGGAAGGGGAGAGAAAAGAATGAAAGGAAGGGGAGAGAAAAAGATGAAAGGAAGGGGAGAGAAAAGAATGAAAGGAAGGGGAGAGAAAAGAATGAAAGGAAGGGGAGAGAAAAAGATGAAAGGAAGGGGAGAGAAAAAAAGGAAGGGGAGAGAAAAGAATGAAAGGAAGGGAAGAGAAAAAGATGAAGAAAAAAGGGGAGAGAAAAAGATGAAAGGAAGGGAAGAGAAAAGAATGAAAGGAAGGGAAGAGAAAAAGATGAAAGGAAGGGGAGAGAAAAGAATGAAAGGAAGGGGAGAGAAAAGAATGAAAGGAAGGGAAGAGAAAAAGATGAAGAAAAAAGGGGAGAGAAAAAGATGAAAGGAAGGGGGGAAAAGATCAAAGAAAAAGAACAAAAACTCAAAGAAAGAGAGGAAAGATGACAAAAGGATGGGCAAAAGCTCCAAGCCCATCAATTCCCATACACCTGATGCTAAGCTGGGTAAAGTGTATATAGTGACAAGAAGAAAACCCTTTTGTATGTCACAAAGCTGAAAAGCAAATTACTCAATTTACACAGCAAACATTCAGCTCTGAATGGCCCTATTCAATTGTAAAGCAATAAAGCTATTGTCAGTTGGCAATGCCTGCATGATGAATAGTAGAACTATATAGTAAGCTTTGAAAATAATAGCAATGTGGGGATGTATGCTCCTGCTGTTTCTCCTTCAAAGTTTGTGATCTAACGAAATTATTAGGGAGATTTTATTCTTAACTACTGGTATGAAAGATGATGATTAAATTGTTTCAAATTCATTGATACACCATTAAAGCTGTTAATGGCATCTGTCAGAAATAACAAAAAAATGTTGACAGAAAGCTTTCTTTAACATGTACCGGTACTGAAATGCACAAGGATGCAATGAAATGATAGAAATAGTAAAGATGATAATAATAGTAATGGCGTTAATGATAACAGTCGTTAGCTCAAGTGAAACCAGGAAGAATCTCTGTATCTAAATTTGGAAATGTAGGTGTGGGATCGAAGACAAGACATTAGGCCCATCTTCATCGGCTCGAGTTTGCAAAAAAAAAACGCTATTTTAACTATCCCAATCGCAAATTAGCCAGTCAATTTGCGTCCTCATCAGCCCTCAGTTGCAATTTGCAAGATATTTGGTTGAGAAATCTTGGTCTCGTTTCCAAGATATCCCGCTATTTGGGAAACTAGTTTGTGATGAGCGTTTCGGTCTGCATGGTAAAGACACAATTTCGAGCTTCGGGATAATATCCCAAGTCTGAAAATAGCGGGTAATTATTTGGCAAACTTGAGCTGATGAAAACAGGCCTATACTCATTCAATGCATAAGTGAATACTTTGTAATCAGGTAAAATCAGGAAGGGTGTGCTTCAAGATGCTCTTTTCATAACAATCCATAATGAGTGGATATTTCCTGCTCTATCTTATCCAGTATGAAAGAATTCTTTTTATCCTTGTACATGGTATCAGTGACATATTTAAGTCTTCATTTTACTCTGTCAAAGTTGCTTATTTGCTTACTTCATTTTGATCTATTCCTTAGTGTGAAAAGACAAACCAGCAGCAAATAGGCAAAGGCAAATAGTAATAATAACAATAGTGAGCTCTTGTGTAGCGCTCATGTCTGTCAGACTTGACACTCCTGGCGCTCCACAATTATTTCCAATTAAGGCTATAGCATGGCTGCCTTAAGGTGCTCTAGCATTTGAAGGAATTCATTCCTGCCAGGTAACCATTCACCTCACCTGGGTCGAGTGTGGCAAATGTAGATTAATGTCTTCCCAAAGGACATTAGTGCCAAAGGGGTAAGATTACAAAGAAGGAATACAAAATGTTGTTAACCTATACGTTCCTGATATCAATTGTGTAAGAGGTCAAGTCTCGAGCTGATGAAGTCAAGATTTGTAACTTGGGCCTATTTCCCAATTCAGAAATAGCAGGCCATTTGGCAATCTCGAGCAGATGAAAACATACCTTCTGTGACCAAGTATCAGGGATCCACTCTATTTTTGTTTCAATATCGCAAAGGATGGGAGGGGGGAGAAGAGGGGGCGGGCGCAATTGCTGTGTTTGTAATATGAGCCCCATATTAAAATTTTGAATATCAGGGGGTCTTGACTTACATTTTGGGTGCCCATGTATCTGTTAATGTCGAGCCCCATGCACCTGCCATCGGGAGGGGGGGGGGGGGGGTTAATCACTAACATCAGCAATAATATTATACCGAAAAAGACGAAATGTTGCAATCATTCCTTCCACCCCTCTGCATCCCCTTCTATTTCTTCCTTCTCCTAGACCTGATCATATAACAGCATACTTTACAAAAACCATTTAACCAGGAAATGATCCAAGAAATATCAAGGACAAATTTCCTTTATTTCTGAAGGTCTGCTATATTAAGCAAAGGTATATATAATTATTTCTTGGCATGATTGAAAATGAAAGGCAGGCAGGCAGGCAGGGTTTTCATAGTGATTATTTCTCTTCATAACTGTTTGTTAAATCACAAGTGCATATATTTGCCAGTGAAAATTGGACAAACATGTTTTTGCTAAGTGGAAGAAGAAAGTGGAGAGTGGTACATTGCATCACAAATCTAGTCACATGAAATGAATCAGGAAACTCTGAAGGTCACCATAGGATGATAAACTTGAACTGATGTCAAATTTTCTTTCTATTTCATTTTGTTTTGAGATCCAGAATGTGCATGATTTCTCTGTTTATGCAAACAAGTTTATAATCCTCATGGTTCTCTGCAGATGCCACTCTATTCCCAGGAGAGAATTAAGACCTGGGGGGGGGGGGGCATTTCACAAAACTTGTCATCAGTGACAAAAGACAGTTTTTGTTATAAGCTACTGAAATCCTTGCTTCTGATTGGCTATCAGCAGATTTGTCACTGATTTTTGTAATTTGTCGTTGAAAAAAGGATTTGTGAAACGCCCTCCAGGTAGGATGACAAAAGCTATCTGAATAAAATGTTGGTATGCCTACATGGTTACCATATGGAATAAATACTCCCCAGGGAGTGGAGATGGTGCACACTGTGTACAAATTGAAGTCTGATAACCAGAGTAATGATACATGTTATGGTCTGAGATTTGCAGTACGTGTTTAGTACTGTAAGCTCATTGGTCAGTTACTCTGTAACTGGTCAGGTGCTTTAAAAACAGTACTTATTTATTACTAAAAAAAGTTATTATCACCATTTTTGGGAATTATTATCAATAACATTATTTTCAGTGAATGAATGTGAACATACCTTGTTCTTATTCCGCCTGATCTGGTTGCCTTGGCGATAAGTTGTATCTTATGAAGCACCGAGGTGGACTGAGTAGGTGAATAATCCTCCATGATAGTACACATTGCATATATCCACACACAAAATATAGATGAAACATATATATGTTTCTCTCTTCTTTTCTAATATATATTCCTCAATGATGCATATTCCTCAGTAATATGATATTCCTTGCAATCATCTCATGGATGATCACAAAATTAGCAATGACGAAGAGGTTTGTATTCCATGAACATCAACAAAAGGATGACTGAAGTAACACAAAGTAAAACTTCAAGCCATGTTCCATACTGGTGAAATCAAATTCAATGTCATATGTTCCACACTCCACAGCAAGAAACAATTCCAATTACCTTCTCACATGTGGTTTAGTCATCTGACAAGCCACAATATTCTATAAAACATATACCCTGTTCATTTGACGAAGATCACCACAGCTATGCATATGCAAAGATACATCTGCCAATATACGTCTGCATATCTTTCAAAGACTCAACATTTCTGTGATGAGTATGCCTGTATCTCGCTGTGTTTCTTGCTCAAACTGACGATGAATTGGACTTGGAAAAGTTCCAGAGTCTGTTGTGTAGTTCACCAATTGGTAAATGATAACAAAGATTGAGCACACATTAATTGAGATAAAAACGTTTGAAAATCCTTCACCTCTAGATAAAATGGTCATCAACTAGACAGATATTTTATTCTCCTTGAATGATCAATGAAATGTTCTTGTTGATAACGGGAGCATACAATGCAAGGCCATACAAAGCTCTCTGAATCTAATCCCATCCTAAATACTAGAACATCACAATAACATTCTCACTGAAGCGTTAGCGAAGTCTCAAAAAGTTCTATAATGTCCAGCATGAAGACTTCCTCTCCGGCTATAAATAAATCCTCAGCAAAGGACTTAAAAAGAAAATGTAATATATGACCTGGATTGTTGAAATGGATTACTTGAGCGCATTAGGGGCGTGAACTCATTAACACCTCTGATACATGAGGTAGAGGTCTGTGAAGGCATTCCAGTGGTTAATGATCCCATCAACGCTGTTATGAGACTGGTAGGGTTAAGATGGTATGGTAGCTGAATACCATAGCAGGTAGGTGACTGTATAGAGAGCAGTCTGTGTACAGGAATCCTAGCAAATGTCAAAAAGCCACCATTTTAATCTCAAAATGCAGCTTAAATCTAGGCTGATAGCTGGATTAGCGCAATATGCTCTTTCTTCATGGTCACCTTTTTCGATTTAAAAGACCTGCCTTGTTTGAAGATTGTCCAATCTCTATTTGTGTGTCTTGACTCCTATTATAGAAGAATGAAGTGTAGAGATAGAGGCAGCTGCAGCTCCAAAAAGATCAAATGGAATTAAATAAACACCCTTTGAGCAGATTTGCTGGTTTATCCCGTTATTCAAGCAGCTAACAGATATTTTAAGAGGATTTGATCTTCTGGTCCCAACTTCCCTAACTTCAACGTTTGCCTAATTCAGCAGAGCTCTGTCTTGACCACAAAGCATTCGTATGTCTGTCGAGGCAGTTCAACGATATTTGATGAAAGGTTTAATAAGCATCAATCATTGAATCCTGTTCAAGACCAGGGTTCCTCAAGGCAATATTCTTTCATAGAGCACGTAATGGTTTTATGGTACGAAGTGCATTGATTCTGAGCAGGGCCTTGATGAGCAGATGATGACAAAATTACTTCCATTGATTTCGTTCCGAGATTGTTATCTCCGCATCGGGAGCATCCAAAGCGGGATCCATTGACTGCACTAAGCCAGTAATTATACTCCGCTGTACATACCATACTATCAATCAGTTACATGGCCTATCAAACGGCATGCTGTATGGAATGATTCCATCTCAAATTTATTCTTAATAAGCAGATGATGAAGAAATTATTTCCAATTGATTCCATATGTGCCTCAGAATTTGATCTGCATGTTAGAAACATCCAAACTTGAGTCTATTGCCTATAAAGCCAAATAATGATCATACAGAATAGAACAGTTCAGTTATCGTACATCAGTCATCTGATCATGAGTCGTGACCAAAGGTTTTCCAAACTTCCCACGCAAAAAATATCCAAATCCTGAGCCGATAAAAAGTGGATTCCGCTATCACATATTATTTGCCATGCGGTGAATAATGAAAACTGGAAGTGCTATCCCTAATTTCAACATAATCTTGATGAGTAATCGCTACAGAATGGTTCGGGCTAAAGGTGAATGCTTTATCAAGTCATCGCCTTTTCTTTTGTCAAAGATGAATTGTGCAATCGATGGATTCCTGAATTTATCAATCGCATGAACGTACGTGTCAAATGGGAGAGAGAATCAATCAGGCGTTGACCGCGACCGGCCAAGAGTTGTCAAGTCTTGTTTGCTCGTTGGATTCCGGTTTACCTATACATGTATATGTTCAGTCATAAACAAATAGTGCAAATCAAAACAAAGAATAATCATCAACTACCAATGTGCGTTTCACAACTGAATATCCTTGAGTCACGATGGGTGTTTGAGGAGTCGTCTCTGAAAACATCAAGCGGTTCTCGAAAGTAAACAATTAATTACCGTGAGAATCATCCGAAAGAGAGTTCAATATTAAAGCAAGTCCATAGCGAAGGTCATATTCATTACAGACATTTTGAACATGATGATTAAAAACATTAATTGCTGTTGATAGTATCACCAAGGATGATTAAGCAAGTCCACAATGAGTTCAGGAAATAATTATCTACTTTTGATATGTAAATACCACCAAGTACTACTGCACTGCAATTGATATCTGACTTCCAGTGAGCACATGTCCTGTTAGTATGACTCCAAATCCTGCATCAGACAGAAAATGACAGTCCCAAACGTGAATGATCATCCCTGTCCCACAAACAAATAAGGAGGGCTTTAACAAGACGGACCAGACAGAGACACACTTGGTGGGTGATCGTAAAGGAGGAACGCTGGCTGCATTGTACGGTGGGGGAGGGTTGTATGAATGGTCTCAATGAAAGACAGGAGATCAGGCTTATCAATGGACAGGGTTTTTGTGTGTGAAAGAGCCATGTATTGTGTGAGTCAGCCGCATGCAATCCCTCTTCATTTAGTGGAGTGGTCCGGGTGGTTGAAGGGGTAGGTCTTAGAGCGTGACGCTGGTCTGAGCTGAGCGTGGGCAATGTGGCTGTAGGCAGTGTCAACAAGAGAACCGTTAGGTTTGGGACATACTGCAAAACACGTGTGATCCTAGGATTTTATGATAATCATAGTCTTGAAAAGCAGCCTTCTTAGAAATGATACAGTCAGGAGACACAAAAGAGTAATATCTGTGAATTGTGTCTGATGATGAAGAATTGTGGGAACGTGTACCGGTACTTGTCGAAACCTAGCATTCAAGTATGGATAGTCTTCTGATATGATTGTGGTGTTTAAATTTAATACCATTCAACCGTTTAATCAAAACACAAACACTTCTGCTGGTATCACAGAAGCACAAATGTTTTATTATGATAATAATATTTCACCACTTTTCAACCATTTTTATTAAGAGTATGGGAACTTTTGCTGGTATTATCTTTAAGAGAAATAATGAAGTATCAGTTGAAATGCATTATCCGACCAAAGCTCCCATTCTGCAAGGTTATCTTTTTAATTATCTTTTTTTCTAACCAATATCCCAAAAATGTAGGCTTATATCTTTGAATAATCTTTCAGTATATCCAGTATAAAAACAAAATGTGCCCCTAATTTCACCCCTAAAAAAAACTAGAAAACCATTTCTCCTTTTTTTAAATAAATTTGTTGTCTTTTCTGACAGTTTTCAGAATAGAGCCTTCCTCCCCCCCCCCCCCCCCCCCCCTCACCAGCAACAGATTCCTGGCTACACCACGGAATATACACACAATGAATATTCAAAATTAAAATTAAAAAAACAAAAGGCATTTCCTAAGTAAGGCACAATAAGGTGGAATGCCAAGAGAAAGAGATATGCAATGCACATGGTGATCATCATGATGATAATAATCAAGCCTTGCTCAATGAACTGAGAACTATCATATTCCTGGTGACCGTAATAGCTTTTCCAGTCACTGGATAGCCCGTATCATAGCTTTGTTCCCCCTGTAAAATGCATCCAAGTGCATACGGTAGTCGGAGCGGCAATATACAGATCAGACAGAAAATAGATTTATTCAAAAATTTCCAAAATGCCCCATGACTAAATTGACTTAATTGAAAATGATGAGAATTTATACCTTTAAATATGATAAGTATTAAGGTACTATTAATTTTTTTCATTTTTTGTTCTCCATTTTTTTTTTTTTTTTTTTTATGGGGGAGGGGGGGGGGGGCAAAACAATGATAATAATAATAGGCAAGAACCTTAATCATATCCCATCTATGAGATAGTCAACAGTAGATATCAAACAAAGACATTTCCATATTTGTCAAAAATTAATTATCCCAATTCAAACAGTTGTTCCAATTTCATGATAAATGACAACTGCCACCGGTACTGAATTACTTAGCACCTACGAGCTTCCCAAACCCATTTGCATTTCACCCTAACGTTGTCTTTAGGAGCTAGAAGGGTGCTAACTCTATATTAAAGTATATGAGTTAAAGCCCTTCTTGCTCCAATTCCAAACAGATAATATATTTACACATTGCCTATTAAGCAGAATAACAAATGTACGCCAAACAGACACCCATCTATGGGAGGAGAACCTATTCATATCAGACATGAGATTAGAATATAAATGAGAAGTGATGAATGAAAAGGGTACAGCTGGTCATCCAAGTGGGAAATGGAACACAAAAAGTGCACTACTCATTGTGGCTAATGGTCCCTATTTCCTCACTGTACTACAATGTGATCAAAGAAAGCAAAGAGATCAGGTAAAAAAATACAGAGATGTGTTTTAATGTTTTCCTAATATTTACCATCTGTGAATATCTTTAAATCAAACTTGAAAGCACATCTTTTCAAATAACTGTAAATCTAAGCATATCAGGAGCTCTTGTAGCACAGTAGAATATTTATAGTTAAAGTTGGATAGTTTCTGCGCTCTATAAATGTGTTATTAGTATTAGTAGTATTATTATTATTATTACAGCCCAAGAGCAGAATATATATCATGTATGAAACAATATCATGGATCTATACATATTTATATATATATATATATATATATATATATATATATATATATATATATATATATATATATATATATATATAAAGTTGGGGTTCACAAGAGTCATGTTGTACCTGCTCCCTCCTAAAGTAAAAAAAAAAAAAAAAAAAAAAAAAAAACTAATGCAATTTTGTAGAATTGGTTAGATAATTTTTCCTCAAGATATATACTTACATAAGGATGTTCATCCTTTGAATAATGAAATTTCCATTTTTATTAAGATCTTTTTTCCAATTTACATACATGAGTACAAGCACTCTTCTGTGATGCTATCATTACTACCGTGATTGCAATTGCAAATCTAATGCCTAACCTTTTATGTGATTAAACTACTTTAAAATATCACAAATTAATATTCCCATGCAGGTACATCAAATATGACACTTATAACTGTATTACTGACAAAGAAGAACTTTCCACTGAATTGATCTTCTTCTGAGACACCCTGTACCTAATGAATTATACATACACCAGCCAAGCATGTGCTTCTTCATCCCGCTACACAATATTACTTTGTACCACAAGCTTGTAGCAGTGAGAATGAAATGACCGGAGTTGGGTCGGAGAGCAGGAAAAAAAAAATCGCTCAAGCGGGCCGAGCCAATCTCGCTTTTTCAAACGCTCTTGTAACAATTTTCTCACCAGACTGCCCAAAGTGATACTGGAAGTTGTTTCTTATCAGCATACCTTATGAAAAATGAATCAGTATCGGTTTGCCTCGTGATTAGCTAGTCTAGGCATTCAGACTCACAAAGAAGGGAAGGTGGCAATTATTTATGAATAGAATGTATATATTTCTGGATTCTCTTGTGTGTGTGTGTGTGTGTAGTGGTGGTTATTTTAACTGACAGCTAAGAAAGCATAAATGCTTGTTAGTAAGCAACCAGAGGACCGACAGTTTTAGGTCCTCTCTGAGGGCCCTGGTAATGAGGATTAATGCCTTACCAAAGGGCACTAGCGCATCGACTGGGTTTTGAACCCAGCTCACCGCATTACGAGACCACTGCTCTACCAACTGAGCTATCGTGCCTCCTCTCTCTCTCTGTTAATTTAATTTGTGTATATCCCACAATTATAATGTTTACAAAAAATATTGAATATATCTTGAAAAATATTGATAACATCTTAATATTGAGAACATACAAAAGTATTTCTTATTTGTAGAAATATAGGGTAAAGGTTTATTTAAAGGTGATAATAGTGATAGTCTACGCCTTCCAGATTGTGTTGAACCCAGAACCCAGAACAAAAGAGAGCTGCCTTCTTTCAATGTTGTCTCTCTGCCTTAGAAATAAATCCCATAAAACAATCCCATCAAACACTGCCAGGCACCAATAGGATAATCCCTTCAAGACCCAATACATGTAAATCCTAAATATAAACATCTCCCTCTCCTCAATGTCCTTCTATAAGAATAGAAACTTGAGCTAATCTTCGCCCCTTTTCAATTCATATTCACACCTCTCTGCTATGTTATCCTCAGCCTATTCTTCAACAAATTGTATTTGTCACATTTAATGGAAAGGTTAGTCCATGGAGTACAATGATGTCTGCCTCAGTTCCTATGCCTTTTACACAATGCATCTTAGGATCTTAAAAACTGTTCAATAAATAAGTTGCCCAAAAATGTTGATATCAAAATTATGTGATCTGACAGCAAATGTATTGACCAGTGACAAAACATGTGGTAACAGGCAGAAATTTAAATCAGGAAAAGTCTAAGAAAGCTTCGCTAAACTTTAAATATTCCTAATATTGAAACCTTAGCTAAAAGTTGACATTATGTGTGAAACTCCCACTCTTACAATAAAAAAAACGCACAAGATATTCCATTAAAAAAGTATCTGTACACTATATAATACAACTAAGGCCTAGTACACCATTATGTTCCCTATACTACAGATATTTGAACAACATTTACAAAGAAATTTATTCTAAAAAGTCTGTGGTTTGAAGATAACTCTGGTATAATATTTGTTGTCTGTTTAGAGGGCCACAAATGAGATACAAACATCATTAATCAATTAGCTCACCTTGAGTTAATTAAACCAGACAGAGACAAATCAAGAGGAGAAATCAAATCTTTTCCTGGTATGAACAGCAATTAAAACCAAGGGCTGCACACCTGACTCACTGCCAATGGAGAACTTAAACAAATAAACAACGGAAGTGTTCACACTTTTACAATCTCACAAACCTTAAGAGTTTAAGGTGTACACATGCAATCGTTACGTGCTCAAATGAACAGATTTTGGGGCACTTATACTCTGAACACAAGATGACTGTTAAAAATAATTATGCTCCAGCTTAAATTACTCTTAGATCAACTTTGATATCACTAACCACAATCCTCACTTCAATCTTAGACTGGGCAATATACCTGTACCTAACCCTAACCCTAACCCTAAACGACCAATCACAAATTTAAATCGAACGATACCTTTGTTAAAATAAAGCTAAAAACAAATGTTGTCGGATCACCAAATAACAATGGTGAATTCAAACTTCCCAGACATGCATGTCTCTACTCTGAATTCTAGACTTCCCAAAGTTTTAAGGAAGAAATTCATATAGTTTTTAGGTTTCTTGAAAGAAATAGAATATGAAGACACTACACCTTATGATGAAAAATTACTTAATCATCAACAAGTACTGTGTGACATTTTCATAAATAAAAGTCTTCTTAAACATTTTTCTTGCCAGAAATGATTTCTCCCATTAAAATTTCAGACCAAGTATGAACCCTCCCTACTGATTTCACATGACATCATTGCCTTGTAATCTTGTCAAGGTTTACTCCAAATATTGACTTGTTAAGTGGTCTCAAT
This sequence comes from Strongylocentrotus purpuratus, assembly GCF_000002235.5. Classification (NCBI taxonomy): domain Eukaryota; kingdom Metazoa; phylum Echinodermata; class Echinoidea; order Camarodonta; family Strongylocentrotidae; genus Strongylocentrotus; species Strongylocentrotus purpuratus. The sequence goes on along the minus strand of NW_022145601.1, from coordinate 32,242,481 downwards.
TGACTAAGAGAGCTGATAAGAAGGCTATTAATCTGATAGGGACTCCTGGTTGCCATGACAACCGAGGAACCATCAAAGAGATGTGAAGGTCTGACACTTGACATTGATAATACTATGATATCAAATGTCAGAGAGGTAGACCGACAAACAGGTGGTGTTGTTGTGGTTCTGAAAGTTCCCATGGTGGGCTCTAGCTATGTTTAATATTTTGTCTAGACACACACCCTAAACCACCCCACCCCACCACCACCACAACCATTCCCACCACCACCACCACCACCCCCCCCCCACCACCACCACCACCACCACCACCACCACCACCACCACCACCACCACCACCACCACCACCACCACCACCACCACCACCACCACCACCACCACCACCACCACCACCACCACCACCACCACCACCACCACCACCACCACCTTGCCACCCTTCCAAGAGAAATAGAGATTGATATAAATAGACTTGGACAGGTGTGATTGTTCAGTATTAATCCAATGGATATATGCTTTCATAATTATTTTTTTTAAAGGTTAAATATAGAGAAAGAACTCGGGATCTGGTGTGTGGACCTTCCCTTGCCAGAAAATCTTTGAGATGCTTTCATTTTGGTATAACGCCCATTTCCCATAATTAACACATTTTCTCTGGCTTGGTATTTAAAGTGTTAAAGAGAGTGGATGGGGAGGAGGTAATTGAGGGCAATTTCTATGGTAGGCTCTGTATGAATACATGACAACCCCATCCCCATAAACCCCTCATAAGAGAAATACTAAATAGGAGATTTCAGATTTCAGATTTCAGATTTATTTCCGTTTCAAAACAAACAAAATATAAACAGACATAATATAATACAGTCAAATATAATATAAACAAAGTAAATTCAGTATTATGTAGAACAAAATTTAGTTGATAAGAAATATTGGGAAAAAACAGTACTGAACAATAGAAAAAAAATGACCTTGATGAAGTAATTAGAACTTAGGAGATTGTACAGGATTAAAGATGGTAACTTGGGGCAGTACCTTGGTTTGGATATATAATTTTGTTTATTAATATGCAAATAAATAAAGACAAATAACATCATGATGAGGATTTGTATTTTTAGTTGCATCTCTTAGGAATTGGATTTGATGATAAAACATTAGACCTACCTTAATGAATAAGAAAGAAGTTTTACCATGCCATATTACCATATCAACCTAATTAGACATTTGCTTTGGATATTCCCACACTTAAGTAATTGATCATGCTGAATATCATTTCATTCAGAAACTGAATTGAAGTATTGTGAAGTTTTTGTGACATATATATCTTAATTAAATCTTTGTTTCAACTAAAAGAGAAATCTTCACATGTTTGCTGTGATCTCAAGGTCTGTCATTAAAAAGACATTAGACAGGGTTTTATTATAGCAAGAGACAAACATGGACTCAGGTTGCTTTTATTTCCGTTTGTGCTACAGAGAAAAAGATAATAAAAGTCAAGCATGAATACGGTTGAAAGATGAGAAGATTAATGGGTAATTGAAACTAATTTGATGGTTCAATTTCTTGATTAGAACGGATTTACCCAGCTTTCACAATCAGTATAAAGTTAGTAGAAATCTGTTGATTGTTTACTTTTCTCTATTATTTTTTTTCAAATGAAATACATATTGATTTATACTGACTTTTAAAAGATTTTAAAGCTTTCACAGCTCAAACAGGTGGTGTATTTTATGCCAAACATGCTTTACATAATATGGTCTGCTCAGAGTCAGAAAAGCATTAATTTTACTTAATGCCCTTTTGGCTCTCAACACACACTGCTGTCACTATATGACAAGAGTTATGCATGGAAAGAGAATTGAGCTACAAGCACTATGGTTTGATACTAGAGAAGACAGCCCCGGGCCCCCCCCCCCCCCCCCCCACTCGGGGGTCGGAATGACCGCATGCGTGTTACCAAAATGTCCGGTAAAGGGGTACTTTTTGTGCGACAAAGTCCGGCCCGAGAATTGTAAAAAAAGGGGGGTATTTGACTTTTCACCCAAAGATTTCTTTAAAAAGGGGGTGTTTTTCTTTTTTTCTCTCATCTCTTTGGACTCCTGAGAAATTATTCTGAATTTAGGGGGTACATTGAGCATTTTTCCGTATTTAGGGGGGTCTCCAAGGCAGGAAAAGCCCGCGAAAGGGGGGTTCGGAAATGTTGGCAGTCCTCAGATAGGGGGTGCTTTCAAAAAGAGAGTGGGGGGGGCGGGAAGACAGCTTAGCTGTATAGCTATGCTTGGACTATAGGACAGCTAGAGACAGAAGAGAATGGAAATGTTATGAGGAGGGCTTTATCCAACTGTCTGCATGAACTATAAGCCTGATAGATAGATAGATAGATAGATAGATATGCTGGCTCTCACCACAGTGTGAAAAGATCAATACCAAATCCCTTAATCTTGGGATAATCTGCTTTGGATAATCCCCTCAATGGTCCATTAGTTTGGTAGTGGTCAAGTTAAGAAGGATGATCAGCATATAGTTGTCTCCTGTTGGGACCACAGTCCTTTTGTTGGACCACAGGTCTGCTATGGGAAAGATTTTAAATAATGGACCTGGAATGTCGTACACAATACAACTTCAGACTGAAACGTTAACATCTGTGCAGAGGCTTGAAAGACAGTTTGTACAGTACAGCGAGAAAAAGGCTATAGATAAGATAAGAGAAGGGTATAACAAACCCAAATACTATTTGGTATTACAGACAATCAGGTAGCATGTTCCAATAACCCTTTTTATAATCAATAACAATGAATGACCAATAAAGAACGACAAGAATAACTTGAACGTTTCATTGGGTCATCATTCACAAAGGTAACTCTTGATCAATACTATTGACTAATTCAAAGCCAAAAGGGCATTAAATGTTTGTTAAAGTATATGAGTTAACATCCTTCTGGCTCCAAACAGACACTACTGTGGAGTAAAGGTCTACCTCTGTAGTTAGTACTCCACTAAACAGTCTAAAAAAGCTGTCCACAAACTAAACAAGACTTAGGCCTTATTTCTACTCCCTCTCGATCCTACCCCACCCTCCCTCACTCTGGAATTAAAGTCCAATAAGTAGGACATTGATTGATCTCACAATATCAAGATCAATACCAACCTACATTGTAAGCCTCAAGTTAGGCCAAGCTCCCTAAAGACTTAAAGAGAAGGTTGAGATCTGGGAAGAGGTGTAAAATAATTTGTGAGCATTATCATTGTATTATGCAAGTTTGGAAGAACATCAGATCAAAAATGTTCCCTGAAAAGCATGGCTGTTTAATTGCCTTAATATTCTAGATATGGTATGTAACATCATAAAAATGTGGACAGATTTTTATGCCACATATTTGTGTAGTCCCATATACATCTGGTTGTGTACAGTGCTTGTAGTTTTTTACCACGACTGGGCCAAATTTCTTATCAATTTGATGATTCCAGAACCTTGCAGAATACACCAATACTCATATGCTAGATGATCCTTTTCTGATCGATTCCACAACGTTTCTTTCACAATGAAATCGCATGACCAGAACTCAACGTTATCTTTAAGCTGGACTAAGCTGTAAAAACTCAAGTGTATTATTGTGGTATGAACTAGACATCATTTCTTTCCCTAGTATGGTTTAAAACTGCCCCCCCCCCCTTTGGTAGGTACCAAGCTAAAAACAAAGTCAATGCACAGAGACCATCATGCTATGTCATTTATTCTAAACATTTACATAGTCATTCAAATGGCAACATCTTGTTAAAGTAGAAGTTACCAAATTAAGCACTAAAAATGCAATTCTGAAATGCATTGCAACATAAATATCTCATCTTCATATAAAAATATAACCTTCTTGAAATCTCAACATATACAGAAACTACATCTTAGGATTACAGACTCTCACATGCTATTTTAATGTAGGAAGAGACATTGAACTAGAAATTATATCCAATCATCTCATGTATGTGATCAAAAACACCACTAATTTTTACGCAATAGCAATCAAAATGCATGTAATTCAAGGTTAAAAGAGGCCAACTTACCTCCTCCTACTTGATTGTCGGCGTGCAAATTCTTTCATGGTGGCATTAAGTCCAAAATAATACGATCCCAGTCACCCAAATATTATCCAAATAATTCCAACAATAATTGATTCTCCCTTTGCGCTAAAACTATATCTCCAGTGCTTTAAATGCCGCAATGTAGTCTTTGTAGATTCATAATGAACAGTGTTGAATTACAGACCAGGGTCGTCTAACTGTAGCAACTATACTTCCTCTTAATATCTAAAGATTCAAAAGAAAACATTCTTGCTCAGGCGTGGCTTATTGTTTCTTCATTTTAATAAGCTCCACCCACTTGGCTTAGGTTCAAACTATGAAGTTCAGTCGGGCGATTCCAACATGATATTGTCTGTATCAAAGTAGTGTAAACACCATGCAGGAAAGCCGTTATGCTTCAAGCTCAACAACCAGATTAGAGTTACCAATAAACATCATTGCAGGAAACAATCCGGGAAATAAATTGATAGACTTATTTTGTTGAAGTTACGACTGGTACATGAAGACTTCTCAGACATTTGATCAAATATTAATGAAGAAAATATAAGCTATCCAGTGTATCCACAAATTCAAGGGTTAATTAAATATTGCACTTTCTCAAGGCTTTCTCTGTTTTGGTGAGTGATGGCAGTAACCTCGTAATTCCAGTTTCTGAGAGGATGTTGTACTATTGGTTGTTAACTACCAGTAGTTGAGAAAGCTTTCCATAAAGTTTTGAAGCGTGCAACACCTCAAGTTATAAATCATTATCTGAAGAGCCTATATAAGGGATGCCACCATTCCAAACATAAAGAGCTTAAGAATCAATGTCCCGATGGTGGTTAACTAGTTGAGAAAGCTTTCCATGAAGTTGTGAAGCATGCACGACCTCAAGTTATCAAACATTATCTGAAGAGCCTAAGGGATGCCGCCATTCCAAACATAAAGAGCTTAAGAATCAATGTCCCGATGGTGGTTAACTAGTAGAAAGAGCTTTCCACAACTTTTAAACTGCATAGGACCTGAAGTTATGAGACAATGTTATCAGAAGAGCCTATGGGATGCAGCTATTCCCTAACATGAAAAGCACAAGTATCACCAACTACAGTCGTCAGGAGGATAGTTTATAAATACACTCTCGAGGCACCTTTGGCATAGATAGGCCTGTTTCATACACACCGCCCATGATATGCATGTCAACCTCTTCCTCATTCACAGTTACAATCATAACAATGCTATGTCGCCCTCTTGTGACCATTGCCCATTGTGATACCAATTGATTTCCAATAGAAATCAGATGATTCAGTACCTACAATTAAAGGCCCTAACATGACACTGGCGAAGACGCAGAGATAAAAAAAAGTATCAAAGAAGAGATCAATGAATGGAGCGGAGTCAAAGTGAGGTTTGTCAATTTAAAAGCATGGCATTCATTAGATGATTAATGACGGTGATAATGATGATGAGAAGGTAACAGTGTCATGAGACATTTTTGAAAAGTAATTCACTACATCTCCTCTTTTTAAAAGTTTTGTTACTTTTACTTTTCCTTTTCACACCCCCTCACGGCATAACCTTTCAGTCTGTAACTATTCACCTACTTTCTCATTGTCAAATACCCAATTTGTCTCCTTCACTAAATTTCTGAAAAACTGTACAACTTTGGAGAACAAAATTGAATTTAATGACATTCATGCATTTCCAATGATTTTTTCCAGATAAATCTTAGGCCGAGTAATTAATGAGTTAATGATTTCCTTTTTTTTTATAACTACATAATGGGAGGGGACCTCGCAAGATACGCCAAAGAGTTGCCAATTTGTGTTTGAATGATAGCAACTTCAAAATTCATAACTTTCTTTTTTTTCAATCGCAAATTGCTCAAATATTCACTGACCGGTTCCTCTCATTTTTCTGCTTCTATTAATGGCAACTTAATATCAGGGTGGACTTCCCCTTTGATTTTCTAATAATCATCTGAATTGAGGATAACTCTCTCTCTCTCTCTCTCTCTCTCTCTTTCTCCTCTCTCTCTCTCTCTCTCTCTCTCTCTCTCTTTCTCCCCCCCCTCTCTCTCTCTCTCTCTCTCTCTCTCTCTCTTTGCTCCGCTCTCTTTAATTTAAATCTGTTATTACCATGCTGAGCAAGGAATGATAAGGAGTCAAATAAAGCTGAAAATGAATAGCTTTAAACAAGATTAGACCAACAATTGAAAGTTTAAAATGTCTGCTTAGGTTGCACAAAGAATTAAGTACATAAAAGGATAGGAAGTTACCCAGCAGGATATCCTTGGACATCTCTCTCCTCTTGTATTTTCTTGAATAAAATCACACACTTGTCAATGATGAGAACAAATTTGTAGATTTCAAATGGATGATATGATAATGCAGTATATAATCAAATACAACTCTTAAAACGAAACTGATATTTATAGAGTAAATTTGTTGTCAGTTTATTCTCAGATCTCTCCTACTAATACAGTGATATCATTTTAATACTGATACATAATGCTCTTTGAGGAGTTTTTTTAAAAGTAGTGTTGAATAAGTGATTTATTGATGAACTCGCAAATTCAGTTTACATCTGTTTAATCCATTTGAGAAAATGCAAAATCCTTTTTCACCATGGAGGACTTTACACATGCTTTTCTACATTCATCTCAATTTATATCTGGCTCGGTCTCTAAAGGGTTTAATATTGTGTCCAATGTCTAATTGATGGATTATCACACTGAAATGATAATGAACATCATTTTCTCATTCTGTATGAAAAACTCTACCAAACAGTCATCTAGTGTATCCTTAAGGGGATAGGCACCATCTAAACTGATATCATATTTGTATACAAAAGTGTTAAAAATTATTAATATCAGCTATATACATTTTGTCGTACTCTAGTTTTGGTACTTTAAAAACACTTGATACCATCTAACATCCTAAGTTTTGAGACATGAGCCACATGGGGAAATGGCAAGCATACTGGCATTATAAAATGAGATGGCTGAGCTCTGGATAATTAGTAATAAAAGCTAGGTGTGGAGAGATATCCTTCTCATATATTATAAAGGTATAAACATGTAATGGCCAACTTAGAGGGGTTCCAATAACACTTTACAATGGTATATAGATGACTGATTATATGAAAATAATACTCTTCTTGCTCCAAACTGACTATGATTAGCACGCAGGAAATTCATCTTCAGTTTGTCAAACTTCCTTATGAGGGGAACTTGTTTATTTGTTTGTTTTAATGCTATGGTTATCTATGAGACAGAAAGTGATACATGTACTATCAAGTGCAACTGCAAAGGGTCTATGAGTTTATAAACTAACCATAATTCAAAATATATTTACAAATGACAAGACAATGTTATTACCAAGCTACTTTAATAAATCCAATCATTTACAAATTGCATTTCGACTGTTTGATTTGAGTACGTTTCACACACAGAAATTTGTTGTTCTTTCCTTTTGTATAGTAATCACAATATTAAGAGGGAATCTTGTTTGTTTTTGTTTGCTTTAATGCTATGGTTACTATTAGACAGAAAGTGATACAATCAAGTACAACTGCAAAGGGTCTTTAAGTTTATAAAATAAGCATAATCCAAGATGTATCTATAAATGACTAGAAAATGTCATTGTCAATGTTTTACTGAGAGACCCCAAACACCCCCCCCCCCCCCCCCAAAAAAAAGAGTCACATTCAGCAGTCTCTATATGGGAGTAGCTTCTTTCTAACCACTTCATATGCATACTAGCTAGCTTTTAGCTGACAGCTCTTCAAATATGACCCCAATACAATCCTTTTAAAGCCTCTCACATCTTCAACACGTTGAATTCTAATTGTCCGATGGATTTATTGATTAAACGTGCCTATTCATAAGTGGGTCAAAAGATTGGCATTTGGTCAAGAAGTGGTTCAAATATACATGAACTCGTCAATTTGACATAGAATTGGGAATATGCAATACATGATTTTAAATGCTTCACAACGACAATCTTTTAAATTGAAAAACTTTGAACAATGTTTAATTTTAGTCCACCCTCCCCCTCTTTCTCTCTGTCTGTCTGTATCTCTCTCTATCGCCCTCCCTTTCCCTCCCTCTCTCTCTCTCTCTCTCTCTCTCTCTCTCTATCTCTCTCTCATTATTCATTTCCTTTCCCGTCCTTTTCCTTTGTTTCCCTCCTTATAATATCATGATCACAAATAGAACATTTTCAAAATGATCTAAAGACACACTAAACAGAAAATGAAAAGGCTCTACTCTTGTCAAAGTATCAGCTGTTTTAAAGACCAATTTTAGTATTTCTTATTTCTCCTCTATTTTCTCTTAATTCACTGTATCATTAATACCCCCCCCCCCCCCCTTGTCAACCTTCCTTTCTCTGTTGTTTGTTCTCTGCCTTCTACTTCATTTCTGACATTTCATTATTGTATCTTCTAAGATCTGGCATTCAAACTATGCTTACATTTAACACAAGAGGGCAGCAATCCACAAAGTAACAAGTTCATGCAATATATTCATATCTTCCTCTGCTAGCATTCCCAGTTTATAAACTCTGATGATACAAAAGTTGTGATTTTTCCTACTTTATTCCCGGTCAAATATCAATAGCAATCACTAAAGTCTTCCCATCCTTAAATATCACCTAAATTTCACCAAATGTGGATTTGAATTTTCAGGGAATTCACATTTCTTCTGTAGTATAAAGAAGGTTTCATTCATGTCAGTATTAAGTGGGATGTATATCATGCATCAGTGATATTCACACATAGTAATCAAAGATATTGTACTGTAATATGTGCTGACTTCTGTTAGCTCCTCTCTCTCTCTCTCTCTCTCTAATTCTCTCTCTCTCTCTCTCTCTCTCTCTCTCTCTCTCTCTCCCTCTCCCTCCCTCTCACTCGCACTTGTCCCTGCTTTCTAAATGTTGTGTCCTTGCCATTTCTATTTGCTTCCTGCAGAAAGTAGTTTAATTATCATTCCACTTCTCTCTCCCTTTCTCCCTTCCTGCCCCTCTCTTCCTCCTTGTCTGTCAGTATGTATGTCTGTCTCTCTGTTTTCTCTGTCTCTCGATACCTCTATTCATCTCTCACATTTTCCACATAACCTGTCTTTTCTTCTCCTCTATGCTCTTTTCTCTCCAGAACTCTTTTTGTATGTCCTAATACAAACACATCTCTTTTGGTCCATCCCATTTAGCCTCACTCTTCATCTCCACCTATCTCTAATCTGTTTAGAACATCCCTGGGACAATCCAGACAGTTATAAATCACCCTCTATCTGTTTACCTTACATGAGAGCCTACAGGGTTTGTCAGCTGCTGAGAGCCAGAAGGGCATTAACTCTGTGTTAAAAGAGTATGATCTAGAACCCTTCTGGCTCTAAGGAAACATTGTGATCCTTTATCCTACATTCACTCCCATTGAACTGATCAGTCGTTTAGGTGATGAGGCATGGCTAAAGGAATACTGGTAGAAAGGAAACAAAGGATAAGAATGGATGATGTGTATCCTTCATTCAGAAGATGGGGGCTCACAGAGGTGATTTGTTTTCATTACAATGTGATGTATTCTCTAACGTTTTTGTCACTTTATATTCTTTGACCAATTCTTTGTATCTTTTTCATGAATTTATCACTTCTGTCCAAATTTCTGTTTTTTCTTTTATCTCTTATTTTCATCTATCAACATATGTTAAATTTCTTTTTGTGTCATCCTTCTATCTTCCTCTAGTTGGTAGCGTCACTCTCCCCCCCCCCCCCCCCCTCTCTCTCTCTCTCTCTCTCTCTCCGTCTCTCTGTCACCCTCATCCACTTACTCACTCTCTCTGTCAACTCTCATTTTGTCCAATATCTCTCTCCCTATTCCATTACCCCCTCTCTCTCTCCCTCTCTCTCTCCCTCTCTCTCTCTCTCTCTCTCTCTCTCTCTCTCTCTCTTTCTCTCTCTCTCTCTTTCTCTCTCTCTCTCTCTCTCTCTCTCTCTCTCTCTCTCTCTCTCTTTCCTCCCCTCTCTCCCCCTCTCTCTCTCTTACTTCCCATCTCCTTACCCTACCCTTCCCCTATCTCGATATCATACAATCCCTTATCTCATTCTTTAGTGCTTCCTCATCTAGTATGTCATTACAAACGATAATGGTACACCACTGGTGTAAACGTCTCTCGCCTGCACGGTAATTGATCGCACCCTGGTTTTGATTGACGCTGGCCGAGTCGCCGCTTTTCACGGTTGAAGAGGGATGATCGCCATCACGGTTTGAGAACGAGCTATCCATCAGCCGGTGCCTCTAAATATCCGCTTTCCCTCCAAAAATATTGCGGACTAAATCGCTCCATTACCTTCAGCCGGCAATGGACGTTAAGCAAGGTGTGTCCTGCATGCAAATGGAGCCATTTATTGCGCATCGTACCATTTTCCATCAGGTTTTATTTTCATTAAAACTGACAAAATGGAATTGATGTCATTGTCAACACAACTAGTCATCAAGATCTTATATCGACGATCATTTAAACTACTAGCAGGAATAGAGAGATTGAAAGTCACATTTAACTCCATCCTGGTTGGATAAAGTACTTCATGTTGTGGTGCGATTACCAAGCTCAGACATTTCCTCCTCTCAAAAGCTAATCAACTTCTAACCCGATTTTGATCTAGATCTTTCACATACTTTAACTAATGATCCATAGAACAAACCATCTATGGCCAGAAGGACATTAACATATACATATTTTAACTCGACATTAATGCCCTTCTGGCTCTGAAAGGAAATCTATTGAAACCAGAATGGAATCAACTCTATAAGAAATGGAATCAACTCTATAAGAAATGAAAAAAAGTTCCTGCCCTCTGGGTCTCCATATATAGACAGTGATTATGTTTTTGTTTAAACACTTCTATGTAACCTACAGTGTACCAAACATTGACTGAATCATAGACGAGGGCAATATACAGCTACGTCGAGGGCAATATACCCTCATATCTCCCAAAATAACCACCAGACAATATTACCATGATCACCCTATACGACCCATAATCATCACTCCATAAGTCCCTATATCACGTACACTCTCCCTAACGAGAACCACAGGGGAATACCTTCAATATTCATGATGGGTGTCTGGTAGTGGTAGAGCATGCTTGTTGATGCGCTATGGATGCGCATTAAAATGGCTTACACTACCAAACAAGACCACTCTGCTCTCGTCTGGCTTAAAGATAAACTTGAGTTCTGGTAAAAAAAGAAAATGAATTCTCACAGAATCTAACGAAACTTACACTTAATGTTCAAGATTACAAATAAATGTCATGTGCCAAACAATTTTGGAAGAAAATGTATACTGGCTGAGAAATGAGCATAGAAAGATAAGGAAATCAGGGTAGTACTAGCCCCGACACCATGTGTGTTGTCCCATATACATCTATCTGTGTAAGTGATTGTTACTTTACCAAGACTCTGCCAAATTTATGATGATTTTGATGACTCTAGAACCTTGCATTACACAACATTACTTAGATGCTATATGATCAACTTTTCTGATCCATTCCACACCTTTTCTTTCACAATGCAATCGCATTACCAGTACTCAAGTTTATCTTTAATGGATACAGAAATGAATTTTTCTAAATTGGGCTGTAATGTGAGTTTGGGATGACAGATAACTCTCTGATTAATAAATCATATTGCATTGTCTACATGTAGTCCCACTGATAGGGTTAAAGTAAGTTGATTCTATGAACCTCATTAATAATTGTCTTATAGACCATTTTACTAACATATTTATGGAAGTTTCTTTCCCGGGGACCTAGTAGCGATTTTTTTTCTTTAATATGTTATTAATGAATGAACTACAATACTTGCAATCCAGTTTACATACATTGGTTGTTGCTATGTCAGGCAATTATTGGGAAAGCTTTCAAGTTGTCAAGAAAAACCTTGTTTTTTTAAAGTATGTATATTATTATTTAATATATATGTAAGTAAACACAGGTCTATTGAATCCAAAAGGGCGTTAAATCATATACCTTTATTGCTCCAAACTGACAAATAATATAAAAAATATCAAAAAATCACAGGGAATGTAATTATTGCCATACTTGCCAATTTACTATCCATGAAATATATACTAACAAAACAAAATCAAACGAAACATAGAAATAAGTCTTACCTTGCAAGGTAGAAACGGAGGGACATTCCTTGCTCGCATCTAAAAAGGAAGACAAAAGATGGACAAAAGATAATTAATTTAATATCATAAGAACTATCTACATCATAAAAATGCATGATCATCCATCCCAAATTAGGCATAACAGGGTAGCTCATACCCCAGTTATACCATGAGACCAACACCAGACTGAGAAAAAGAGTATGTTACTACAATTTGTCAAGATTGTGTTGAACTCATTTGGATAGAAGTTGGTTTAATGCACTAGACCTGTTTACTAATGTATTCAATCACATAGAATTAGAACCACATGTTTTATTAGGGTGCTGGTAAATACATGCATGTACTACCTTGGTGAGGCTTTACGTTAACTAAACTTCCATCCAAATATGTCAAAGAAGAGCTTTTAATTATCAAACGTCACTAACTATTTGCATTTGTCATTCCAGGCACGTCTTTTCGTGCCCCACATTTCCCTCAGATCCCATAAAGATCGTGCGATTGCATTGTGAAAGGAACATTGTGGAATTGATCAGAAAAGGTTGATCATCTAGCATACAAGTATCGGTGTGTTCTGAAAGGTTCTGGAATCGTCAAAATGAAAAGAAACTTGGCCCAGTCTTGGTAAAGTGACAAGCACTGTACACAGAAAGATGTATATGGGAATACACGAACATGTTGCGTAAAAATCTGTCCTGATTTGTATGATGTTACATGTCACATTTAGAATATTAAGGCATATGAAGAGCCATGCTTTTCAGGGAACATTTTTTATCTGATGTTCTTCTTCACTTGCATAATACAATGACAGCGCTCACCAATTATTTTTCACCTCTTCCCAGAACTCAACCTTCTCTTTAATAGTCCACATTAGCACAACCGAATCATATTTGGAAATCCTAATTAGCATTCTTTCTACTGTAACTTAATCATTTGCAAAGAATGGGCTCCGCAAGAGATGATTAGTGCACCATAGGGAAGAACACACGTTAATATTTGCCTTTCATTATCCTTGAATTATGAGGAGAATGAGAAAATAAATGCAAGAGGACATTTTCATAAGAGGCCTAATTAAACAAAGAGTTACATCATTAGGTCCATACATGATAAGCAGGATTTTAAATTGTGCGAACAATTCATAAATCAAGACAAGGGAATGAACACCTTGACGATAATATTTGAGATTCTTCATCCTTGAATTATGAAGAGAATGGGAAAATTAAAAATGCAACAAATCATTTTCATAAGAGGCTTAGACAAAACATAACATTATTGGGTCCATACATGGTTAGCAGGAAATTAAACTGTGGGAACAATTCACAAATCAAGGGAACCAAATTTACACCGCCATTGCTATTTGCAACTCATTATCCTTGAATTATGAGGAGAATGAGAAGAATGAGAAAATAAATGCAACAGGACATTTTCATAAGAGGCTTAGACAACACATTACATTATTGGGTCCATACATGATTAGCAGGAAATCAAACTGTGTGAACAATTCACAAATCAAAAGAAATAAATTAACACCTGTCGTTAATATTTGCAACTCATTATCCTTGAGTTATGAGGAGAATGAGAAAATAAATGCAACAGGACATTTTCATAAGAGGCTTAATTAAACAAAGAGTTACATCATTAGGTCCATACATGATAAGCAGGATATTAAACTGTGCGAACAATTCATCAATCAAGACAAGGGAATGAACACCTTGACGATAATATTTGAGATTCTTCATCCCTGAATTATGAAGAGAATGGGAAAATAAATGCAACAGGACATTTTCATAAGAGGCTTAGACAAAACATAACATTATTGGGTCCATACATGATTAGCAGGAAATCAAACTGTGTGAACAATTCACAAATCAAAAGAAATAAATGAACACCTGTCGTTAATATTTGCGATTTATTATCCTTGAATTATGAGGAGAACCAGAAAATAAATGCAACAGAAAATTTTCTTAACATGCCTGAGCAAAGAGTTACATCATTAGGTCCATATTTGATTAGCAGGTTAAACTGTGAGAACAATTCATAAATCAAAAGAACAAATGAACAACTTGTCTTCACAGCAACTCTGGTAAAACTTTTTTTTCAAGTAAGTGACCCAACAGGAGGGGAGGTGGTGTAGCTCTCCTTCTGAATGCCTTCTTTCTTTTTTTCTTCCTACACATCTCTCTGAACTATCTTTCTCTTTTAATCAATCTTTCTTTCCCTCTAGAATCATTATGAATCTGAACCTTTTGTCGGTTGTGTTGACGATTGCTAATTTCTTTCTCTTCCTCTTTCTTTCTCTATCTTATTCTCTCTTTCTCTTTCTCTCTCTCTCTCACTTTTCTATTTATCTCTATCTGTCTAGTAATTGCTCTTTCCATTCCTTTATCTTTATATTATTTTCTCCTTTTTTTGCCTTAGTTTTCGCCATTCTTTTTCTCTCTCACTATATATCTCTCTTTCTTTCCATTTATCTGTCCCCTGACGTTGATTTTACTCCCTATATTAAGGGACATCGATTCCTGAAAAAATTATTAAGCACAATCAAAAAATAGTTTTTTCTCAATTGAAATATTCAATATTGCAGTACCATCTCCTCCAATGATACTAAAATGAGAAGTATTTTCTAATTAAGAGTGGAAAAAAACAGGTCATCATTAAATTCACAGAAACTTAGTGAATTTGATGCAGCATTATCAAGTGGGAAAACCTTGTTTAGCATGATTTAAGATGATTCTTGAAGAATCCGAAATGAAAGTTATCACACAGCAACAACAACAACTGCAACAACAAATTGTATGCTTTAAGGGTTAAGGAATATTAAAGAGAAATGAAAGTACAGAGTGCATGGTACAGGTTGAGAGTGCAAGCACCCTAACATCAGTTTAAATTTCAATATTTTATTGGGTGAATTCCATAGTTCATGCACTCTTCTATTTCATGATGACTACTATACAATACAGATCTCTCTCTCTCTCTCTCTCTCTCTCTCTCTCTCTCTCTCTATCTCTCTCTCTCTCTCTCTCTCTCTCTCTCTCTCTCTCTCTCTCTCTCTCTCTCTCTCTCTCTCTCTCTCTCTCTCTCTATCTCTCCCCCCTCGCGCTCTCTCTCTCCCCCTCGCTCCCCCTCGCTCTCTCTCTCTCTCACTATCTCTCCCCCCTCGCGCTCTCTCTCTCCCCCTCGCTCCCCCTCGCTCTCTCTCTCTCTCACTATCTCTCCCCCACTCGCGCTCTCACTCTCTCTCTCTCTCTCTCTCTCTTTCTCCCTGTCTTGGTGGTGAAAATATAGCATTAAAGAAACATTTTATTTCTGCTCATGCAAATGCGATCTGAAAGAAACAAATTGAGATAAACCAGATTTTGTCGCAGATAATAATGGTTGTGTATTTTGAGGTTTTGGAATCATCAAAAGGAAAACAAATGAACTAAATCTTACTGAACATCCTTGAGTGAACAGCACTACACACTGGTTAATGGGACTATACACACATGTAGCATTACAGTTTGGTTCAAACTTTCGTTATTTTCCCTTCATATTTTAAAAAATAAGTGCATTTGAAGAGTGGTCATTTTCAGGGGACATTTCTACTACAGTGAAACCTGTCTATAAAGACCATCTTAAGAACACAAAAAAGAGAGACAAGAAAAGTGGTCTTTATAGGCATGTGGGTCTTTATGTACAGGCTAGATTTGTATGTTTCAATGAAAAGCAATTTTAAGGGCAACAAAAATGTGTTTTTTGTAGTCAGGTGGACTTTCTATACAGGTGGTCACTAAAGCAGATATGATATTCTTCAAAACTGACCTACAAAGAATGACAAAAGTAACAAATTATCTTTCTCCGTTACCAGAACCCAACCTTCCCTTTAATATGGAGACTGGAAAGGTTTACCCTTTTGAATATTTCATGTGATATTTACTCGGCTTTCTCTCAAGCATTCCATAATCAGGACCTGAGAGCTTGAATCCATAAAGACGTGATAACTAGAGACTTGAAACCACACGCAGACGTGACGATACATGCTCTCTGCCCTAGCTTTCCCTCCAGTTTTTTTTATTTTTAAATCTTGTAATCTTTGCCTACTATTCAGACAGCTTGTAATCTTAGAACATGAAACAAATTATACGAAAATATTTTTATACAAACAAAATAAGATTTTGTTTGCTTCTTCTCTATTTCCTCCTCTCCCTCTCTACCTACCCCCTTCCCCCACCCTTCTCCTTTCCCTTTCTTTCTTAACTTTCTTTCTTTCTTTCTTATCTCTCTCTCTCTCCCATCTTTCTCCCTCTTTCTGTTGTCCCTCCCTCCGTCTTCTCTTCTTTCCTTTCTCTCAATCCCTCCCATACCCCCTCTCTCTCTCTCTCTCTCTCTCCCTACCTACTGAACCCATCTCTATTTCGAGTACTTTGTCCCATCCTGCCCTCCTCTATATCCATCTTAGGGTCAACATTCTCCCTCCCTCCCTTCCGCCCTCTCTCCCTCTCTCTCTCTCTCCCCCTCCCTCTCTCTCTCTCTCTCCCTCTCTCTCACCCCTCCCCCTCTCCCTACTGCACCCCTTCTACATGTATCTCAAGTACTTTTCCCCTCCTCCGTACCCAGCTTGGCGTCAACACGTCCTAAGCACTCCCCCACCTTGCAGATGATTCCCAAACACCCCAAACAAACCATCCCCTCCCCCTCCCTCTCTCCCCCTCCCCTCCCCTCTCCCTACTGCACCCCTTCTATCTCAAGTACTTTTTTCCCCTCCTCCGTACCCAGCTTGGGGTCAACATGTCCTAAGCACTCCCCCACCTTGCAGATGATTCCCAAACAAACCATCAGCACCTGACATTGATTTGACAGAAGTCCTCTCCACAAAACAAACCCAGCACAACAATTTCTATAACCAAATATATGCCATATTGAATGATAGCTGCAAACCCTTATCCAATTCCCAAACGGACTGAAGCAAACGTTTCTGGGTCATCCCTGCATAATAGCCTGATATCGGTAAACAATCTTGAAATGATTCACAAACCAAATCTGCAGGAGCTCTGAAATCATATCAAAATTGTGTTAAAATCATAACTGATCACAGCTATGCCTCTTTCATAACAAACAAAAATACACAAATAAAAGGTTGGCCAAGTAATTCTAGAACATCTGCCTAGTTGATTTCCATAAATCTAGCTGGGATCATAAAATCCTTTTTTTGACTCCACAGCAAACTTACATTTGAAGCCAATCTGGGTCCAACCAATTAACATAATTTGTTTTCACAAAGCCTTTTCTTATTTCATTTAGGAAGGATTCAGAAGACATTTTGTGGAAAATATGTGAAATACGTTTTTAGCCTTTTTCAATTTCATTGCACTACTTACAAAATACCCAAAGTGAATCTATAAACCCGTCAAATATCAAGACATTTCAAAGTGTAAAATAAACAAATCTGAATAAAAAAATTGAGGACAATGCCCCTACATATGAGAATTTTAAAAAGAGATCTAAATGAAATAACAGCTACACGAAGGCTTATAGCACCATACAGGTTTGGGAACAGATTTCATTATGAATGAAAGGAACCCTACAAGAGATGCAAGGTAATTGTCCAGGTGAGACACTAAGACGAAAATTCAAATTAAATTATAGGTCATTCCCTGGGGAAATAATCCACTCATCTTTTTTTCTCTCAGGTAATGCAATTTTTGAGAATATGGGAGAAAGGGAGAGACCAGGTTTAGGAAACAACAAAACTTGTTGTTTTTCAATTCCTGGTGTCTGAATTTTAGCGATTTGTTCTGCCTAGATGTGACAGGTGTAAGCATCTATTGTTTTTAGGTTACGTTTCTTATTTATTTATTTGTGTTTTATTTATTTACAATTGATAAAACAGTGGAGGGTAGTCAGATTCAGCTTTCCAACGAAGCCCTTCACATGATACGTACACAAATATAAAACATAAAAACAAACATGAATTGAAACATCAATACCACTCATCAGGGAATAAAGAATTTGAACATAGATGATAAGAATTGAAATTTGTCAAAGACATCCCATAACACATTTAGGATGATGCAAAAGATATCCTCAGAAGTGTTCCACCATTATTAATTTAACCAAATTAAAATAAGATCTTCTTCATCTCTTCTTCCATTTATTATAAAGATGCTTTTTTTTTAATAATCCACTTCTATAATGATTATAGACTAAATACGTTTATCGGTCAATCATTATTCACACATAATGATAATAAGCAAAGCTTGTACATAAATACTGGAAGTGTCTGCCTGTATCCTTCCCCCCACTCAGTGTTATTTAGGGTACGCATATGTGTGTTCCCAGCACCCCCCCCCCCCTTCAGCAAAAGTGTGGTGTGTAAAGTCAATACAGGTAGACCTTTTTCTTTTGTTACGAGCCAGAGATTTGAGGAACTAGCATGGTATCCCTCCGTTCCCGGAGTGGGGGGCCCGGGCCCCCTTTCCCCTTTGAAGCTGTAAAATCTAACCCAAATCAAACTAGTTTTATTCAATATATATGGTTTTCTTTTTTAAGCGATCATAATTGTGGGAAGCATTCAGACATGAAAAGAAAACAAAGCTTAAAATAAACAACATCTGTGTAAGACATCTATATGTACACACATAGATCTAAAGAAGATGTAGACTTGTTTGGTTGGATTCTAACAATCAAGAATGTTCTAGCAAGGAACAAAGCATTCACAACTTCAGTCTTGTAGCTGTGTGTGTGTAAAGCTTTTTGGAAATTTTTTCCACATTTTTTACACCTTGTATTTTGTTGAGAACAAAAAGGAATTATCTCACATTCTTCAGGAGTTATTATTTCTCCAAACTTGTTTGACAACATAACGTATATTGTCTGTTTAGAGCCAAAAGGATGTTTGAACATAATGCCTTTTCAGAGCCCAAATGGTTTTATCTTGTATCATTTAACACAGATCTAATGCCCTTCTTAGAACTCATAAACAGACAAGTAATATTTGATACAGAATTCATTCTTTTCTGGCTCACATGCAACATATTCATATAGCCACACGTTAATAGATCTGCCTCTTCTTCTTGCTCTTTCCCATCAATCTTCTCTTCACCATCCTAACCATAATTCTTTTTAACATCTTATTTAATAAGTAGTCCTACATAAATTCCAACTAGCATCTTTAGGACCATATATTTTCAAGGATGTTGAGTGAAAAAATGCCACATCTTGACTGACCAAGAAATGGGCAGAAAGCTAATTTCCTTGAGTGCATTCTTTTATATAAATGAGATCAATAACACCTTTAGAGCACATGCATGTTCCCATTCTTGGGTATGTAAACATCATGAAATATAAAGCTTGTGATTTGTGACCAGCTGTGATGGCTCTCTCTCTCTCTCTCTCTCTCTCTCTCTGTCTCTTTATCTGTCTTCATCTCTCTCTCTCTCTCTCTCTCTGCTCCCATTGATAAATCATCGTCTGAATCTGAGGGAAAGCTAGGTGGAGAAACATGTATCCATTCAAGAGGACTGTGAAGGTGTGACAGAAATAGAAAGTCACAAAGATGCGTAGAGAGAAACACAAGAGAGAGAGAGAGATGAAGATATATGCGAGAATTAGATTAGAGAGATGGAAAGGGAAAGAAAGGAGAAAGAGAAAGGGAGAGAGGGTGAGGGGAATATTCATGAAAAGACATAGCAATAATATTAAGAAACTAAGTCCTCAACTTCCAAGAACAGGGGAAATTCACAAAGACACAGAGAAGATTTTAAGACAGAAGACTAAATATTAAGAGAAGGAGAAGGACAGAAAGTGATCATCTACGGTAAGAAATTTGTTAATCAATGATCCTTCCTATATACATAACCATACACATGAATGGATGATCAGCAACTCTAGAGTATGAACCTCAGTCGACTGGGAAAAAGTAGCGTGAGTCTTGGGGTCTTGGATAGAAGCCACGTATTTTATGACACCTTTCAGTGTTTACCGTAAATCAAGACATACAGAGTCATTTAATTAACAGCAAACCTTGGCAGCTTCAGAAGCAGACTTGTTATCATAAAGCATACCAGAAGAGAAGGGTGTTGGGCGAGAGACAAGAATTCACGAGACGAGGACACGCGCCGAATATCATATACCACACCGGGACATGATTTTACCGATAAGAGAATCCTTTCGGGGGAAATATTGCCCCTGGCCAGCCGCTGTCGTGAAGACGAAAAGGTCCATTTTTGAGGAATTTGGAAAGGGGGGGGGGGGGGTCGAGTGGTATGTTGACAATGCAGCTTGTAAGCCTCTATGAAGGCTTCCAGCCATGTGTGCATGGGTGCTAGATTGTGAGACATACCAGCACAAGATGAAGTTCAAGATAGTCATACATAAAAAATATTGTCTATCTACAAAACATTTTCAAAATTAACCAAAGCTATACAACCAATGTAAGAGAAAAGTATGTTTGAATGTTTACATTAGCTGTCCAGGGATCTATTCTACATGATACAGGGCATTACCACATGAGTTATCTACAGAAGTGTGTCAAAATTAACCAAAGTTATACAAACTGGTGTAAAAGGAAAATAATACTTTGTTCATTTTATAGTAGCTTTTTTTCAATATCTTAAATTTCGAGTTTACAATGAGTTTATATGTATTTTACTGTTTAAAAATAAATAAATCCAAAGCTATTTCATCTGTTTTTCATGAGCTCTTTTACAACTTTCCACTGCTCCTAAATCCCCCCCCCCCCCCCACTGCTATAGACCAAATAATTGAAGCTAAAACATCTTCATCTTATAACAGAATGAGCAGACCACAACCTTTAAAATAATTTGATGTCAGAAAAATTAAAAATTGTAAATCATATTTCATAAACTAAAAAAGAAAAGATGCAAAATGTTTTAAGGATTTCGATGTATAGATGTAAGATAATATTTTTTTCCAGAGGAGGAGAGAGGGTCAACATGACCCCAAATCACAATTTACATTCCAGCTTGAATCTGGATTGAATAGCACTCTGTTTCCATGAAAACTAACAAAGCATGTTCTATCACTCTACTAATATTTGCACACGTTTCCAGAAGTACATTTAACCCATAAAACATAACGCTGAGTGGGCACGTGAATATGTTACGTATCGAGAGACATGATCTCAAAAACCTTTCATGTAAAAGGAACACCCGAGCGGCCACGCATTTTATAATCCCTGTAAGACAGAGATTAAGCGGACAATCAACTCGTGTTTCACTACAATTCATACAGGTTTATTATAGTCTGTTGAGAGCCAGAAGGGCATTAACTCATGTACTTATCAACATACGCAGATTCAAGCTGAAAAGTACATTGCACAAGTACATTTAACCAACAAAACATAAAGCTGAGTTGGCACGTGAATATGCATCAAGAGACATGAAAAAACCTTTCATGTAACGGGAACGCCCAAGCGGCCACGCGTTTCATAATCCCTGTAAGACAGATATTAAAGGGATCCGGTAACTTTGTCCCAGATTCTGAAACAAAATCCTGGATGTAGCTCATGCTGCAATGATAATTATAAACCTTTATGTCAGTCAGGAACCCCATGACTTTTACAAGCCGAACGCCTGTCGGATTATCAAGATATTTATGATTGTAATTACAAATTTTTCATAAGACTACAGTCTTGGGGAAAAACGAGTATGGTAAAAACCGGTCGCTCAAAGATTTTTACTTTTTTGAGGCACTTCTTGATCATTTTAAAGCGCAATTTTTTTTAGGGCTTCAATATTGCACCATATCACAGACTCTGACAACACGTAGGGCCGTGAATCTCAGATTTAACATTGTTAAACGATGCCTTTAAGTGGACAATCAATCAACTCCTGTTTCACTACATAAATACAGGTATATCTGTTGAAAGAGCCAGAAGGGTGTTAGCTCATATACTTCAGGCATATACAGAGTTATAAGGCCTGTCTTGCTCTGACTAGATATTATGATCAGCACGTTATACCCATTAGACATGCAAAGGTAATCTTAGAAAGATCTAGCAATTAAAGACAATCTTAAATTATGGTAATGCAGGAAACTTTATCATGGAGAAAATCAAAATAAATCTAATGGGAATGTTGAATATATAAAAGTAATTACACCTGTCAATGTGTTATGATGTTTAGTGCATAATAGCATAATAGTAATGATGAACAAAACAGAAGAAAATTGAGGTACGTGTAGCAGTTTCAACACATGCATAAAACCTGATGTTTTGTAATTTAAGAGCAAATTCAAGATGTGAGTTTGCTTTTTAGTGAATAAGATTTCCAGTTTTGTATTCATTGTTTGATTTCTGGTCTTTCAGTACACATACTAAAGGAAGTATCATCCAAAGTTAATTCAAGTTGTCTCAGAGTCAAATTCTCTTACACAAACGCATAATTACTGATTGCTCATCGATTCCGAACACATATTACACATTTAATACAAAAATCTGAAATATCACCCCCTAAAGAGTCAATTTTAAAGGACATATTAATATTTCTCTCATTTCCTTATCAGACTGTTGTAGAATTATACGAGGTATGAATAATTTAGCTCTTAACTGTACATACGATTGTCATATAGCTATAAGCTAAATTATGGTTGTCGGAATACGGAGCAGAATTTGTTTCAAGTTCATTCTTGTTTAACCTTCCTCCGTTTTACTCATTACGGTTCATTAACTCTTTCATATTTTTCAAACGACCGATATTAACCTTGAAATGCCAATCTTCTAATATATCATCTGCCATGACAGCGTTTCGGTCTGATAATCTGATCGATTTCTGATCACCCATGAAAGAAAACAAAACACAAGATTTCTCTTCAAGGACGGCCACTCATCTTGCATACCTGCTACTTCAGACCTCTTCAGACTGGGATCTAGTATCGGTTTCATCCCAGAGAGATGAGGACTGATAACAAAAGTCGACTGACCCCTATAAAGCTTGCTCATTACTTACAGGTTGTTTTTTTTTTTTTTTTTTTTTCCTTTCTTTTTGGTTGTGATACATTGACTGCAGGCAATATTTCATTTCTTTTCACAGATTTTTCTTGGAGTTTGTTGGGTTGTTATTCTCTTTTGCCACAGCCCCCTTCACATTTATAACGACATGAAACATGTAATTAAAAGACAACATGCAGCAATAAAAAAAAGCTTCAGCACTTCTACACAATCTGTATAACAACACGTTCATGAATAGGCCACGTAAGGTACTGACAATAGAAAATCTGTTGGAAGGCCATCCTGTGGAAAAGATTGTGAGAAAAGCAACTCCATCTAAACATACAGTGCGTCCCAGAAAAAAACGAAACCAAGAGTTATTGATGTTTTATCATAGCTTAATCACAACTAAATTTAATAAATGACACAAATTTGTACAGCTTAGATCCTCCTCTTATTTGATGCAACTCATAAAATGTATATTTCATGCATGAGTGATTAAAAACGATTTGAAGAAAGGGTACCAAAAAGTTGTTTGGCGAACGGTATCTTTTTTATACTTTTTTTAGCATGATGGAGTACCTTAACCAGGTTTACATCTCAACATGAACCACTTGAAATGGTGGCTGTAGAGTTCTAATCACTGTTATCTAAACATAACCTCAAAAACCAACTTAAGACTTTCTACTTACAAGCAGCTGAATGAGAGATCAGTCACCTTTATATCTGCTTAAAGGTAAAGACCAGTTTTGGAAACGCCCACCCCTCTCAAAAAATGAAATGGAAGCTTTTATTATGTTAAAGAACATGTTTTGACTAATATGTAATGATACAAATTTTGCCGAGAAACCGCCGAATAATTGATATATTTGGGAAATCATTATATCTATTTGGACCTGATAGATATAACGCACATGTCGCCTAGTCTCATATACATCTTTCTGTGTACAGTGCTTGTAACTTTACCAAGACTTGGCCAAATTTCTTATCATTTTGATGATTCCAGAACCTTGCAGTACACACCAATACTTATATGCTAGATGATCAACCTTTTCTGATTGATTCCACAGCGTTTCTTTCACAATGCAATCGCGTGACCAGAATTCAACTTTATCTTCAACCCTCTGAGTACCGCAGAAGGTTTAATATACACTACCAAGATCACATCACATCACAACAATGGTAAATAGAAGATCTTTCTTAGTGTCATTTTTTTAATGTTTGCACAATTTAATGATGGACAAGGCTATACAAAATGCCTTAGGTTGTTATTTGTTTTTCTCTGCCAATGTGTTCTAGTTATGGTATGATGTACTCAGGTTGATGAACTTTCACTTATTTTACCAAGGATAACAGAAAGAGAAAAGTATCAGTTTCTAAGTTATTTGATCTGTCCTCAGCTCTAATAGCGCTTTGAATTTCATTCATCTATTAATATCTATATCGATATTAAAAATAAATAGTCAAATTAAAAATTCTATAATTTTACATTACTTGTTTGAATTCAACTTCAATTGCCTATCATAAAAATTTAAGGAATACAAGCAGGATATTCACACCAAGTCAGTCATATTTTCAAAAGTCTGAACACCATCTTCCACTGTTCTTCATAACTATAATTGCTTTTTTGACATAAAATCTTCTTCTTTTTTCTCACAAAAATCCACCTCCAATAGGCCTCACCTGTAAGATACATCTTATAATGTCAAGAAAGGAGAAGGATGAAAATCAGGCTTTCTAGATTGAGCAGCCCGGAAATCTTTACCAATTAACCCGTCCAAAATGACAGAAGTTGAAAGAAATAGCCAGAGACAAATATATGAAAGAGATGACAAATGGAAAAGGAAGAGATAGCGTGAAATCAAATTGAGTTAGCTTACAGTAAGTAATGACTGTCTCGTTGCCACTTGTCAATAGCAATTTTTGTCGATCCCCGCTGGGAAAATGAGGCAAATTGGCAGCTTTTACCGAAAGCAACCTTTGAAAATTATCAGTCATTTTGTGTCAGTCAAGGAAATTTACAAGGTTTAATGGAATCGATATGAATTGGAAAAGAGCGGGGTTGGTTCGCATCCGAGATTTAAGCCAAGGGAAAATCACATCAATCGTAGAATAGTGGTGGAAATTTAGCAATGCTAGTCTCATGACTATAGCAGACAAGCATCTTCCACTTCTTCTTTGGCTGCTTGGAACTAAAAGGGAGTTAACTCTATGATATATGACTTAACGCCCTTTTGGCCCAAACCAGACATAAGATGGTGGATGGCATTGAAACCAAAAAGAATTATGCTTAATATTTGCCAATAATAGTCTCACACCAAAAAATTCAACTGTTAATTTATATATATATGAATGGCAGAATCAGACATCAAAAAGTTGATTTGCTCATATGATTTAAATCTAAACAAAGTTAAATGGAGAAATCAGAGGGATCGGACCTCTAATGACAATTTTCTTAATGCTTGACGTTTCATTAAAACTTAATAATGAGTTGTGACACAGATTCAGACAAAAAAAAGTATGGAACACAATCTCAAAGACTGGATATATCAACTTCTGTATCACTTACTTACAAGTATTTATGCTTTCTTAGCAGTCAGGTAAAATAACCACCACCACTATGAAAATTATGTTCAAGTTACCTAATATGTCATTGTCATGGTTAATTTTTTGAAAGTCTTTGTGATCGTTTTCATTTTTAGTATCTAATCAATAGCTTTTGGGGTTTCAACATGAAAAGCAATGAAACACTTTATCAAACGAATTCTACACTCTATGGGTTTTAAATATAAAAAACAAAGAAACTTTTCTACAGATCATGATGGCCAATCTTTAATAAAATTGACTGTCTGTGTATGTTACATCTCCCATACAATATCACCCATCCATGCACTCTGACCAACCAACCAATATCTAGGTCTTGTTCAATACTGTCTCCTCACATCTTTAGTGCATGGACCTTTGACGGTGCTTGTTCTTGAAGGATTCCCATTAGAGGAGCCCAAATCTGATCTTCTTTTGTCAAGAGGGAGCCGGCTGGGAGTCTAAGGTCAATGCTATCATGTGTGTTTGGAGTGCGGCAGACATGATTGTCATGACATTAAAGCCATGAAGGAAGGGATAGACGACAATAAAATGAGGAAGAGGGCATCTCACATATGCCATACTTTCCTCGAAAACGTCATTCATGTATCTTAGATGGACCTACAACAAAGCATCACTATTTTTCATCAACATAAAAAAACATAAAAGACAAAATGATCCTATGTCTGTGCCCAAATTATTCCTAATTTAAATCCCTTCACTCAAGAATTTTCTTCATACAGACCAACCCAACACCTAGTCTACAATCCAATACTGTGGATTCACAATTCCACAGCACCATCAGGCGACATCAGGGTTTAGTAAATTTCATGTAATGATCATGAATTAAGGGGAAAAGTCAACAAAAATTATCAGCCGTGGCATTATTATATATCCTATATAGGAGATAAGGGGATTTAATCATAATTGTTGGCGGTGAAGGTGATTCTAAATATACCAGTCATATCAAAAATGCCCAATATGTTTTAGGCATTTGTGGCCAGTTTATGGCCAAAACTGACTTATGCTTACTTTTTTCCAAACTTTCAGTCATGTGCGCTTATAAAGTTAATGAAGTTACGCAGTTCAGACCCCTTTGGTCATTCGATCTATGGCATGCATTTTATGCCCGGCTGCAATGGTTGAAAGATGTTGATCTGTGGACCAGACCTGCGGAAGAACAGCCTTTGCCATGCAAAAATAAAATAAAATGAACTAATCGGCAAGCTGAAAAATTGCTTATTGCCGGTGGGGGCGCTGTTCATTATGAATCCACTCTATTTTAATCCAAGTCCTAATCTTACATGTTGATGGAATTTAAAGCCTGGAGACAAATGTTTGATCACCATCAGAACATCACCGACACAAAGACAGTAATTGAGAAGAATCACAGTCATCTATCAAGCTTAGATGTGAACTTGGTGTGTCTGCTCTTGTGTTTAGTCTTTATCTTTAATATCATTTACTACTGGGTGAAGGCCAATCTGGCTATCAGCATGTTGAGAAACAGAAGGGTGTTAACTGCTCTTCTTTAACAGAGAGTTAATGCCCTTCTGGCTCTCAGCAGTTGGAATGCCCATGTAAGAAGTGCACCTTCCTCAGAAATAGTTTCAATCCTTTTTTTTTCTTTCTTTCTTTCATACACATCAAATCTCATCACAAATCTCTATATTCAATCATATTTTGATTTAGTTTGCTACATATCTACTACATACAATAACTTTGAAACATAAAATTATGCCAAGTATTTTCCATTGGCACAATCTCTGTCTTCAAACCTTTGAAGGGTCATGAAATAACATTTCAAGTAATTACTACATAGAAGGATGGAGTATATGCCACAATAGAAGAACTCAATTCCACCTTTCTAGCCTTTGGAGTGGCATGAATTTCAAATAACTTTTCCATTCATTCTTTAATAGCCGACAGGATGAATACAATGTAATGTATTATTCTAACCACTCGCATCAATGGCTAGAAGTGCCTATTACCAGAAAGACATCCCACAATTAATCAGACCACACAGTCCCTAAAACAGAAACTAATCATGACTGATGACATCACCTGTGGCAGGTAACTATCGCTCTCTTCCAAGCCCCCTGGGTGAGCAAACATCAAATCGGTTATTCCAGTAACATACAGAATACCTTGAGAGGACAAGGTCCATCAGAATGTATGTGAAGACCTTAGAATGTAGATTGCGGGAAATGGACAAACTTGCATAATGTGACTCTCTTTGAGTTGTAATTAAGCATCTGTTGGCAGTAATCTGTCTTTTCCTTCTCATCGCTCTCCTTTTGTCGTTCCCCTTTCTTACACTCTCCTGTCTCTTTTACCCAACTTTCTTCAATGTGCAAAATTGAGTCTCTCCTTTCCTTTCCAATCTTCTTCCTTTTTATCATTTCTCTATGACTTCATCTACTTGTCTCTCTTAAAGGCCAGCTGTACTAGTTGAGCCGAAAGAGATTAGACCAAACAGCGAGGTCACTGACAGGTGGCTATCTCATTAACTCAGCTCTCAATTGACATAAGAAAAGGAGGATCATGGGGGACCAACAGGCACCGATTGGGGAATGTTTCTATATAGAGGGAGCAAGTAGTTACAAGTAGTACAGTGTGGCTTTAATCTCTCTATCCTGCACCTTTCTTCAACAGATATATACCTCTGTGATACACTTTGCAAAAATAATCTCTTGTTTTTTAAATATATGATTGGGGACTCTCAAGGAATTAACTTGGCTTTAATAGTTGGCTATTTCCTTAAGGCCCGGTCACACAGCCCTCCACGGGCGTATCGCGGCCGAATCACGGCCAAAAATTTCTGCCCGTGAAGCGGACGCTGTTGGACGCTTTGAGGTCGCGATAAAGACGCGATACAGCCGTACTTTACCCGTCGTTACACGCGGTAAGAAATTCACACGCGGTTGGCCGCGCGAAAAAGTTTTGGGCTGCCCAAAAATTTAGACCGCGGGTAATCGCGGGCGGTACACGTGGTACACACGCGGTAAAGACGCGGTACAGACGCGGAACGAACGTGCTAGGACGTGCTACGGCCGCGGTTAAGACGTGGTTACACGCGGAATTGGACGCGAAATTTTAGCGGGTAATCGCGGGTGGAGCACGGTCATAGCACGTTTGTTCCGCGTCTGTACCACGTTGTTATCACGTGCATTAGCGTGTGTACCGCGTGTAAGCGTGGTAGGCCGCGGTACCGCCGCGCTTCACCCGCGATAAGGACGCGGAACAGTCGCCGTCGTCTGTTCCGCGGGCATACCACGGGTAAACCGCGGGTAAGCCAATTTTGCACATTTTCCACCACGGGCAACCGCGGGCGAAAAAAAAATCGCGAAATTTTACCCGCGATACAGACGCGAAAGGCTGTGTGACCGGGCCTTTAAATAATATTTTGATAAACAAACATAAGTGTCAAGTTTCTGTCCCTCTTCCATCTCAAACCCATACCCCTCTATCTCCCTCCATCACCCTCTTCTCTCTCTCTCTCTCTCTCTCTCTCTCTCTCTCATTCTCTCTCTCTCTGTCTCTTTCTCGCACTGTCTCTCAGTCAAATTTCTCTCCTGTTCTCTTTTACTTAAGCTCTGTCCTAAAACCCCACAAACCTCTAACCTACAACTAAAAGTCTAAAACTTCCTGAGGCTAGTAACCCTTCCAGAAATTGCTTTTGATTAAAAGAAATGTATCAAATATCTTCTCAGATGTACAAATCCAATCCAAGCCAAGCCACTGAACATATATCTATCCCTTGGCTCGAGCGCTGATGAGGGTTTTCATTAGTATTACAGCAGAATACGCGGATCAAATCGCTCAACAAAAACCTGGGAATTCCCTGAAAGTCTTGCTAATTGCATGTACTTGTGGAAGGCTGTAAGTTGTAGAAAGGGGCGGTTTTGTGAAACATCTCTGATTAACAAAACACAAAAAGGACTAATGAATCAGAAATATTGGTTGATTGGCAGACATGCACACAGGTTGTCTTAGAAACTGAACTTATTATCAACCCAATAAGAAATAACTTGAAAATCTGGCAATGTACATACAGACCTGCCAACCTCTGGAGTTCGAAAACTGTATTCTTTAATCCCAAAAGTTGTATTTTATTGACAAAAGTGTATTTAAAAAAACACGGATCAATGCCTCTTACAGTTTCTACATACAGGAATAATTTTTGTATGGATCATTGGTTTAATATGCATGATTTTGTCATGACTGGTGTGTTCGATGAACCAATGAACATCCCCAAATTGAGATGTGAGATGCTTTTTGCGATACTTTACAGGACAGAATGGGCATTTTGCCACAGAAAATGGCACACACACACAAAATATCAATTAAAAGAAATGTTTTTAAAAAATTGTTGGTTTTGGTTTGTTTGTTTGTTTTTTTGTTGAAAATTGTTAATGTACATGTATACCTGAATACCTTTTGTAAGACCATATAAATGTTTGTCATCATTTGAAAGAAAGCCATTTGATTGATTAGAACCAAAGGAACTCTGAGTGGACGGTCATATACCGTCTCTCACTAAATCAGGTTTCAAATCACTATCTTGCTTAGATGTGAAACTTGTCTGCACTATGAACATGACGGACAAAGAAAGCGGACAAAATATACAGTTCATCAGGTAGACAAAAGAACATCCCTTCACTGCTATTATGTACAGATGTGTAGAACAGGTGTCACATGCATATTCACCTTTTTACATAATAGCAGTGAAGGGATGTTCCTTTGTCTACCTGAGGAACTATATATTTTGTCTGCTTTCTTTGTCCATCATGTTCATAGTGCTGAATGCTTCAATCCGTGATTATACAAACTGCATAGCCCCCCCCCCCCAAAAAAAAAAAAAGCTCTGAGTTGTATCCCAATAAACTCATCTAAAGCCTTTCATTTGAAATTGGAGGCTGCACGGAACTCTATCCCATACAG